>NC_053497.1:161275781-161583281 GCF_905171775.1 Rana temporaria
CACACCAACTGCGTTTAGGTGGTATTAAACTGCACACGCGCAGTAAGAGCGACTGCGTTCCGGTGCTATGTAACAGCACACACGCAGTGACGCCAACTGTGTTTAGGTGGTATTAAACTGCACACGCGCAGTAAGAGCGACTGCGTTTCTGTGCAAATAAATAGCACACGTGCAGTAACAGGTAATGTGTGTATGTGCAATTAACTAGCACACGTTAAATAACACAGAGTACTATGTTTAAGCTAAACCCTAATGCAGGCAATACAACATGTTAGAGCACTGCATCAAGCACAATCTCCTGCCTGACAGATACTAATCGCAGATCTAGCTGAGCTATACAGTTTATAAATATATTGACAACTCCTAGGGATGTGAATATATTCTCTACAAACTGTAGATTTAACTATACTGACTAGCCTTCCTGCTCTATCTATCTATCTGGTAGAAAAGACACTGTGTCTCTATCTCTCTCTAACTGTCTGACTGCTCCTCTCTGTAACAAAGCCGGAACACACTACACAAGGCTGCCTTGCAGGCTGCCTTTTATAGTGTGGGGCGTGTA
This sequence comes from Rana temporaria, assembly GCF_905171775.1. Taxonomy (NCBI): domain Eukaryota; kingdom Metazoa; phylum Chordata; class Amphibia; order Anura; family Ranidae; genus Rana; species Rana temporaria. Next base: position 161,276,344 of record NC_053497.1, read on the forward strand.
CTAAACCCCCCTGAGCCATAATTGGCCAAAGCCAGCCTGGCTTTGGCCAATTATGGCTCTTCGTTTTTTGCGCGCTGTGATTGGCCAAGCATGCGGGACATACAGCATGCTTGGCCAATCATCAGCGCTCAACGCCGCAGTGAATTATGGAACGTTTTGCGTCACTCGAATTTGGCGCGAACGACCCGTTTTGTTCGAGTTTCGACGAACGACCGATGTTCGAGTCGAACATACTTTCGTATCGAACGCGAAGCTCATCCCTAGCTACGAGGAAGACCACCTTCTGGGACAGAGTCAACAGAGGAATCTCCCAAATGTCCTCAATCGGAGCCTCTTTGAAGCACCGAGAGGGCCGAATTCAAGTCCCATGGAGGCAGTGGAGGACGCACAGGAAGGGCCACATGCCTGACCCCCTGTACAAACATACGCACCAGGGAGTGTGTCACCAACGGCCGCTGAAAATAAACAGCCAAGGCCGAAATCTGACCCATAACCGTACTTAAGGCGAGAGCCTGATCCACTTCCCGCCGTAGGAACAGCAGAATCCGGGACAGCGCGTATGTGTGGGGGTGCCATTTCATCTCTGCACACGTAGAGATGTAGGCCTTCCACGTACGATGGCAAACCCTACGTGAAGTAGACTTCCGTGCAAGTAGCATGGTAGAGATCTCCGAGTCCGACAGACCTCGGTCCCTCAGCACCTGGCTCCCAACAGCCATGCCGTTAAAGCCAGCGACTGTAAACCAGGGTGAGAAAAATCGGACCCTGCGACAGAAGATCTACTCTCAGGGGTAGAAGCCAAGGGACGTCTGCCACCAGACGCACCAGGTCCGCGTACCAGGAACAGCGCGGCCAATCCGGAGCGACCAGGATTGTTGGTAACCCCTCCGCTTCCACTCTGCGCAACAGGCGAGGGAGAAGCTCCAGAGGAGGGAAGGCGTAGACTAGGCGATAGTGACCCCACGGTGCTACCAATGCGTCTGACGCGTCCGCCAAAGGGTCTCTTGACCTGGCCACAAAACGTAACATTTTCCAATTGAGACGGGACGCCAGAAGGTCCACGCCTGGAGTGCCCTATTTTTGGCACAACTCCGAAACACTTCCGGGTGCAACGACCATTCTCCCTGGTCCAGTGTTTGGCGACTTAGGTAGTCAACTTGTCAACTCTGCACCCCTAGAATGCACACGGCCAACAGAGCCGTAACGTACCTCGTGGCTCACCAGAGAATGTGTGCAACCTCCGACGCCGCGGCCGAGCTCCGCGTGCCCCCTTGATGGCAGACATATGCCACGGCCGAGGCATTGTCGGACTGGATCCTGACTGAACGGTCCTGCAGACCCAGAGACCACTTGGAGAGCCGCAGCCTGATAGCCCGGAGCTCCAGGACATTGATTGGCAGACGGGACTCCACCTGAGTCCAGCGCCCCTGGGCTGACTGGACACTCCAGAACGCCCCCAGCCGGAGAGAGGCTGGCATCCTTCGTGACCACTGTCTGATAGCACGGCAGGAATAATTTCTTGGTCTGAAGTACAGGAGATGTCAGCCACCACACTAGGGAGGACCTGACCAGGCGAATCACCCAAATCTGGTAATCCAGAGACAAAGGGAGCTTGTCCCAACGTGACAGAATCTCTTTCTGTAACACTCGGGTGTGGAATTAAGCATACGGAAACGCCTCGAAAGAGGCTAGCATGGGACCCAGAATTCTCTTGCAAAAGTGAAGCGAGGACCACATCTGGGTCGCTAACCGCTGCACCGCAGATTGCAGTGTCTGGAGTTCTTCCGTCGGGAGAAAAACTCTCTTCTGAGGAATCAAGGACCAACCCCAGGTATTCCAGTCACGGAGACGGTACCAACATTGACTTCTGGACATTCAGTAGCCACCTGAATCTTTTGGAGGGGCTGGCAGTTGATGGACCATCCTCTCCTAAGACTAAGCTTAAAGAAGCTCTCAGGAGAAGGTCGTCCAGGTATCCCACAATAGCGATTCCGCGCTGCCTTAGCAGAGCCAAAATCGAAGCGATCACCATTGTGAAAACTCGTGGTGCCGAAGCCAGGCCGAAGGGGAGGGCCACAAACTGAAAATGGTCCTCTTCGACCGCAAAATGCAGAAACCTCTGGTGTTTTGCGCGTATGGGAATATGCAGGTACGCGTCCTGAGTACCCAAGGACGCCCCAAAGTCCCCCTGATGGAGAGCCGCCACTACAGAGCGAACAATTCCATCCTGAACCTTTGCACTTTGACAAAGGAGTTAAGGGCCTTAAGGTCCAGGATTGGACGGACCCCTTCCTTTTTTGGGGACTACAAACAGATTGGAGTAAAAACCCCTGAAACCGTTCCCTTGAAGGAACCGTTATAATCACTCGTCTGACCAGCAGATCCTGACAGGGCCACCCGGCGTACCGGAGGAAGCTGGAAGGAAAAATCTGTTTGGTGGACAAGAGAGAAACTATCTTGTACCCCGAGGAAACTACCTCGCAAACCCAGTGGTCAGAAAGAGGGATCTCCACCGAGCCGCGCATCCACAAAGTCGGCCCCCCACCCGAGTGTCTGGCGGGGGCAGACCTACATGCAGAAGCAGGCTTGTCCGCAGGCTTGTTGGGCTTGTGGTACCAGGTGCGCTTTTGATCTACAGCGGGCGCCTTAGCACCCTAGAAAACGTTTTCCTGCTGCACCTGGGGGGCGAAAAAAACGATTGGGGGAGGTAAAGGAGGGACCCTGCTTATGACAAGGCTCCTTACCCTTCCCAGATTGTGGGAGCAGAGTGCTCTTACCCCCTGTAGCATCTATAATGATGTCATCCAGGGACACCCCAAAAAGCCGTGCACCCTTCAACGGTAAGTCCCCTAAGGACCTTTTAGAGGTTTGGTCCGCAGACCAACACTTTAGCCACCCAAGGTGGCATAGTATTACCGCGTAGGCAGAGGCCCTGGAGAGCAAGATTCACAGGGCCAATTCACAGACAAACTGCAGGCCCTGCACTAACTGGTCAGCCAGGCCCACACAGAGCTCAGGGGCATTATGCGCCTCCAGATCCTGCAGCAGGGGCTTTGCCTGCTCTGTAATTGTCTGTGACACTAGAGCTCCGGCCAAAACCGGTCTCACTGCCGACCCCACTACTGTGAACATGGAGCGGGCCACAGCCTCAGCTCTCCTATCTGCGGGGTCCATAAAGGCGGGAGCCCCTTCCACAGGTAACGTGGTAGACTTTTTCAGTCTGTCTTCCTCAAGAAGATAACGACTGCAAAATATTTTGGTACATCAAAAACTTTCTGCGGCCGATCACATTCCTTGTATAATATTTTGTCCAGGTAAGGAACACAAGGAAAAACTTTTGCGGTGCGGGGCGGCGTGCGGAACCCAAAAGGGACCGGCATCTCTGATGTCTCCGCCGTCCTCAATTTTTTGAGTATCCCGCACCGCAGTGATAAGAGCTCCAAAAAAATGCCTTATCAAGCGCTGACCCTGAAACAGAGTCATCCTCACTGACCATGTGGGCTAAGCCTGCAACATCTGACATGACAGAACCAGAGCCAGCAGCAGGGTCTGGTTCCGTGTCAGAGCCGTCCCCAGAAGCAGGCTCAGGGTGGGTGTTTTTACCCCCCTTGTGGCCGTTTGTCACTTCAATCCTGGCAATAAATGCCTAAGGGACTGCCGTATGGGCTCTACGACCGCAGGGGCACTAAGGGTTAACTCAGGCATGGTTGGGGTAGAAGCCTCTGTTCAGACTCCATGTTGACCCACCGCTATGCCGCCCTAGTACTGCAAGGCAGAGACCCACATGTCACCCTCCCGGCCGCAAAACAGAGAGCAGGGGACCCCCAGGTAACTCACCACCCAGCCAGGCTGTAGTGCTGCTGAAGCACTGAGAGTGCTGTCCGCTCTGCGCCGTCCCTCAGGAAGCAATTCGCGGGCAGCAAAATGGCGGCCATACACGTGTTTAAAGCAACAGTGACACAGCAGAAAAAAACAGCCCAGCACACACAGCAACTCCAGTACAAAAAAATTATAAGAAGGGAGAAGCTGCTGCTCCAGATGAGCACACCTGAGCAATCCTCTCAGAAACAGGTGCAGAGTACATGGACTCCAGCAAGGCCATGTCTACTCCTGACGCTAGGCAGAAAAAAACTGGGGCTGCTGAGGCAGAGTGAGGGATATACCCGGGGGCACCGCCCCCTGGGAGGAGCTATACTGAGAAGTGTTTTAACACTTGTAGTGCTGTTTTTTCTGCCTAGTCTCTCCTGAAAGGAAGGATGATAAACCCTAAGGTGAATTGCTGCTGTGTCCGTCAATGAACGGAAGAGAAATGGATTTAATAAAATTTCAGCAAATTTTGGATGGTAACTGTGAAAAAGCTGAAGTTAAAGAGAGGATGGCTTCTACAAATGGATAATGATCCTAAACACACCTCAAAATCCACGGGGGATTACATCAAGAGGTGTAAACCGAAGGTTTTGCCATGGCCTTCACAATCTCCTGACCTCAACATAATTGAAAATCTATGGATAGACCTTAAAAGAGCAGTGCGTGACAGACAGCCAGACATTTTAAAGAACTGAAAGACTTTTGTAAGGAAGAATGGGCAAAGATACCTCAAACAAGAATTGAAAGACTCTTGGCTGGCTACAAAAAGCTATTACAAGCTGTGATACTTGCCAAAGGGGGGAAGTACAAGATATTAACTCTGCAGGGTGCCCAAACTTTTGCAGACGCCATTTTTTTGTTTTCTGTAATTTTGAAAATGTAAATGATGGGAATAAAATCTAACTTTTTTGACATATTATAAGAATGTCTAATCTGTAATTTGATGCCTTTTGGAGATTTTTCCATCTTTCCTTGGCTTTGTTATGCACATTAATTCATTAATTCATTAGTTCACCGCTCTGGTTCATGAGTTGCCACTAGAGTCCTCTTCCACAACGACATCATGGAGCTGGTGGATGTTAAGAGACCTTGCGCTCCTCCACTTTCTGTTTTGAGGATGACCCACAGATGCTCAATAGGATATAGGTCTGGGGACATGCTTGGCCAGTCCATCACCTTTACCCTCAGCTTCTTTAGCAAGGCAGTGGTCGTCTTGGAGGCGTGTTTGGGGTCATTATGTTGGAATAGGGAGAGGATCATGCTCTGCATCAGTATGTCACAGTACATGTTGGCATTCATGGTTCCTTCAATGAACTGTAGCTCCCCAGTGCTGGCAGCACTCATACAGCCCCAGACCATGACACTCCCACCACTATGCTTGACTGTAGGCAAGACACACTTGTCTTTGCACTCCTCACCTGGTTGCCGCTACACACGCTTGACACCATCTGAACCAAATAAGTTTATCTTGGTCTCATCAGACAACAGGACATGGTTGCAGTATGGTCTGAGCACTAACAGGCTGAGCCCCCACCCTTTCAACCTCTGCAGCAATGCTAGTAGCACTCATATGTCTATTACCCAAAGAAAACCAATGGATATGATGCTGAGCACATGCACTAAACGTTTTTGGTTGACCATGGCAAGGCTTGTTCTAAGGGGAACCTGTCCTGTTAAACCCATGTATGTTCTTGGCCACCATGCTGCAGCTCAGTTTCAGGGTCTTGGCAATCTTCTTATAGCCTACGCCATATTAATGTAGAGCAACAATTCTTTTTTTTCAGATCCTCAGAGTGTTTTGCCATGAGGTGCCATGTTGAACTTCCAGTGACCAGTATGAGCGAGATTGATATCAAATTTAACACACCTGCTTCCCATTCACATCTGAGACCCAACCCTAACAAGTCACATGACATTTTCACTTAGGGGTGTACTCATTTTTGTTGCCAGTGGTTTAGACATTAACGGTGATGAGTTATTTTGAGGGGACGGTTATAGAATCTGTACACTCACTACTTTACATTGTAGCAAAGTCATTTCTTTAGTGTTGTCACAAGAAAATATATAATAAAATACTTTGTGAAATACTGTATTTCAACAAAGAGCAATCCTGGTTGTGGGGGAGAGGAGAAGAGGTGGATGAGCCAGGGAGTCAAATAAGGACAGCTATAAGTTTTTGTAATGTTTATATATGTACTATCAAGATTGGCATTCACAAACTGGAACAGCTTTTGTAATGTAACGTCTTTGAAATGCAAATCATTATTATATTAGAAAATGCAGAGCACAATATGGTTTTCCCTAAACCTGCAATGTAGTGAAAAAATATGAATGGGCCCGATTTATTTGTATGTTTCCCATGGTTCTCCTGCTGTGGATGGCTGAATTTTACCAATGGTAACAGCTTAAACATAGGCTTAAAAAAAAATCGAAAATAAGCATGACATGCAAGCAACTAGTGTTTTCGTAAGCAAACTGCATCCTATGTAGTTTTCTCACCATGTTACCTTTACAAGGTGCACCAAAAAAGTGAATATTTTCATGCAAGATATATCTTTAAAAAAAAAAACGAAGTTACTTACTGGTAACGTTCTTTCCCGGAGTCTTTCAGGACAGCCACCGGAAAGACCTTGGCCCCTCCCCTCTATTGGAAACACCGCGCCAGCCTCCTATAAATTCCCACCTCCCCTGCTGGTCCTCAGTTCTTTCAAGAGCACCTCCAGTTGCTGGGGAGACACAACAAAACATGATACACATCGTTAACCATATCACATTTCCTGTAAGGAAATCTTTCATACACATTCGGGTGGGTACCCGGCTGTCCTGAAAGACTCAGGGAAAGAATGTTACCAGTAAGTAACTTTGTTTTTCCCCTAATCGTCTCTCAGGACAGCCACCTGAGAGGATAATCGAGCACTTACCCTAGGGCGGGACAACAGCTTGTAAGACCTTGCGTCCAAAGGTCTCATCCTTAGCGGACCAAAGATCCACCCTATAGTGTCTTACGAAGGTGGCAAAGCTGGACCATGTTACAGATTTGCTCTGGCATTGCTCCAGTTCTTTCTGCCTGTGAGGCTGCCATAGATCTTGTGGAGTGCGCTCTGATACCCTCTGGAATCTGTATGCCTCCTAATCTGTAAGCCTGTTCAATGGCTCTCTTAACTATCTGGCTATTGTGCGTCTGGTAGCTCTATGCCCTTTCCTAGCTCCAGAATGAAAAATAAATAAGGAATCCGTCTTCCTTAGAGTTTTAGACTCTTCTAAGTAATGTAAGACGCATCTCCTGACGTCTAAGTTATGGAACTTTATTTCCTGTTCTTTAGAAGGGTTCGGACAAAATGAAGGTAATACAACTTCTTGTTCCCTCTGGAACCTCGAGATTACTTTTGGCAGGAATCCCGGGTCCATCTTAAAAACTATACGATCTGCAAAGATCTGAAAAAAAGTGGGTCTGATCGATAAGGCCTCTAACTCACAGACCCTTTTTGCTGTGTTGATTGCCACTAGAAAGACTGCTTTTAGCGTCAGCGTCTTTAGATTGCAATCCTCTAATGGTTCAAAAGGTTCCGCTGTCAAAGTTTGCAGCACTAATGACAGGTCCCATTTTGGAAAGACTGAATTTTGTATAGGTCTTTGCCGGCTCAGAGATCTAAAGAACCGAATTATCCAAGGGTCGGATGCTAGTCTTTCCTCTAGGAAAACTGACAGTGCGGATACTTGACTTTTTAAAGTACTAAGGCCAAGTCCTTTTTCTACACCACTCTGCAGAAACTCTAGGACGGCCACTGAACTCTGTGTGTTGAAGGAGTTCTCTGCGCACCAATTGTTTAAGCACTTCCACACTTTGTCATAGATCTTACGTGTCTCCACTTTTCTGCTTTTTAGCAGAGTCGCGATTAAGCGGCTCGAGAAACCCTTTGCTTTCAGCAGCTGCTCCTCAGATACCATGCGGCCAAGTTCCACCTTTCCACTTGGGGGGCAGTATACTGGGCCTTGGGAGAGCAGATCTTCCTGGACTGGTAACAGCCAGGGGGGCTCTATAGCTAGTTCTTTCAGCATAGAGAACCACAGTCTTCTGGCCCAGTGGGGTGCTATGAGAATCAGGGTTGTGTTCTCTGCAAGCAGTTTCCTTATTACTGCTGGCATTAATACTGGTGGAGGAAAGGCATAACATATCCTGAATGTCCACCTATGTGCTAATGCATCCACTCCCAGTGCTCCGTCCTCTCTTTCTAGAGAAAAGAATGTTCTGACTTTTTTGTTTTTCTTTGATGCAAATAAGTCCACCTGAGGTGTTCCCCATTTTTGCGTGATTTGTTTGAACACCTCCTGATTCAGCTCCCAGTCGCCTTCTTTCACCTGAATTCTGCTGAGAAAATCCGCTACTGTGTTTAAATCCCATTTTAGGTGTGTTTAAATCCCCATTTAGGTGGATTGCTGATAGAGAGAGTATGTTTTTCTCTCCCCATCTCAGGATTTCCTTCGCTAGTGCCCACAGGGTCCCACTTCTTGTTCCACCCTGCTTGTTTATATAGGCAATGACTGAGGCATTGTCGGACCTGATCTGTATGTGATGTCCTTTTAGCTGTTTCTGGAAGGATTGAAGTGCAAGCCCTACAGCTTTCAATTCTTTCAAGTTGGATAATCTCATCCTCTCTTCCTACTTCCAAGTCCCTTGAGTTATCTGGGAGCCCAGATGCGCTCCCCATCCTATGCCACTTGCATCTGTGGTAAGGATCTGGGAAATGGGAAGTGTCCACAGCCAACCTATGGTCACATTTTCTAATGTTCTCCACCACCATAGGGTTCTTTTTACCTTTGTCGGTATTAGAACCTGAGTGTCCAAGGACTGCTGCTTGTGATCCCAAATCTTTAATAGGAACATTTGCAGTGGTCAAAAATGCAAGGCTGCCCATTGTACTGCTGGGATTTCAGATGTTAGTAACCCCAGTGTTGGCATTACCTGTCTGATGGTGCATGGTGAATTTACCTGGATTGCCCTTGCTTCTTTTTGGATTTTTTCTTTGGGTAGAAATATCCTTTGCTGAACAGAATCTATCACATATCCCAGGTATGTTATTTGTTGTGTGGGTTGTAGGTTGGATTTTTCCACATTTATTAACCACCCCAGACCTCTTAAAAAGGTCTGTGTGATCTTGAGGTTCTTTCGTAACCTCTCTGGGGGATTCTGCAAACAGCAGCAGATCGTCCAAATAGGCGATGATGGATATGACTTGGACTCACAAGGGTGCCAGGGCTTCTGCCAGAATCTTTGTGAAGATCCTGGGTGAGGAGGAAAGGCCGAAGGGTAAGGCCTGGAACTGTAGATGTAAGGTTCTGCTTTCCGTTTCTATCGCTAACCTTAGAAACTTTTGGCACTCCTTGTGTATTGGGACGTGTAGGTATGTGTCCTTTAAATCTAGGGAGACCAGAAAACAGTTTGGATGTAGTAAGGCCTTCACTGAATATATTGAGTCCATTCTGAATCTCTTGTAGGTTATGGACACATTCAGGGGCATGAGGTTCAGGATTGGTCTGACCTTTCCGGTGGGCTTTTGTACTCCGAATATGTGGGAGTAAAACCCGTGTCCCCTTTCTTTTTTGGGTACCTCTACTACTACCTCCTGTTTCTTGAGATCCTCCAGGGCTCTCATTAACCTTTGGGCTTTTCCTCTGTCTTTTGGAAGTTTTGTTAAATAACATTTTCTTGGGGGTGGTTTGGAGAATTCCAGATGATAACCGTCCTTTATTATTCTCAAAATAAATTGATTGGAGGTTATCTTTTCCCACTGAGGGAGGAAAGCCCCCAGTCTTCCTCCCACTGCGAGAAACTTGTAATTTCTTATCATAGGCTTGTTAAAAAGGACGAAAAATGGGGGGCGTGGCCAGGCAGCTGATGTAACCGGACGCACTCTCAGCGCTCTCCGCCGAATCTCCTGACATCCATCCTGCACGCTGCCCGTCCTGCCTAGTCTTGGTGCCCAAGTGCTGCGGAACAGTGCCCTGATCATCCCGGTGCCCTCCGTTCCTAGATCCGAGGAGGATGTCGGCAGCTAGGAAGCAAAACGCAAACCGAGCTGCAGACAGCATGGCAAGCCAAGATGGCGCGCAGGCCTCCCGCACAGCCAAGGAGAAGCACAGGGATGGAGCGGAGAGACTCTTCTCCAGAGTACTGGCTGCGGATCCCGGCGCTCTCCCGGAGAGACAGAACGAGCTGGCCGGGGGAACATCTGATACGGACGATACTGTCCCTCTAGAGGATGGCGGAGGCCCGGAATTCCTATGGAGCGCCGTGAGTACTCCTAATAGCAACCCCACTAGGCCGCAGTCTCTCCCCAGCCCTGCCTCTGATAGTGAGCCCTCACTTAGAGACATTTTTGCGGCCATTACCACGTGCAATACCTCCCTAGCTGCCCTGACTGCTGACATCAAAGGGGTTAAGGCTGAAATAACATTTTTGAGGCAAGATGCACAAAAATTGAGGGAAAGAACCTCTGCTGCAGAGGGCAGGATAAGCTCCATTGAGGATGACATGGCCCCCATGCAAAGAGATCTCTCATATAATAACCATCTCCTCACTCAACACTCATCCCGATTAGAGGAATTAGAGAACAGAATGAGAAGGAATAACGTGAGACTGGTTGGTCTGCCTGAAAGAGCTGAAGGAAAGGACCCTGTTGAGTTTATTGAAAACTGGCTGGTGACTGCTTTTGGCAAAGAAGCTTTCACTCCATTATTCTCAGTTGAGAGAGCACACAGAGTGCCTTCTCGGCCTCTACCACCGGGGGCCCCTCCAAGACCCTTTCTGTTTAAACTGCTCCATTATAAAGATAGGGATGCTATACTGCGCAATGCTAGGCTTAAACCTGAAGCCATGAAGATTGATAATGCTAAAATCTCCTGCTTCCCTGACTTCTCTGCTGAGCTACAAAAGCAACGTGCAAAGTTTATAGACATTAAACGTCGCCTCAGAGCTCTAGATGTAAAGTATGCTATGCTATACCCCTCTAAGCTAAGGGTGGAAGCTCTAGGCTCCGTTCACTTTTTTGACCTTCCGTCTTCGGCTGCACAGTGGCTGGACAGAGAGGAACGCTCAATCCGTGATGGTCGCATCCAACGCCGCGCTCAACAGGACGGGTAATACTCTGATTTAATTATCGCTGTCAACTACCTGTTTGTTCCTATTCCAAGGCGGAGAAGCTGCTGATGTTTAATCCACATTTTACTAATTAGGCTACTTTGTTTTAGCTGCTGAGAAGTTTGAACACTTTGGTGCACTTCCACTGTTGCCCCCATGTGGATCTGGCTGCGGCCCCACCTTGCCTACGAGCACATAAGTTTGGCCATGTTGGCCTATGGTTATATGACTTTGTTTTTTCTTCTACTATCCCTTCATCTTCTGAGCAACCCCGCTGGAGGACCACCTCGATTCGTCGTGTACCACTCACGTCCTGAACTTGCACCCCCTCTTGTAACTACCTCAACTGTGTATTACACATTGCTTTCTATCTCATCCCTACTATTGATGCCGCACCTTCCTACCCCGATACATATCTCTTGCGTCTGCCGGAGATCGAATGCCCATTTCCTCCTTGCCGGTCTGATTTACCACCCTCATACTCAGTATGATAGTATTGTTATTACCATGCATGTTTTACCTGTTTCTAAATTACAATGGCTGCATTGACTAGATTTGTGTCTTGGAATGTGAGGGGTTTAAACAACCCGGTTAAGCGCCTGGCCGTGCTCCGTACGGTCAAGCGGATAGCTGCTGATATTATTTGTTTGCAGGAGACTCACCTCCCCCCGACCTCCACGCCCCAATTTGCGGTAAGGCAATTTAGCCACCAATTTCATTCTACCTTCTCAGTGTACTCGAGGGGGGTGAGTATCCTGGTCAAGCAGGGCGCGCAGTTCACGGTCCTGAAAACACAAATTGATCCTGATGGGAGGTATATCTTTATCTTATGCTGTATACACGGTACTAAATGTATTTTGGCTGGAATATATATTCCTCCTCCGTTTTCATCTAGTATATTGAAGGTATTGACAGATTTCATGGCCCGCTTTACGGGAATACCTGTATTAGTGATCGGTGATTTTAATAACTGTCTGGATAATACTAGGGATAGAATGTCTGCACAAGGAGAAGTGGGAGCTCGGGGAGGGAGCGGGCCCACTTCGTTTGCCCGCTTACTAGCGGAAATGGGCCTCACAGATGTCTGGAGGGCTCATAACCCGGAGGCCAGGGTTTACTCCTGTCAATCGGCCTCTATTGGTTGCCTGTCCAGAATTGACCTCGGTTTAGGGAATGATTTGCTCCTACCAATGTTAGAGTCCTCCCAGTATAACCCCAGGCAGGTCTCGGACCACTCCCCATTGTCAATAGACATCAGGTGTGGAGCCCGCAGGGGTAACACCCTTTGGAAGCTCAACCCCTTCTGGCTATCGCTTATTCCAGATCCAGACCCTATCCCGGAACTACTTACAAATTTCCTTGAACGAAATTTGAACACGGCAACATTGGACGTGGTATGGGATACGATTAAAGCCTTCCTCAGAGGCCAATTTATTAGGGAAATTTCCAAGATCAAAACGTCCACAAAGAAGTGGGAGATGTCGGTGCTGGAGGAGGTAGGATCCTCTGAAGCCAGATATATAGCTGATCCCACGGACGATAATAGACGTTCGTGGCTGGCGACACAAACCTTACTTAAAGACCTATCCATGCAGTTAGCTGAAAATAAACGTTTCTTCCTACAGCAGAGCCACTTTGAGGAGGGTGAAAACACAGGTCACATGTTAGCACTACTAGCTAGATCACAACAATCATCCTCTCACATTACGTCGATCACGAATCACGCGGGGATTCCGTGTCACTCAACTAAGGAAGTCATAGAGTCCTTCAAACTTTTTTTTCAGGAAGTATATTCTTCCAAAGTTAACCCCACTCAGGCCGAGATTTACGCGTTTTTGGACAAATACCCCATTCCATCTTTGTCTGCTTCGGATGTTGCCCTGCTCAATGCTCCTCTGACAGAGGAGGAATTACTAGAAGCACTAGCACACTCGAAAAATGGTCGAGCCCCGGGGGCTGACGGGTTACCATCTGAAGTGTACAAAAGATATGCTACCCAACTCATCCCTACTCTTCTTAGAGTCTATAACCATGCACTTGAAACGGGTTTCCTCCCCCCATCCATGAATGAGGCCCTTGTGGTGGTCCTGTTGAAACCTGGTAAGGAACCCTTGTCACCGGATTCCTATAGGCCGATCTCACTTCTGACGTGTGATGTCAAGCTGTTGGCCAGGGCTCTGGCTAGCAGGTTGGCTAAATGCATACAAAAAGTGATTCACAGAGATCAGTCGGGGTTTATCCCGACGAGGTCGACTTCGCAGAACTTGCGCAGACTTTTCTTAAACTTGCAAATCCCCCCGGACAATGTAGGAAATAGGGCGGTTCTATCGTTGGACGCCGCCAAGGCGTTCGACAGTGTAGAATGGCCCTATCTTTGGGAAGTCCTGAGTCGATTTGGGGTGGGATCCACATTTTTGAAATGGGTTCAGCTGTTGTATAGTTCCCCGTCGGCGAGAATGCGCGTCAACGGGGAAGTATCGGAACCCTTCCATCTTGCTAGGGGCACCCGGCAGGGGTGCCCTTTGTCGCCCCTGTTGTTTGCCCTGGCTCTCGAACCACTGGCCATTCACATCAGGCATATGCAGGAAATAGTGGGGTTTCAGAGAGGACCCAGGAAAGATGTGGTCTCCCTTTATGCGGATGACACTCTAATATACTTGGGAGATACAGACGGCTCTTTAAAAAATGTTATGAACCTAATCGCTGGCTTCGGTCGGCTCTCGGGTTTCTCTATTAATTGGAATAAATCGGTTCTTATGCCCTTAGATCCCCTGCCGGGTCCATTGCCTGACTGCGCAAGGGACATTGCTGTGGTGGATGAATTTCGTTATTTGGGCATACAGGTCACACCACTCCCGCTTCAATACCTAGACAGGAATCTATCTCCATTACTACAAAAACTCCGCCTAAAATGCTCAGCCTGGAGGAAATTGCCACTGTCCGTGACTGGTAGAGTCAATTTAATTAAGATGGTTTGGGCGCCTCAGCTCCTGTACATCTTTCACAACTCTCCAATTTGGATTACACATAAATGGTTTACTCGGATAGACTCTCAGTTTAGGGAACTAATCTGGGGGGGAAAAGTGGCTCGTATTAGTCTACACTCACTGCAGCTTACAAAAGATCAAGGGGGCCTTGCGGTCCCACACTCGAGGTTCTATTTTATAGCCTCACAGCTCCAGCATCTTGGTAATTGGGCTGTGGTTGATGACTCGGATCCGATTAGGTCATTGATAGTCCCAGTAGATTCGGCACTCCCGGCACTGGTGTATCTGGAGGCTGGTCTTACCCAGTTCCCTGATACTCTTCCCACGATAACTTTATTGAACACTCTATGGAAATATGTGAGAAACACTTTTAAACTTAAAGCGATCTGCCAGTTCACTCCAATCTGGAGAAATAAATATTTAGGAGAGCTCTTTACACTGAAGGGCTTCGGCCCATGGGAGAGGCTCGGGATACATTATGTTACCCAGTTGTTCTCTGGCACTGCCTTTAAAACTTTTGCGGCCATGAAAGAGGACTTTGGGTTACATAACACCCAATTTTATCAATACCTACAGTTGAGACACGCAGTACAGTGTGAGGGTAGACTCTCCCCACTGGTTGTGGTAGCGCACCCTCTGATGAGAGATGTGCTCTCCACGGAGGACAGGGCAGGTATGATTTCACGGGTATATGCAAGACTGCTCCAACACACTCATGATGCCAGTAAACTTCCCTGCAGACGTGGGTGGGAGCGTGACTTGGGACCTATAGATGGGGAAACCTGGGAGCTGTGTCTGACATCCGCCCCCTTAGTCTCAGTCTCTGCATCTCAAAGACTATCACATTTATATTTACTACATAGGGTGTACAGAACCCCAGCCAGGCTACACAAATGGGGCTTTAGGGACACCCCCTTGTGCCCAAAATGCACTGCACAAACTGGTGATCTTCTACACATGATGTGGAAGTGCCCCAAGTTATTCCGGTATTGGAAATTCGTTCTGGATACTATAGCTCAGGTGTTTCAGATTCCAGTCATTACTGATCCAGTGGTTTGCCTCCTTGGTGCCTTGGAAATACCTGACCTCCCCCCAAATGGACATACCGCAGTGCTAAGATTGCTTTATCTTGCCCGCAAAGAGATAGCTAAACTATGGATAACCCCTAGGGTACCAACAGGCACACAATGGGTGACACAGGCCAACAGTATTTTAATACGCGAAAAGTTAACATACCAACATCGGGGTGCATTAAAGAAATTTTATTCTATGTGGCAGCCATGGCTAGATGTGCCGGGACTAGGCCCCTTGCAGTTGGTGAGGGACAGATTATTGCAGGGATAAATGCCTTTGTTTCAGGGTGAAGGAATGCGATTGCGCTGTGAATAGAGAGAGAGAGTGGGACATGCTACACCACTCATTGGAGAACCCAAAGAGGTGCTGAGAACATAATGGTGGTCCACAGTTCTTTTTTCTTTTTCTTTTTCCCTCTTCTTCCTTATCTTTTTCTTCCTTCTTCTTTCTTTCTCACTCTTTTTCACTACCTGTTTCCCCTCCTCCCTTTTTTTCTCAACCTTAGTTTGTGAAACTTTTTCTTCACCCCCTGAGATTGCAGTCGGATGCTTCTGTGCACAGTCAGACTACATTCACCAGGGTAATAATGCATACTGCTTGTAGTATTGTAAAGTGTAACACTTTCTCATAACTGCCTTGTTTACGTTTATGTTGGCAGGCATGCCATTAGAGTACATTGGTATTGGACCGAAACTTGATATACGCTGATATAAGATTGTATCCTGACCCTTTTTATTTTTTCCCTGTATACTGCAAATGATACTTACCTGTCTGTGTGCAACCATGTGATTGTATCTCTATTTTTCTACAATAAACTTGTTTTTGATTTAAAAAAAAAAAGGACGAAAAATGGCTCCTGCTTTGCCTTTCCCCTTCTGGGCCCAAGGCCTTTTTTGATTGTCTGCCTTGGGTGTTGTGAAACGGGGACCTTTTGGAACCCAATTAAACTTGTTTTGTCTCCTTTTATTCTGCTGTGGCTGACTCCAAGGTGCTTTGCGTTTCAGCGGAAACGCTTTCTTTTTATCCGCTGTACGATCTAGCACCTTTTCTAATCCAGGCCCAAAAAGCAGGTCCCCTGTGAATGGGATGCCGCATAGTTTGGTTTTAGACGCGCAGTCCCCCTGCCAAGTCTTTAACCATAGAGCCCTCCTAGTGGAGTTGGCCAGTGATGATGAACTGACTGCCATCCGCACAAGTTCAGCTGAGGCGTCTGCAATATAAGCTATGCCTCTCAACAATGTGGGAAAGGAGGATAGGATTTGCTCCTTCGCAGTTCCTTCCTCAATGTGAGCCTGGATCTGGTTTAAACAGAATTCCATGTTTCTGGCTACCACATGACTGCCATTGCTGGTTTTTTAAACTACCCAGCGTGGAGTCCCAAGACTTCTTTAGTAACGAATCCATTTTTTTATCCATTGCTTCGGATAAGATGCCCATGTCCTCAAATGCTAGGTCGGTATGCCTTGATACCTTAGAGAAAGCAGCATCTAGCTTTGGTGTTTTGTTCCATATTGAGGATGGGTCATCTGAAAATGGAAAATGTCTTTTTAAAGCCTTAGAAAAAAATGGTTTCCTTTCTGGTTCCTGCCATTCTTTTTTAATTGCTTCGACCAGAACTTCATGAACTGGAAAAAAAAAATGTTTCCTGTTCTCTTAAACCCTCATACATCTGGTCATGCAGGGATAGTGATTTTTTCTCTGTTTGAATACCCAGAGTGGTATATATGGCTCCCAAGAGGTGATCTACATCCTCTAATGAGAGCTTATAACGGGAGGGCTTTGTGGAATCACCTTCCTGAGCCTCCTCCTCTGATTCCTGAGAACCGGACACTGCGCTGTCAGGTTCCTCTTCTGGCTCCTCTCTAGGAACTATTGAAGGGCCTGCACTGGTGGAAGGTCTTAATTCCGGTACTATAGCTGTTGCCTGTACAGGAGGAGATGCTGACTGAAGCTGCGGGATCTGGAAACGTTCAAAAAATGTTTTAAAAGAATCAAAGGTGTTAGATAGTTCCTTAACGCATGATGCCAGATCACTCTGTTCCGCAGTGTGCTCCTGTACTAGCTTGTTAATACAATCGCTACAAATAGCTTTTTTCCATGACTCCCTAAGTGTGACTTTACAGGATGGACACTTTTTCTTTGAACTGTGGGTAGTCTTATCTTTGTCAGTTTTCTGAAAGACACAAGGGAACAAATATACCCCACAGTTAGTACCGTAACCTTCCCCCTGCTACACGGCAGGCGCGCAGTGCCTTCATACGGGCTTACCACACTAGGAGCCCTATGAATCACCCTCTGACACTGAGGGCTCAATCCACCTCCCCCTCCCTATTTCCCTGGGGGGTGGGGAGGGGTGGTGGTTTTTTTTTAGGAGAGGGGAGATCCACCCTAGGTTCCCCTCACCTTAGTATGGCTGGAGCTGCTGGAGCAGTATCTTTGCCTTCTGTCCCCGACATATCTGTGTCGCCGGCGCTGCGTCTGCTGTCTCTACAGCGATATGCAGCTCCCTCCAGCCTTTGCCTGGCTCCGTTTTTGAAATTTGCGGCCGGAACCAGAAGCCGCGAACCCGGAAGTGCACGCCCCCGTATGCCGGACATGACGTCACCCACCGTCGGCTCCGAGCGGTCCCAATACCCGGCGTGGCTTGCGTTCTGGAATCCCGATTCCTCCTGCAGCCACACGCTGAACCGAGCATGGGACGCTGGTTGCACTTCTTTATACCACACTCGGTGCCTGCAAAAACAGAGCCCCCCCGACCTACACCTGCGCTCAGGGATGTGAGGGCGGCCACCCTATTCAGGTTTGTAACCTGGTTTTGTCCCAAGAGCCCCTGCTCCCTTTCCGGACCGTTTTGCCTGAGCCTCCCTTGGCTGATTCCTAATGATGTCTCCCCTCTGGAGGAAACACAAATAACCGAGGACCAGCAGGGGAGGAGGAAATTTATAGGAGGCTGGCGCTGTGTTTCCAATAGAGGGGAGGAGCCAAGGTCTCTCCAGTGGCTGTCCTGAAAGACGATTAGGGGAAAAAAGGGTCTTATATTTATGTATAACTTAATTTTGCTTGTGTAAACATAGGTTTTTGTTTTTTTAATCAATTTACTCTGCCACAGATGCCAGTGATGATGTACCTGAATGGCATTGGATGCATAAAAACGTTTATATTATTATTACAGAAGAAAGCAAGCTAAAAGCATCCCATTGAGGGAAATCTCTCACATGCTGAACATGATCTACCACTTTTGACATTTAGGTTACAAAAATTGAAGACTGTAAAAAGAAAGTTAATTATTAAGCAAAATCTCACCTGTCCTCTTTTGTGACTTGAGAATAGTAGGAACGCTGTCGAATAGCAGAGTAGAATGAGAATGCTTCGTTAAGGTAGCTTGTCTCTGAGGTGCGAAGACTGTAGGAGAAAAAGAAGCGCTTGCTACAGAATATAACTAAAAGTAGTGATAACACTAGAAAACTTTGCATAGCTGAACATGCAAAAATACAGTAATCCTTTATAAATGTGTGATATAAGTAAACAGAGTGAAAACAGTGCAGTGCTAGGAATCAATTGTTGAGTATTGACATAGCAACATACTGTGATATACAAACTAAATTGTGATTAGCATTAGGGATGTGTTTTATGTTCGGGTCAAACATGAGTTGGACTTGAACATTGGTTGTTCGCCCGTTCATCGAAGAACGAACATTATGGGGCGTTCGCGTGCATTGCTGGATGATGATTGGCCAAAGCATGCACTATGATCCGCATGCTTTGGCCAATCCCAGCGCCGTCAGCAAAAAGCCACAATTGGCCAAAGGTAGGGTGCCTTTGCCAATTATTGCTCGGGGGGACGCCTGACACTATAAGGTCGCCTGCACGCCGGCCCTGTGTAGCGCGTTGCTGGCGTGGACCGAGAGAGTGTCATTTAGATTCAGCAGGCAGCCAGGTTATTCACTTAGCTCAGCTGCAGTGTATATATATATATATATATATACACACACACACACACACACACAATATATACACAAACCTGTGTGTGTGTGTGACATAGGGGGTTGTTAGATCTCGTGGTAGATGCGTTTTCGTGTAGTGAGTCGACACCAAACAGGTGTATATCGTTAAGGGCCTGGTAGCCCACATTTATAAAAACAAAACAAAAAAAGTCCACTCAGGAATCCCACACAGGGGTTAAAACGATGTTCAGAGATAACTGAAAATACCAGCCCACCTGGCTACTCTTCGACAGTACTGCTGCCATAGGTACTGGTCCTTTAAACTACCAGCTCCTCCAGTCCAACAGTCTTGGATGCATACAGTCTTAGGGTTCCTTAACCACTTCCCTACCGGCGCATTGTAAAGTGACGCCAGCAGGGACCCTCTCTCGATCCGGGTGGACGTCATATGACGTCCTGTGTTCCCGGCGATCTAGGGCGCGCGTGCCCGCGGCAACGCTCGTGACCCGGCACGGGTGCCCGGCCGCGATTGCCGCCGGGCACCCGCGATTGTCGGTAATCACGGCAGGAGTGTGGATCTGTGTGTGTAAACACACAGATCCACCTCCGGTCAGTGGGGAGGAGACCAATGTGTGTTCCCAGTACAGAGGAACACACATCGGTCTCCTCCCCTTGTGAGTCCCCTCCCCCCTACAGTTAGAACACACCTTAGGGAACATATTAACCCCTTCAGCACCCCCTAGTGGTTAACCCCTTCCCCGCCAGTCACATTTACACAGTAATCAATGCATATTTATAGCATTAATCGCTGTATAAATGTGAATTGTCCCAAAAACGTGTCAAAAAGTGTCCGATGTGTTCACCGCAATGTCACGGTTACAGTAAAAAAATCGCAAATCGCCGCCAAAACTAGTAAAAAAAATAATAAAATTAAAAAGGCCATAAATCTCCTATTTTGTAGACGCTATAACTTTTGCGCAAACAAATCAATATACGATTATTGCGATTTTTTTTACCAAAAATATGTAGAAGAATACGTATCGGCCTAAACTAACTGAGGAAAAAAAAGTTTTTTTAAAAAAAATTGTGATATTAAAAAAAAAAGTTAAAAATATTGTGTTTTTTTTTTTTTTAAATAGTCGCTCTACTTTTGTTTATAGTGCAAAAAATAAAATCCGCAGAGATGATCAAATACCACCAAACAAAAGCTCTATTTGTGGGGGGAAAAAACAAAGATTTAGTTTGGGTACAGTGTTGCATGACCACGCAATTGTCATTCAAAGTGCAAAAGCGCTGAAAACTAAAAATTGGTCAGGGCAGGAAGGGGGTGAAAAAGCCCTGTATGGAAGGGGTTAAACACACACAGCTTCAAGTCCCTCAATGCACACAGCTTTGAGCTTCTTAATGCACACAGCATCTATCTTCACACAGATACACTCACTAGCAGCCACTGCTCCAACTCCACCTGAGCCTAGGTTCACACTGCTGCGAATTCAAAATCGCGGTAAAATGCGCGATTTTACAGCGATTTTGCGGCGATTTCGGCCGCAATTTAATGTAACTCGCGGCCCGAAATCGCAAAAAGTAGTACAGGAACTACTTTTTGAAATCGCAGATGCGGCGTCGCACTGATTAGGACAGTGCCATTGCCAACAATTGCCGCCGATTTGAGATGCGATTTGACATGTGACATGCGAAAATTAAATTTGTGAACCGAGGTATCACTGTATATATATATATATATATATATATAAACAAACACACAAACACACACTGTATCCAGTGTAGCTAGATCTGACTGCAGGCCGCTCGTGGTGCACTTTGTCTAATACTAATACTATAATTTCAGGCAGGCAGGTGACTCAGTGAGCTGCAGTGCATTTAATACAGGGCTCAAAATTTCAAGTCCTGAGCTACTAGCCAGGCCTTAAGGGTTACTCGCCCCCAGTTGTCCCACCCAGCCCGCCCTTAAACACGCTCTCATAAAATGACACTCAAATGTATTATGCAGAATTAAGTTATTAAAATAAATATTAACAACTGTATCCGTGCCTGCAGGCTGCGTGTGTCCACCATGCAGCCTTGTGCCCACCAATGCTGTCGTGTGCCCAGTGCCCACCAATGCAGTCTTGTGTCCACCATGCAGCCTTGTGCCCACCAATGCAGTCTTGTGTCCACCATGCAGCCGTGTGCCCACAAATGCAGCTTTGTGCCCACCAATGCAGCTTTGTGCCCAGTGCCCACCAATGTAGCCTTGTGTCCATCAATGCAGCCTTGTGTCCCCACCAATGCAGCTTTGTGCCCAGTGCCCACCAATGTAGTCTTGTGTCCACCTGCAGCCATGTACCCAGTGCCCACCAATGCAGTCTTGTGTCCACTAATACAGTCATATGTCCACCTATGCAGCCGTGTGCCCAACTATGCAGCCGTGTGCCCACCAATGCAGCCGTGTGCCAACCAATGCAGCCGTGTGCCAACCAATGCAGCCGTGTGCCCACCAATGCAGTCTTGTATCCACCTTGCAGCCGTGGAGAAGAACAGGAGAGCCGCCCAGTTGTTCAGAGTGCAGCGGGGGAACACAGTGATAACAGCTTTCATTTTAATAACCGTGTTCCCGCCGCGCAACGTCATAAACAGCCCCGCCCCCTGGCCAGAAAACTTTTATAGACAGATCACCCATCTGATCCCAGTGACGGGTGATCTGTCAATCAATGTCCCGGGACCAGGGGGCGGCGCTGTATCTGACAGCGAGCGGCGGTGAACACAGCTATTGAAAGGAAAGCCGTTATCACTGTTCCCCCCGCTGTGCTCCGAACACCTGGGCGGCTCTCTCTTCCCCCTCTGACCTCCGTGATTGCTGGGAGAAGGACTCCCAATTGACACAGCCAGGCTGACGGCTCGCCCCCCGACTCCCAGGCAGCCCTTCCTCGCCAGACCTCAGAATCCACTCGAAAAATGCGAGCAGGCGAGTGGATTTTTTGAGGGCTAATAAATAAATATATATAGAGAGAGAGATAAATAGTACATATAGAGCCTACATAGTGTATTAAGGGGATAAACCCAAACGCATTACCGTCCCGGGTAGAAAAATGAATATGTGTTCCCAATTGGGGATGGGGCATGGGACTGTGCGAATGCAGTTGGGATATGTGGTATAAATCGAAAAGATTTGCTGAGGTACCGCAGATACCATACATAGTAGACAAAACTTATGTACGTAAAAAATATAATTTAATTCACATTGATCATATAAACACACACATCAATAAAAGCCACTTATTGCCAAAGATGACTGCAGATGATGACCCTGAGATGTTTCTGACCACGTTTGAGAGAACAGCGGAAAAAGAGAGTTGGCCTAAAGAACAGTGGGCTGGACTAGTGGCCCCCCTATTATCTGGAGAAGCCCAAAAGGCATATTTTGATTTGGAGCTTGCAGATGCAAAAACCTATGATCGATTAAAATTGGAAATATTAGTAATGTTACGGTGTAACCCTGGATGTCTGTGCTCAGCGGGTCCACAATTGGAGTTATCAGCAGAGGAAGCCACCTCGGTCGCAGATGTATGACCTCATTCATTTGGCTAGGAAATGGCTGTAGCCAGAAACTCTGTCCGGACCAAAAATTTTGGAGCGAGTAGTCATGGACAAATTTCTTAGGTCTCTTCCTAACACCCTGCAGAAATGGGTGAACCATGGTGGTCCGGAAACCGCAGACAAACTTGTAGACCTGGTCGAAAGGTACCCAACAACAGAGAATTTGTCCTCTTCCACCAGAGACGCACATACTTTCCACCCCAAGACCAGACCCTCCCCACCTATAGGTAAGACCGCATCAAGGGATGGGGGTGGAGAGAGGGACCAAGGAGCAACTAGAGGAATTATCAGGACTACTGCTAATGTTTGGCGAGAGCGGCCTGGAAGACCCATCCCACAGGAGAGAACCAGAAGGTTGATTTGTTACTGTTGCCGGGAAGAGGGACATGTAGCAGTGGTTTGCCCAGCGGGTGATGAACCCATGCAGTGTGACTTGCTGACAGAGAGACGACAGTCCCTTTTTGCAACCACATGCACTGCAGAAAAGGGAAATGAGAAACCTTTATATAGAATGTGCTTAGATGGTAAAGATGTTGTGGTATTGTTGGATTCAGGTAGCCTGGTCACCTTAGTGAAAAGTGATCTAGTGGTGGGAAAAACCTTACATCCTAGGAAAATGGCTGTAGTTTGTGTACAGGGGGACACTCGAGAATATCCGGTGACTACGGTTTCCTTTGAAACCTCCATCGGTAACTTGTGTCACCAGGTGGGTTTAGTTCCCAAACTGCCACATGATGCCATTGTGGGAAGGGAGGTACCTAGGGAGGAGCCTGCTACCGCAGAAGAGGAACAGCGGCCGATAGGGTTTGATGACCTCGAGGTGCACAGAAAACGTTATCACTGGGCAATTGAGGGACCCCACATTGCTAAGAGCCCGGGAGAATGTAGTGAAGATAGATGGGGAGTTAGTTAACCCTGAAGAGAGGGTTGCCCTCCCTTACTTCATTATTGAAAGGGACCTGTTATATCGAGTGTCACAGAGGATAGAGGACACCATTGAGCAAGTGGTAGTGCCTAAACCGTACCGCAAGATGGTTTTGGAACTGGCCCATGGGCACATTCTTGGGGGACATTTGGGAGCAGAAAAAAACCAGGAGAGGATCACCCAGAGGTTTTATTGGCCTGGGATCACTAAGAAATGGAATTGTACTGCTCTTCCTGTCCAGTGTGTCAGATTACTGCACCAATACCACATTTCCGCAGTCCGTTGGTACCCCTGCCCATTATCGAGGTCCCTTTTGAGAGGATCGCCATGGACTTGGTTGGCCCCTTACTGAAGTCCACTAGAGGGCACCAGCACATCTTGGTAATAATGGACTATGCCACCCATTACCCAGAAGCGATTCCTCTCTGAAACACCTCTGCTAAAACCATTGCCAAAGAGTTATTTCAGGTTTTCAGCCGTGTGGGTATTCCTAAGGAAGTCCTAACTGACCAGGGCACCCCGTTTATGTCTAGGGTGACCAAAGAACTTTGTAAACTCCTGAAAGTGACCCAATTACGTACATCAGTATACCACCCTCAAACAGACGGGTAGTGGAAAGGTTTAATAAAACCTAAAAAAAAATGTTGAGGAAGGTGGTGGATAAAGACGGAAAGAATTGGGATTATCTGCTCCCTTATCTGATGTTTGCCATAAGAGAGGTTCCCCAATCGTCCACAGGGTTCTCTCCGTTTGAGCTACTGTATGGGAGGCACCCCCGGGGCCTACTGGACATTGCCAGGGAAACATGGGAAAGTGAGAGTTCCCCTCATCGAAGTGTGATTGAACATGTGGCCCAAATGCAAGATAGAATTGCCCAAGTGATGCCGATTGTGAAGGAACATTTAGCCCAAGCCCAATTGGCTCAACAAAGGATTTACAATCGTGGGGCCCAGGTCCGTTCCTTTGCACCTGGTGATAGGGTGTTGGTGCTGGCCCCCACGGTCGAAAGTAAAATCCTAGCCAAATGGCAGGGTCCCTATGAAGTGTTGGAGAAAATGGGGGTGGTGAATTATAAAATTAGCCAACCGGAAAGACGAAAACCTGAGCAGCTCTATCACGTGAACTTGCTGAAACCCTGGAAGGATAGAGAGTCCTTGGTCGCCAAGACTACCCAATTTTCTGCTCCATTTAACCTGGCTGTCCCTGAAGTTGGGATAGCGGAGACTCTATCCAAAACTCAGCAACAGGAGGTTAAAGAATTTGTGCTCCGTAATAAGGAGAAGTTTTCAGGCCTGCCAGGTTGGGTCTCCTGAATTGAACATGACATTATTACCACACCAGGGGATAAGGTCAAGTTGAAGCCTTATAGAATTCCAGAAGCCCGGCGAAAGGCAATTCGCCAGGAAGTAAAAAAAAATGCTTGAGCTGGGGATGATAGAAGAGTCAAATAGTGATTGGTCCAGTCCCATTGTCTTAGTGCCCAAACCAGATGGAAGTTGGCGGTTTTGTAAGGACTTTCGCGGCCTGAATTAAATCACTAAGTTTGACATCTATCCTATGCCCCACATAGATGAACTGATTGATCGCCTAGGCACTGCCCGGTACATGACGACGTTAGACCTGACCAAGGGTTATTGGCAAATACCTCTCTCAGACTCGGCCAGGGAAAAAACAGCATTTGTAACTCCATATGGATCTTTCCAATATCGAAGGATGCCTTTTGGGTTACAGAATGCTCCCGCCACATTTCAACGCACCATGGATAAGACCCTTCGGCCTCATCGGGCCTATGCTGCTGCATACCTCGATGACGTTGTCATCCACAGTGAGGATTGGGACTCACACTTACCAAAAGTTCAGGCTGTGTTGGATTCCATCTGGAAAGCTGGGTTTACAGCCAATCCTAAAAATACCATTGGAAGAGGTCTAATCAAGCCCCAAATAAAACAAAGTTGAGGCTATTCAGGATTGGCCATGTACCACCAACAAGAAACAGGTTCGTGCATTTTTGGGGATCGCGGGCTATTATCGCCGCTTTAACCCCCATTTTGCCTCACAGGCTGCTCCCCAGACCAATTTGACCAAAGGGAAGGAGTCTGTCATGACCAAATGGACTCCGAAGCAGAAACAGCTTTTCAGGCTTTAAAACAGGCCTTATGGATTTTTAACAGGACTTTGTGGTTCAGACAGATGCGTCAAATGTGGGGATAGGAGCTGTACTGTCCCAGATTATCAAGGGGGAGGAACACCCTGTTATGTACCTCAGCCGAAAGTTGAAGGCCCATGAGGAGAATTATGCCACCATTGAGAAAGAGTGTTTGGCGGTGAAATGGGCGTTGGATTCTCTCCGGTACTACCTCGTGGGTAGACAGTTTGTACTGGTGACTGATCATGCCCCATTAAAGTGGATGGCACAGAACAAAGAGACCAATAGGAGAATAGATGGTTCCTGGGCCTCCAGGCATTTAGTTTTGTGGTAACGCATCGCCCCGGTGCTAAAATGGGGAATGCAGATGGGTGCATGCCTGCCTGGCAACCTGTGTCCCAACCCTAGGGTTGAAACAAGGGGGGGTATGTGACAGGAAGTCAGGTAAATCTGTGGGTGTTGTCACAGACGGGAGATACATTTCTGCCTTGTTTAGACAATACACCAATTATTATCAGGTGTCGGCTGCAGAAGTAGCCAAAAAGATTTAAGGGCGTTGGAAAACTTCAGCTGTTCAGAATGAGACAATTAAGGCCTCTATAAGTAATCCAGAGGATTACTACTGATTGCTGCATCCTGAGGCTTTATGAGTGAAGGAGAGCAGTGAGCAGAAATACTTCTGAAGAGGTGAGGTGCTGTTGATTTTTCTGTGTGATAAAAATCAAAAAGACCATTTATTTTTCTGCTGTATGACCAGCAGTGTCTGCTCAACAGTAGGCTGTGCCAGACTCCATAGATAGGTTCCTGTGTGGTGAAGGTAGACACCCCAAGTGGCCAGGGTTTATTTTATGTTTGATTTTGTTTATGCTGTTTGGATGCTTGCACTTGTTTCCAGCAAGATGGAAGAATAAACCAAATTCTTTGCTTTCAACCGTCTTCGGCTGTTTCTCTGTATCGTTCCGTGTGTAGTGAACCCATCCAGGGGGTCACACACCCCCGTTTTTTCTAATATACTTTAGGCAGAGGCAGGTGATTCAGTGAGCTGTTGTGCATTAAATATATATACCGTATTTATCGCGGTATAACGCGCTCCCGCGTATACCGCGCACCCCTAAAGTTGCCGTGAATCCTGTGGATTTTTTTTTTTGTACTTACAGTTTTGGTGTCTTGCACGGCGTCCATCGGCGGCCTCGTCGGGTCTGTCTGCGGCTTCGGGTGTCCTCTTCATCGGGTCCGGCGTCCTTCTGCGGCTTCGGGTGTCCACTTCGTCGGGTCCGGCGTCCTTCTGCGGCGTCCTCGCGTAATCCCCGCTCGTTTCCCGCACCGAGTTTGAATACCGCGCCGTGTATTTGTAGGAGGAGTCGGGAGGTATTTTAAACCCGCCCTCTCCTTCCTCCTTCTGGGCGACGGTTTTCTTGTGGAGACTGTGTATATACCGTATTTATCAGCGTATACCGCGCACTATTTTGCCCTGAAAATCAGGGCAAAATCGTGGGTGCGCGATATACGCCGATACACGCTTTCCCGCCACGAGTTTGAATACTGCGCCGGCATATACCGAGCGCAGTACACTCGTGTATCGTCGGGCAGGCTCGGCAACTCTCGCAATGATGTCCTGTACGCTCAGGACGTCAGCGTGAGAGGCGCCGAGACTGCCCGAAGATACACGAGTGTACTGCGCTCGGTATATGCCGGTGCAGTATTCAAACTCGTGGCGTGAAAGCGGGCATCGGCGTATATCGCGCACCCACGATTTTGCTCTGATTTTCAGGGCAAAATAGTGTGCGGTATACGCTGATAAATACGGTATATACACAGTCTCCACAAGAAAACCGTCGCCCAGAAGGAGGAAGGAGGGCGGGTTTAAAATACCTCCCGACTCCTCCTACAAATACAGGCTAACCTGCAGTCAGCCTTTCACTTATACTCAGAGTCTCAGGTAATCGTGCTAGGGAAAGGTCTGAGGGGAAAACGGGGAAATTGACCTGAGGTGGAAAAGTGACCTGAGGTGTGCCGGGGTCATGTGGTCAGTATGCCTAAAAGGGGGCAAAAAACAAAAACAGTAGGAATAGCTGGCAAAGAGATGAAATGAAAGTAACTAAGTAACCACAAGCCCCCAACGCCCAAATGCCTGTGACAGACATGTGGAACAGGGATATGTCCGGGAAAGAAAGCTGACTACCGCCAATCTGACGCCTCAACAACGAGAATACAGGCCCCCTTCAACGAATGGCAGCAGAACTGCACCTGTACTGACCGGACGGTCCGGAGTGAATGTCAAAGTGCTACCCTGGTTAGGCAGCTGGGAATGGCTACGTGTCATGCCCTGTGCTAGCAGAGAAGGGAGTACTAGGGAAAGGAAAGTGGCCTATCCCTGAGTACATCCGCAAAAGTCTGGTGCCCAGACTATACTGGGCACCAGCTTAAAACCCGTTTGAGCTGAAAGTGGCAAAAGAAATAAAAACGCAAGTAGGTGCTGAATGTTTGTGAGAAAAGAACCCAGGATACCGAGATAGAAACGCCTGGAAGATATGCCAGGCAGAGTCAAGAGCTTCTAGGCTGAATTGAAAAGGACTTGAAGATGAAGCTACGTCTGAAACAAAAGAGAAGGCCGTATCGGGAGGATCAATGGCTACCGTGTATAGAACCTGAAACCGGAGAAGGACAAATAGCAGCAAAATCCTCGATATCTGCTGCCCGTGACATGAAATCTGAAAACAAGAACAACATCGTTAAAACAAAACATGACCAACGAGCCCAAACTTACCTTAGGAAAAGGAAAATCCCTACCTACCCTAACCCCTACCTACGTAGGTGTCCGTGATTGACACACGCAGTAACGTAGAGCAGGAACGAATATGTAGCACAAGACTGAAAACGTGTCAGTCTCAAGAAACTAGCGAGGCTGAGCAACCTAAGGCAAATCAGGCGAATTAAAAACGTAACACTCAAGCCTATGAACCTGAAGACATGTCAGGCCAGTAAACATGACGTATGAAATGTAATGAAGCCGTGAGAAGAGGATGAGGGGACTTGCCACCGCACAAGCCAATTAGAAACGAACATCTCAATCCAACAGTACCTGTAAACGTGACGGGTAACCAGCAGTGGAGAGTGGCCATGAACTAACGTGAGGATATGAACGTGACATGTATGCACAGACTATGAAAATAAAATGTAGGCAAGTGTAGGACTAGTGCAGCTGCACTGACAATGTGACAACCCACGAATAGCAAAGGCCGAGCAACCTGAGGCGTAGCAGGCAAATTAAAAACGTACACTAAAAACAGATGAGGAGACTTGCCACCGTACAAGCCAATTAAAACGCTCATCTCAATCCGTAAGCACCCATAATGGGTAAACCCCCCCAGCGGTGAAACGCCATGAATCAAAAATGAACATACCAATTCTACCCACTAGAAACATCCCAACTAAAACCTGCATGAGAAACGTAAGTTGCCTGAAACGTACCCACCCGAGAACATGAATTGCATGTGAACCAAAAACATGAGAAACGTAAAAACCTGAGAACATAAAAAATACCCAGAGAAATGTAATCGTATGAAAAAGTGTAATTGCGTGAGAAACGTAATATCACGCCTGAAACCTGTATAAGAAACGTAAACACTTGAGAACATGAATAGCATGAGCAATGTAACGTAAAACGGAAAGTAGAAACGTAAAATTGCATGAGAAATGGAAAACATGAGACCATAAATAGCATGAGCAACGTGAGCACCCGAGAACATTAGTAGCAAGAGAAACGTGTACACTTGACAAACAAGAATCGCAACCACACAAGAACATGACTAGCATGAGC
This sequence comes from Rana temporaria, assembly GCF_905171775.1. NCBI lineage: Eukaryota > Metazoa > Chordata > Amphibia > Anura > Ranidae > Rana > Rana temporaria. The sequence goes on from NC_053497.1 coordinate 161,305,842, forward strand.
CACGCAATTGCACGAGAACCTGAACCATGAGAAACGTGAACACATGAGGATCTACCATGCGAAAACGTAAACGCATGAGAAACTACCATGAGAAACGTAATCGCATGAGAACCGTGATCTCATGAGAACAACCATGTGAAACGTAATCGCATGAGAAACGTAATCGCATGGGAACTACCACACGAAGCGTAATTGCATGGGAACTACCATGAGAAACGCAATCGCATGAGAAACTACCATGAGAAACGTAATTGCAAGAGAACTACCACGCAAAACGTAATCGCATGAGAACGTAAACACATGAGGACATGACTCGCATGAGAAACGTGACCGCATGAGAACTACCATGCGAAATGCAGTCGCATGAGAACCACCACGTGCAACGCAATCGCATGAGAACTACCATGCGAAACGCAATCGCATGAGAACTACCATGCGAAACGCAATCGCATGAGAACTACCATGCGAAACGCAATCGCATGAGAACTACCATGCGAAACGCAATCGCATGTGAACTACCATGAGAAATATAATCGCATGAGAACTACTATGTGAAACGTGATCGCATAAGAAACGTAAACAGACAAGGACATAACTCGCATGAGAATGTGATCGCATGAGAAACGTGAACGCATGAGAAACTACCATGAAAAACGTAATCGCATGAGAAACGTAAACACACAAGGACATAACTCGCATGAAAAACGAGATCGCATCAGAAACGAGATCGCATCAGAAAGTGATCGCATCAGAAAGTGATCGCATGAGAAATGTGATCGCATGAGAAACGTGATCGCATGAGAAACGTGATCGCCTCAGAAACGTGATCGCCTCAGAAACGTGATCGCCTCAGAAACGTGATCGTCTGAGAAACGAGATCGCCTGAGAAACGAGATCGCCTGAGAAACGAGATCGCATGAGAAACGTGCATGTATGAGAACCACCATGTGAAACGTATTCGCATGAGAACGTGATCGCATGAGAAACGTAACCGCATGAAGCAATGAGAACAAAACATCACCCCATGAAGGTTCCCGACTAGTATGATGTGCCGAGAGCGGGTGACGTCATCAGAATGCGACTCAACTCACAGGCTGTGAAAAAAAAGTTTGCTAATGGCAATACGTGAATGAGACAGCATGTAAAATACGATAACCAGGAGATTTACAAGGCGGAGCTGCTGTGAGGCTTCCTAACCCAGCAGCACAGAGATACAGGTAAATTCCAATACATCTCTACCCCTCCTAGGCTTGCCCTTTCAAGCACGGTCCTTGTACCCAGGTCCAGTACTGTACAGGGGTAGCTGGCCACCCGTGGACCTCCCCCTGACCAAACCTGTACCCCGCCCGAGAAAGCGGGGAGACTCGGAGCGCCCCCAGCAGCCGCCTGTTCTTCCTGGCTGAGAAGAAAATTTACAGCATGTCCGGAAGGCCACAAAAGGAGAGGCAGACACTCACAGGCCACTAAAAGAGGGCAAGCAGGCTATGTGTCTAAAGCCAATAGTGCTGGTCGTGGACACGGTGCATCCTCAGCACGTGGCAGTGGGGCATGCTTGTCCTTTTTTTCTGCAGCTGGCCATGTTATTGATCCACAACATGCAAAAGAGTTGGTGTAGTGGATAACAAAGCGGTCCTCATCCTCTGTCACCCAGGCTCATAGTATATTGCCTGTCAATGCAGCTGCCAATGCGGCCTATTCCATCGGCTCAATGTCATCGGTCACTCCTTCCCTAGCCCTACCATCATGCACGGAGGAGTCCCCTGAACTGTTCGACCACAAGTGTCGGGTACAGGCTGCAGGAGGATGCACATCGCTTTGAAGGCTCCGATGATGGTACCCAGGTTGAGGAAGGGAGTAATGTAAGCCTAGAGAGAGGGGGTGCCCAAGAAGGACAAGAAACTGGCAGTCATGTTCCCCCAGCTGCAGCATACTGCCAAGTTTGCGCCAGTGATGAGGAGGGAGGGGATTATGAGGTCACTGACTATGTGGGTGCTTGATAGAAGGGAGGAGGAGGCACATCTCCAAGGCAGTATGCCCTCTAGGGGCCAGCTTAAGGGCAGCCACCCTATTGCATCACACCGCAGAGCCAAGCATGTGCAGGGCGCTGCTGACTCCCTGTGAATTTTATGTGGGCCTTTTTTGACACGTGCAGCAGATCGCACCGTTGCTGTTTGCAACATATGTCTGAAGCATATCAAGTGTGACCAAAACAGCAGCCGCTTGGGCACCACATGCTTGACCAGACATATGTCGACCTTCCATGCAGTCCGTTAGCAACAGTACTAAAAGTGCCACATCAAAGAACAAGGCAGACCTCTCCTTGCTCCTCATCAGATGGGATCTGCAACCCCACTATACATTCAGTCCTCTCAGAAACCTGCACTGAGAGGAATGAAGGTGTAGAATTAGCTGTCCCAAGCACTTGCAATCTGCTAGCAGTACACCAACATCCGATTGTAGCAGACAAATTTCCCTACCCCAGTTGCTAAATTGTCAAAAGATATTCGGTCCTAGCCATCCACCTGCTCAGCGTCTGAATGCTAGCTTGGCTAAATTGCTAGCACTGCAACTGCTGCCTTTTCAGCTGGTAGACTCTGCCCTCTTTTGTGAATTTGTGGAATGTGCGGTACCTCAGTGGCAGGTTCTTAAACGCCTTTTCTTTTCACGGGAAGGCCATTCCGGCTCTCTACCGGCATGTGGAAGGCAAGGTCTTGGCCTCGTTAGACAGGGCGGTCAGCAGTAAGGTGCATATTACCGCTGACTCATGTTCCATCAGGCATGGACAGGAACGTTATCTTTCTTTCACGGCGCACTGGATAACTCTGCTGGCAGCTGGGAAGGATGCAGGACAGGGTGCAGTATTGTTGGAGCTTGTTCCGCCACCACGCCTACAAAATGCAAGTAGTGGCGATTCTGCCACAGCTCCCTCCTCCACCCCCTTCTCCTCTTCTTCTTCTTCTATGGCCTCTTCCTCTGCAGATTTGTCCTCGGAACCAGCGGTGCTCCATAGGCATTCAAGGGGCTACACAAGCACTCAGGCAAAAAGATGCCATGCGGTGCTTGAGTTGGTCTGCTTAGGGGACAGGAGCCACACTGGGGCAGAGATTCTGTCAGCTCTGCAGGGGCAGACTCAGAGGTGGTTGACGCCATGCCAGTTTCAGCCAGGAAAGGTTGTTTGCGACAATGGCACCAACCTCCTCTCCACCCTCCGACAGGGACACTTGACCCATGTTCCCTGTTTGGCTCATGTCCTGAATTTGGTGGTGCAGCAGTTCTTGGGCAGGTACCTGGGCTTACAGGATCTCCCGAGGTAGGCCAGGAAACTCTGTGGTCATTTCCACCAGTCATATAATGCCAGTGTTCAGCGTTCAGTGTTCAAAGGGAATGCAACCTGCCCAAGAATAGCACTCAGCATCGGCAGCAGTCTTCAAGGGATCGTTTTCAGTCCCCAGAAACCCATGGAGTTGTACGTGGCTGGGAGGAGGTGGCTGTGGATCATGTGACCCAGAGGACTCCAGATCGAATGCCTCAGCAAACCTACACTGCATGGCCTCCCTGCAAAGGGACCCTAGGATTTGTGTTATCAAGGAGAGGGATCATTACTGGCTGGCAACCCTTCTTGATCCACAGAGGATGAAAAATCTTCGGGAGGCCTTGCAGAAAGATGTGTGCAATGCATTTCCAGAGCCTGGGAGGTTACAATTTCCTGGTCCTGGACAACGTGTTGCTGAGGCTTCGGAGAGAAGGTGGCCGTCTGACTGATGCCTTCAGACAATTCTTCAGTCCGCAGCCCCAAGGTCTGATCGGGTTCCAGCAACCATCGCCAGCGTTTGAATTACATGGTGCAGGAATACCTAGGGGCAAGATCAGACTTGCAGACTTTTCCAAAAGAAAATCCACTGGGTTACTGGGTGTTGAGGATGGACCACTGGCCAGAGCTTGCACAATATGCAATTGAGCTACTGGCCTGTCCTGCATCCAACATTCTTTCTGAACGCACATTGAGTGCTGCTGGGGGCTTTGTAACCGATCACAGAGTGCGCCTGTCCACAGACTCGGTGATTGACTCACCTTCATAAAAATGAATCAGTCTTGGATCACCAGCTACCAAGCACCGGATGCTGATGTAACCGATACATTTTTCTATGGATGAAGACTGCCTATGCTGAGTGACTATCCTATTCCTCCTCGATCTTGATGATGCTAGCTTCTAAGAATATTTTTGGTTCAGGGCTTTTTTGCTGTAGTATTTCACAGCATGGCTAATTCCTGCGTTCAACTAGAGTATCAGTGAGGGGTTGCAGTGTTGTGGCACCACCACCACCACTGCCTAAGGCTCATTCCTGCAGTCAAGTGTATCTGAGAGGCTATTTACAGTGTTGTACCACCACCACCGCCTAAGTCCCAATATTTCTCCCCCTGCTTAACAGGGGGGGCCCAATTACAATTTTTTATCTAATATTTCACAGCAGGGCCCATTCCTGCGCCCACCAAGAGTAACTATGAGGCTTTACAGTGTTGTGCCACCACCACTGCCTAAGGCCCAATTTTTCTGCCCCTGTTTAACAGTGGCATGCAATTACAATTCTTGATATAATATTTCACAGCAGGGCCCATTCCAGTGCCCACCAAGAGTAACTGTGAGGACTTACAGTGTTCTGGTACCAACACCACCTAATGCCCAATTTTCTGCAGAGTATATAGGGCAGGCTGTATAGTATATATACTTTCAAACATCAGACTTACAAATGACTCCTAAAAGAGGGAGACAACAGGAAGTTAGAGGAAATCTACCCCTAGGAAGGGAAATTATCTCCTGTAAGAGTTAATATGGGAAAAAAGTCTCCACAGATGCTCTCACCAATCCTTGTTTCCCTAAAAAACCCACATTTTCTAAATCCATTTGTCATTGGGACAGAAAGTGAGGTGAAATCTTCTGAACAGGGGCACAGACAGCACAACAAATGTTACAGGGGTGATAACCCTTCCCTATGTTATCCAAAAAGCAAAACAATAGGATTTTTTGGCTGGAGCTACACCTACAAAATGTCCCTCTTTCAAATTACAAACAGATTCAACCTAACAAACCTACAGTCCCGATATTGTTTGTAATCCGGGGACCGCCTGTATACTGTTGTTCAGAGTATATAGGGTCTGGGAGCCCCACGCCTTTTTTTTTTTAATTTTGGCGTGAGCTTCCCCTTAATATCCATACAAGACCCAAAGGGCCTGGTAATGGGCTGGGGGGTACCCATAACATTTTTCTCAATAATTTTCATCTATATTGCCGGGACCCAACATTACATTACAGCCGCAAGCAGTTTTAAATTACCTTTATTCCTTTAGAAATGTCATTTTGGGCAGGGACTGTTCTAAAACACGGGAAAAACACGCCACTTTACAGGCATACTATAGACACAACCCAGGGATGATATTTAAAGGAATATTTCACTTTAAGCATTATTAACCGCTTCAATACAAGGCATTTTCACCCCCTTACTGCCCAGACCAATTTTTGGTTTTCAGCCCTGTCGCACTTTGAATGACAACTGCGCGGTCGTGAGACGTGGCTCCCAAACAAAATTGACGTCCTTTTTTCCCCACAAATAGAGCTTTCTTTTAGTGGTATTTGATCACCTCTGTGGGTTTTTTCTTGCACTATAAACAAAAGAAGAGTGACAATTTTGAAAAAAACAATATTTTTTACTTTTTGATTTAATAAATATCACAATAAAAAAAAAAAATATGTATGTATGTATTCTACATATTTTTGGTAAAAAACAAAAAAAAACACAATAAGTGTATATTGATTGGTTTGCGCAAAATATATAGCGTCTACAAAATAGGGGATAGATTTATTGCATTTTTATTTATATTTATTTTTTATTAGTTATGGCAGTGATCTGCGATTTTTTATTGTGACCGTGACATTGAGACGGACATATCGGACACGTTTGACACATTTTTGGGACCATTCATCGCTGTATAAAACTGCACCGATTACTGTGTAAATGTGACTGGCAGGGAAGGGGTTAACACTAGGGGGCGCTGAAGGGGTTAAATATGTTCCCTAGGGGTGATTCTAACTGTAGGGGGAGGGGACTCACAAGAGGAGGAGACCAATCTGTGTTCCTCTATACTGGGAATACACATCGGTCTCCTAACCTCTGACAGGACATGGATCTGTGTGTTTACACACACAGATCCACAGTCCTGCCGTGATTGATGGCAATCGCAGGGTGAGCGGTGGACATCGCGGCCGCCGGGCATGCGCACCTGGTCCCGAGCAATGCTGCGGGTGCGCCCCTTAGACGGCCATGAAGCCCAGGACGTCCACCCAGGATGGGAGATCCCATTTGTGGACGTCATTTGACTATGGGCGGGATCTGAAGTGGTTAAAATCACTGCGCCCGCAAAAAAACAGCATTTTTTTTTACTTTTTTTGCATTGATACATGTCCCCTGGGGCAGGACCCGGGTCACCAAACACTTTTTATGACAATCACTTACATATTAGCCTTTAAAATTAGCACTTGATTTCTCACGTTCGGGTCCCATAGACGGTGTAACGGTGTTCAAATCTTTCGCACAAACTTTCGGTCTGTTCGCATGTTCTGCCGCAAATCGAACCGGGGGGGTGTTATGCTGGCCATACACTATATGAAAATTCGGCCGAAAATCGGTCGTTCAGACAGTTTTCGTTTTTTGGCCAGTTTATGGGCACAAAATCGATAATCGTTGAAACGTTTTTGAGCTGAAAAAACTAAAGGACACATTTGGAAATTTTCTGTCGAACAACCGATAAATCGGAAGGTTAATGCGTTTCCCGTCCGCACTTTCTGCACTAGGTATATATAAAAAAAACGAACCAATTTTTTTTTATTTATGTTCATTGAACGATTTATCGGTCATTACATGATGGCACTATCTTTTGCGCTCACGACCGAACGTTCGTTTTTTGAAAGTTCGTTCGGACGATTTTTCGTGGAGCGTATGGTCAGCATTAGGCTCATCCCTAATTGGCAAATACAAAAAACTCTAACACCATCATCTGAATGATCGGGTCTCTAAATAAAGTGCACTGTAAAAATTGTATATCAAAATTGGTAGTATAGTCGCATTAGTGATTAAATTCATTAGTATATATTGATGGGAGGGAATCCAGGAGTGTATTATTATACAGGATTTATATTGCGCTGTTTAAACTGTTTACGCAGCGCTTTACAATATAAAAGGGAGACCATACAATAAAATACTAGAGGATTAAGAGGGCCCTGCTTAGAAGAGCTAACAATCTAATAGGATGGGGCAGGTGGTAAAAAAGGTTGTAACTGTGGGGAATGATCTGATGGAAGTGGTAAAAGATTAGTTGGAGACTTGAGAGATTTCCCTAAAGAGATGAGTTTTCAGGGATTGGCTGAAGGTAGCAAAGGTAGGGGATAGCTGGACAGGTTGAGGTAGCATGTTTGAGAGGATGGGAAAGGCTCTGGAGAAATTTTGGACATGAGCATGGGAGGAGGAGACAATATAGCTTGAGAGTAGGAGGCCCTGAGAAGAGTGGAGAGGATGGTTTGGGTGATATTTGGAGACAATATTGGTGATGTAGCTTGGGGTAGAGTTGTGAATGGCTTTGTATGTTGTGGTTAGTATTTTAAAATTACATTTGCTGGGTGATTGGGAGCCAGTGTAGGGATTGGAGGAGAGGGTTGGAAGACACTGAGCAGTTAGTAAGGTGGATAAGTCTGGCAGCAGCATTCATGATATACTGAAGAGGAGATAGCCTATATAGAGAGGCAGGCCAATGAGAAGGGAGTTGCAATAGTCAAGGCGAGAGATAACAAGGGAATGGTGAGGAGCTTGGTGGTTTCATTTGTTAATAAGGGGCAAATATTAGCGATGTTACGGAGGTGAATTCTACAACCTTTTGACAGCGATTGGACTTGAGGCTGAAAGGACAAGTCAGAGTCTAGGATCACACCTAGTACCCTGGCATGAGGGGGAGGGACTGATGGTTTGGTTGCATTGTTGTTTTTGATGGAAAAGTCATCATGGATGGGGCCACGGCGGGGGGGAATTAGAATAGCTCCGTTTTAGAGAGACTTAGCTTAACCACTTAAGGACCGCCTCCTGCACATATACGTCGGCAGAATGGCACGGCTGGGCACATGTACGTCCTGTACTAATACCCTGCCGTGGGTCACGGGCGCGCACCCGCGACCCGGTCCGAAGCTCCGGGACTGCGGTACCCGATCACCGCTGGAGTCCCGCGATCGGTCCCCGGAGCTGAAGAATGGGGAGAGCCGCGTGTAAACACGGCTTCCCCGTTCTTCACTGTGGCGGCAGCATCGATCGTGTCATCCCTTTTATAGGGGGACACAATCGATGACGTCACACCTACAGCCACACCCCCCTACAGTTGTAAACGCACTTCAGGTCACACATAACCCCATCAGCGCCCCCTGTGGTTAACTCTCGAACTGCTATTGTCATTTTCACAATAAACAATGCATTTTAAATGCATTTTTTGCTGTGAAAATGACAATGGTCACAAAAATGTACCAAAATTGTCCGAAGTGTCAGCCATAATGTCGCAGTCACGAAAAAAAATCGCTGATCGCCATTAGTAGTAAAAAAAAAAAGAATAAAAATGCAATAAAACTATCCCCTATTTTGTAAACGCTATAAATTTTGCGCAAACCAACCGATAAACGCATATTGCGATTTTTTTTACCAAAAATAGGTAGAATGCGTATCGGCCTAAACTGAGGAAAAATATTTTTTTATATATATTTTTGGGGGATATTTATTATAGCAAAAAGTTAAAAATATTGAATTTTTTTCAAAATTGTCGCTCTATTTTTGTTTATAGCGCAAAAAATAAAAACCGCAGAGGTGATCAAATACCACCAAAAGAAAGCTCTATTTGTGGGGAAAAAAGGACACCAATTTTGTTTGAGAGCCACGTCGCACGACCGCGCAATTGTCAGTTAAAGCGTTGCAGTGCCGAATCGCAAAAAGGGGCAAGGTCCTTTAGCTGCATTTTGGTCCGGGTCTTAAGTGGTTAAGGAAGTGGTGCGACATCCATGCTATGTCAATTAGCAAGTTAGTAATGCGAGAGGGGACTGAAGGAGTAAGGTGAGGAGTAGACAGATTTGGGTGTTATCGGCATATAAATGGTATTGGAAGCCATGGGTGGTTATCAAGTGACCAAGAGAGGATGTGTAGATAGAGAAGAGAAAGGGTCCAAGAACAGAGCCTTGGGGGACCCCCACAGAAAGGGGACAACAGAGAGGAGGAGATAGAGTTGTAGACAATACTGAAGGAGCGCTGTGATAGATAGGCAGAGAACCAGCATAGAGCAGAATGTTGGAGGCCAAGGGAATCTAGTTTATTGAGAAGGAGCGGGTGGTAAACAGTATCTAAGGCCGCAGTGGTCAAGTAGTCACTCAAAAGAGAATATTTGAAAAAATAATAGAAAAATATTTTTTGATAACAAACATTCTAAGTAATGGATACAGTTCATTCAAAGTCATAGGTATACACCTACTCCCTAACAAATGACGATGAACTACTATATTCATGTACAGATTGATGTGGCTTCCATATTTTTAACAGTTTCACCTATAAGGCTTCTTCAGGACTGGATGCAAACAGCACTTTTGTTATATTTGTAGAAACAATGATTATCCAGCTTTTGGTGTGAATAAGACAGACCACAAACATTAATGATATATAATACACATACAGGTAAAAATTTGTATTAATGTGCATAACGAAGCCAAGGAAAGATGGAAAAAAACTCCAAAAGGCATCAAATTACAGATTAGACATTCTTATAATATGTCAAAAAAAGTTAGATTTTATTTCCATCATTTACACTTTCAAAATTACAGAAAACAAAAAAATGGCGTCTGCAAAAGTTTGGGCACCCTGCAGAATTTATAGCATGCACTGCCCCCCTTTGCAAAGCTGAGACCTGCCAGTGTCATGGATTGTTCTCAATCATCATCTGGGAAGACCAGGTGATGTCAATCTCAAAGGTTTTAAATGCCCAGACTCATCTGACCTTGCCCCAACAATCAGCACCATGGGTTCTTCTAAGCAGTTGTCTAGAAAACTGAAACTGAAAATAGTTGACGCTCACAAAGCTGGAGAAGGCTATAAGAAGATAGCAAAGCGTTTTCAGATGTCAATATCCTCTGTTCGGAATGTAATTAAGCAATGGCAGTCATCAGGAACAGTGGAAGTTAAAGCAAGATCTGGAAGACCAAGAAAAATATCAGACAGAACAGCTTGCAGGATTGTGAGAAAAGCAATTCAAAACCCACGTTTGACTGCACGATCCTTCCAGAAAGATCTGGCAGACACTGGAGTTGTGGTACACTATTCCACTATAAAGAGATACTTGTACAAATATGGTCTTCATGGAAGAGTCATCAGAAGAAAACCTCTTCTACGTCCTCACCACAAAAATCAGCGTTTGAACTTTGCAAATGAACATATAGACAAGCCTGATGCATTTTGGAAACAAGTTCTGTGGACCGATGAGGTTAAAATATAACTTTTTGGCCGGAATGAGCAAAGGTACGTTTGGAGAAGAAAGGACACAGAATTTAATGAAAATAACCTCTGTCCAACTGTTAAGCATGGGGGTGGATCAATCATGCTTTGGGGTTGTATTGCAGCCAGTGGCACAGGGAACATTTCACGAGTAGGATAGGCGTAAACTGAAGGTTTTGCCATGGCCGTCACAATCTCCTGACCTCAACATAATTGAAAATCTATGGATTGACCTTAAAAGAGCAGTGCGTGACAGACAGCCCAGAAATCTTAAAGAACTGGAGGACTTTTGTAAGGAAGATACCTCAAACAAGAATTGAAAGACTCTTGGCTGGCTACAAAAAGCGTTTACAAGCTGTGATACTTTCCTAAGTGGGCAGTACAAGATATTAACACTGCAGGGTGCCCAAACTTTTGCAGACGCCATTTTTTTGTTTTCTGTAATTTTGAAAGTGTAAATGATGGGAATAAAATCTAACTTTTTTTTTTGACATATTATAAGAATGTCTAATCTGTAATTTGATGCCTTTGATTTTTCCATCTTTCCTTGGCTTCGTTATGCACATTAATACAAATTTTTACCTGGGTGCCCAAACTTTCGATCCCCACTGTATTGAACAAAACAATATAATGTTACATAAATAAAACTTGTGCATGCATGATATCAGGTCGCAAACATGTGGGGAAAAAATAAAAATTCCCATACCTCAAAATGAAGCATGGAGATATAAATACTGAAATGGTTCCTCCCAGAGTACTGCGCAACCCCTTCATTCAACTCCATCCAAGGAACTGCCAAATCTCCCATAGGGAGGGATGTATTGTATATCACTTAGGTAAGAGTTTCAGAAAGTGCCTGTAATATATGTTTGGTGAATCAAACAAAGGAAAGAAAAAGGCAAAGGAGGAATTGCACACGTCCATAACAGGCTTATCCCATTGGACTGCACTCACCATACTTCTAACTTTTAATTATATAAGCACAATGGGAGCTCCTGCAAATGCTGGGACTGGGGTGTGTAATCTTATATCATCCAGGTGCTTTAATCCAAAAACCTAAACATATAAAAGAGATAATAACTTAATACCATATGATACACTTAGCTTTATATTCTCAAACATTGGAGCATTCTCACCTATAGATAGATCCTGGCCACTTTTGCCCAGATGCCCCTCCAGGGGCTACTAATGGTTCCGCTCCAAAAAAACACAGGCAGGAGAGCCATCTCTTAGAAGGTATACAGCAAAACACCATATCACACCATCAGTAGATCACATACCTATATTGAATGTCCCAGTCCAGCGTGAGCTCCCAAACAGAATGACATTCTGTGCAGACATGAAAGTGCTGGGGACACTAATGTCGCGTACACACGACCGTTCTTTGGGTTGTAAAAAAATTGTTTTTTTTTACGTCATTAAAAACGATCGTGTGTGGGCTCCAGAGCATTTTTCACAATGTAAAACATGGGCATTACAATTTTAGAACATGCTCTAATTTTTCACTACGTTTTTAACGTTGTCGTTTTTAACGTTGTAAAAAATGATCGTGTGTGGGCTTTAACGACGTGAAAAAAACGCGCATGCTCAGAAGCAAGTTATGAGACGGGAGCGCTCGTTCTGGTAAAACTAGCATTCGTAATGGAGTAAGCACATGCATCACGCTGTAATAGAATGAAAAGCGCGAATCAGTAAAAGCAGCCCAAAGGGTGGCGCCACCCGAATGGAACTTCCCCTTTATAGTGTCGTTGTACGTCACCACGCTTTGCTAGAGCATTTTTTTTTCACGATCGTGTGTAGGCAAGGCCGTTTTAACGATTGGGTTGAAAAAAAACTTTTTTCTAGACCATTAAAAATTTTAATTTTTACAACCCGAAAAACGGTCGTGTGTACGCAGCATAAGTCACCAGCATGCATAGATGGTAAAGCAAAAAAAATTGCCGCACTCATCCTCAAGATGCCATGGCACATTGGAACCTCAAGGAGGGCAGACACTGGACCGATCACGCCCTGTAAAGGGCGGGATGGTCCTATGGACACCCTTGGGCATCCATAGGACGTCTCTTTATTGCACTTAATTGGTATGTATTGTGATGTGCATGCATGTAGGCATTTTGGCCAGGTCACCTGTGGATAACCAACAAAAATTACATTTTTTTTGCCGATTGTGTCTTTACAGGGCGTGATCGGTCCAGTGTCTGCCCGCCTTGAGGTTCCGATGTGCCATGGCATCTTAAGGATGAGTGCGGCAATTTTGTTTTGCTTTACCATCTATGCATGCTGGTGACTTAGGCTGCATATACACGATCGGTTAAACCGATGAGAACCGTCTGATGGACCGTTTTCATCGGTCCAAACGATCGGTTTGGACCGATGAAAACTGTCCATCAGACCGTTCTCATCGGTTTAACCGATCGTGTGTACGCGGCCTAAGTCACCAGCATACATAGATGGTAAAGCAAAACAAAATTGCCGCACTCATCCTTAAGATGCCATTTTGGCATTTTTTTAACCGATGGATAAATAACCGATGCGCCCACACACGATCGGTGTGTGGGCGCATCGGTAATTTATCCATCGGTTAAAAAAATGCCAACTTGTTTTAAATTTAACCGATGGATTCCTAACCGATAGAAAAAAAACAATCGTTTGTAGGCACGTCCATCGGTTAAAAATCCACCCATGCTCAGAATCAAGTCGACGCATGCTTGGAAGAATTGAATTTAATATTTTTTTCAGCACGTCGTGTTTTACGTCACCGCGTTCTGACACGATCGTTTTTTTTAACCGATGGTGTGTAGGCACGACTGACCAACAGTCAGCTTCATCGGTTAACCGATGAAAACGGTCCATCAGACCGTTTTCATCGGATGGACCGATCGTGTGTACGGGGCCTAAGTGTTCCCAGCACTTTCATGTCTGCACAGAATGTCGTTCTGTTTGGGAGCTCACGCTGGACTGGGACATTCAATATAGGTATGTGATCTACTGATGGTGTGATATGGCGTTTTGCTGTATACCTTCTAAGAGATGGCTCTCCTGCCTGTGTTTTTTTGGAGCGGAACCATTAGTAGCCCCTGGAGGGGCATCTGGGCAAAAGTGGCTATGATCTATCTATAGGTTAGAGAATGCTCCAATATTTGAGAATATAAAGCTAAGTGTATCATATGGTATTAAGTTATTATTTCTTTTATATGTTTAGATTTTTGGATTAATGCACCTGGATGATATAAGATTACACACCCCAGTCCCAGCATTTGCAGGAGCTCCCATTGTGTTTATATAATTTAAAGTTAGTGAGTTGAGTGCAGTCCAATTGGATAAGCCTGGATAAGGATTCCTCCTTTGCCCTTTTCTTTCCTTTGTTTGATTCACCAAACATACTGTATATTACAGGCACTTTATGAAACTCTTACCCAAGTGATATACAATACACCCCTCCCTATGGGAGATTTGGCAATTCCTTGGATGGAGTTGAGTGAAGGGGTCGTGCAGTACTCTGGGAGGAACCATTTCAGTATTTATATCCCCATGCTTCATTTTGAGGTATGGAATTTTTATATTTTTTTCACGTTTGCGACCTGATATCATGCATACACAAGTTTCATTTATGTACCATTATATTGTTTTGTTCAATATGTGTATTATATATATCATTAATGTTTGTTTTCTGTCTTATTCACACCAAAAGCTGGATAATCATTGTTTCTACAAATATAACAAAAGTGCTGTTTGCATCCAGTCCTGAAGAAGCCTTATAGGCAAAACTGTTGAAAATATGGACGCCACATCTGTACATGAATATAGTAGTTCATCATCATTAGTTAGGGAGTAGGTGTATACCTATGACTTTGAATGAACTGCATCCATTACTTTTCGAATGTTATCATTAAATACTATTCTATTCAGTATCTTACGAGCTCACAGCGTGCAAACGTCACTTCTGGTGTCCTAGTGTCTGACGCATATCGTCACTGTCACGTGACTTCATCAGAGAAGGCACGTGACAGTGACGATACCCGTCAGACACTAGGACACCGGAAGTGCCATTTGCACGCTGCAAGCTCGCTGCTCGTTTCTGATATACACTACATTACCGTTTTAAATGTGAGTACCCTGTTTGTTAGTGATTTAAAACATATTACACTAGAGAGCCTCCTCTATGTTTTCTCTACCCTGCCTGGTGACACACCTTGGAGCCGTCTTGCCTTGCTGACCACCCAGCCTGTAAGGAAGCCTTAACCCCCTAGGCGCCACACTACTGGAAGGACGGATAGGAGTTATCCCCTCTACCCCAGAATGCTTCCGATGGTTTTATTGAATGCTGCTTACCCTGCAGCCGTAAGGTAATTTGCTAGCACACCTTCGAGTGTCACCTTGCCAACTGCTGATGTCATTTAGCACCCAACACTTCACTCGCACTTTGCATTTTTTTTTTATTAAATTGCATTACCTCTTGGACTGAGTCGCAGTTGCACCATTTGCACTTTGTAACAATTGGACAATCTTGTGGTTCCATCCAACATTCATACGATGTGATTTTACTTGCATTATAGTCACCTATTTGTATTTATTTGCACTCTTATTTAGTTTACTGTTGTAACGGTCACCACCGTTTACGAAATTCCCATTCCATCAACCCACGACAGCTTATCTGACACTCCAACCATCCAACAGACACAATCCATATGGATTTCCCAGAATAAACGAGACAAGCTCCGTTCTCTGAGTCAAAATGTATGAACACTTTTAATGGTATATTAGCTCTTATATACAGTACAGGCATGTTTACAGTAATCAAAGGAACAAATAAACTCTCCACCCACACATCACACAATGAGGCTTCAATCACATTCTTTTAGACAATGACATTCAGTTGAGTTAATTATTCCCCAGATGTCCGGACTCTGATACTAAGTGATTCACCTGCATAATACACATTTCTATGTCAGACGTTTTGGCACCGATTTAACATGACCTAATTACTACAGCTGAGAAGTCACATTCCTTTACTAAACATAATTGACATGCCAATTCCCTACCCCTGAAAGGAGACATCTGACCCTAAGTCCGGGTACTCACGGACAAACATGTACGGTGAAAGCGGTCCGTCGGACCGTTTTCACCGTACATGTCTGCCAGAGGGCTTCTGTACGATGGTTGTACACACCATCGTACAGAAGTCCGCGCGTAAACAATACGCAGGGCGTGTCCGCGGTGTCGCCGCGCCGATGACGCGGTGTCGCCGCGACAATGACGCGGCGACGTGGGCGGCCTGCCTTTAAAATGCTTC
Organism: Rana temporaria; assembly: GCF_905171775.1. Taxonomy (NCBI): domain Eukaryota; kingdom Metazoa; phylum Chordata; class Amphibia; order Anura; family Ranidae; genus Rana; species Rana temporaria. Next base: position 161,321,694 of record NC_053497.1, read on the forward strand.
CACGCATGCGTCGAAGTCATTCGACGCATGCGAGGGACGGCGGGCGCCTGGACATGTACGGTAGGTCTGTACTGACGACCGTACATGTCCGAGCGGGCAGGATTCCAGCGGACTGTTTTAAAACAAGTCCAGGAATATTTGTCCGCTGGGAAAAGGCCCGGCGGGCAAATGTTTGCTGGAATTCGGCCCGCTCGCGCCCACACACGACCAAACATGTCTGCTGAAACTGGCCCGCGGACCAGTTTCAGCAGACATGTTTGGTCGTGAGTATGGGGCCTTAGACTGCTAACACACAACACATATCTATCATCAATAGCATCTTCACACAAGCAGTGTTATTACCATACATAATGAAAGGTCTTGGAGCAGACCCAATTAACACCTCAAAAGCATGTGTCCTCACATTGAAGGAGACATGGTTGGGGGTCAGAATGAAATCACCTGTAATATGTCCAGATCTCCTGCAATACATGAATTATTAGTAATGTCCCATCTCATGTAATTTATAATTAATATTTCCCAGTCACCCTATGCCCAAAAGGGGCACAGGGTGACCCTAGACCCAAGAGTCATTAGTGACGCTGGCACAGGAGTACCCCCCATCCTTCAAAAGTCTCTGGTTGTCACGGGTCATTCAGTTACAACTGTTTTATTCATCCATCAATGTTATATATCAGTTATGTTCAGTCATTCATTTTAATTGGAGCATAACACCATCCTGCGATTTCCTCTGCGACTGAAAATATCATCTTTACATTGTGATTTTATTTATGCACCCGAGTCACCTTATCTGCACTGTTTGCACATTCATTCAGTTCACCATTGGATGCACCGTATCTTAGCATTTATAGCGATTTTATCTTTCAGTCAGTCTATTTGCACATTCATTTATTAATTATACTATTTTGGTTATTTATACATTTTACCACTTACACCATTCTATGCTATTGGAGCGCAATACCATCTCTCGATTTTTTCCATTTCTCACTTTGGGTAGTGATTGGCCCATACGGTAGTTGTCGCACCTTTACCCTCTGCACACTGTAGCGCAGGAATAACTACTTTACCCAATCTTGTCCTTTTGGCAATCTCTTGGGCAGTGAGGTAGAGGGGGTGGGGAACGAAGCAGAGAGTTAAAGGTTGAGAAAAGCTGACGGGGACTGGATGACAAGGTATTAATAAGAGACAAAGTAGGTTTGTTTGGCAGCATGAAGGCAGGAATTGTATTTTAGAAGGACAGAATTATATAGGGTGAAGTCTTGAAGGCATTTGGTTTTACTCCACAGTTGTTCAAGAGCACGGCAATGTCTCTTGAGATTTCTAGTGTTGTCAGTTTGCCAGGGTTGTAACGGTCGGGGCCTGATTCTGCGTATGGGTAGAGGAGCAAGTGCATCTAGTGACGATGAGAGTGAACTGTTGTAGGCAGAGGTGGCCAGGTCAGGACAGGACAGAGATGTCATATAGGTGGTCAGTAGCAGAATAGAGACGGATTAAAGTGGCAAAGGTAATTGTTTGCCTGGAGGGATGGGTAGTTGGAGGCAAGGATACAGTGAAACTAATGAGGTTGTGATCAGAGAGAGGAAAGGGGGTGTTGGAGAGGTTGCCAGGATTGCAGAGATGGGAGAATACAAGGTCAAGGGTATTACCATTGGAGTGAGTGGAAGTATGTGTCCATTGGGTTAGGTCGAAAGGTGAGGTTAGGTTGAGTAGTTGAGCTGTTAAAATTGACAGGAATGTTGAAGTCACCAAGAATTATAGTGGGTATTTCAGGAGAGAAAGTAGGGTAGCCAGGCAGCAAAGTCATCAAAGCGCGATACAGGTCCAGGAGGCCGATAAATTGCTGCAATTCTCAGAGAAATTGGAGAAAACAGACGAATACAGTGCATCTCGAAAGAAGAGAGGGATAGATAGGGAGGGATAGGAAGGACTTGGAAGGTGCTTTGTGGAGAAGGAATCAAACTCCTCCTCCTTCCTGTCCATTGGGTCTGGGGGAGTGAGTCCAATGGAGGGCACCATGGGAGAGGGCAGCAGGAGAAGCAGAGTCAAAATGTTTAAGCCAGGTTTCAGTTATAGCGAGTATGGTAAAGCCATGAGAGAGGAAGAGGTCATGCACAGATGTTAGCTTGTTACAGATGGTGCGGGCGGTCACGGAGCGCATGAGATTGGTGGGCTGCTTTAAGGAAGCAGGGGGATAGAAATTGAACTGAGTAGATTGCGGTGGTTGCCAGATAGGGGTATTGGATATGTGGCTTGCAGTTGGCAGACTAGCATTATGAGAAATGTCGCCTGAGACTAGGAGAAGGAGAAGGGTGAGGAAGGAGAGACGAGAGTGGGATGTGCATGAGAGCACGTGTCTAATGGCCCTGGTAATTATGTCAGCATGTCGGTGCAGCAAAATGCAGATGACGTGTGTAAGTAGTTGGGAGAGGGTAGGAGTGAGGGTGATATGTGCATGCTGCAGGGTAGAGAGGAGGGGTAGAGTAAGGATAATTTGAGGATACAAGACAGAGGAGGAGGATCAGGTTAGTGGATAGAGATTGGGAATCTGACTTCATAGAAAATAAAATGTCAAATGCTGTTTTTCTTGTCGTCTTTCAGAGTGGAGCAGAGTTCTTGTTGTTTCTTCATCCAGCTTTAGTTATCATTAAACTGTGGCGGTGAAACTGCGCATCACTCGTGACAGAGCCACTCAGGAAAGAGCCATGGCGTCTGCGCCTTGCCCCTGTCTGCGCCACCCCATAGGCTGCTTTAAATTTATAGGTAGACTGAGCAGGCATGCATTTCTCAATTGGTCATAGGGTCTGGTTTGAGACACCCGAATATGGGAGAGGAGATGGCCAATTCCAGACACAGGCTAGGGTTGTAAAGCCAATTACCTCTCTTGATCACTCAAGCCAAATGGGGTTGAGAAGCAATCACCAGTAATGTTGCTATTGCAGTGTGTTTGTTAAAGAGCGAGCATAAAATAGAAGTTTAACCACTTAAGGACCTGCTCATGTATATGTACGTCGTTTTTTTAAAGATGGATATCTCGGTAACGGCAGCAGCTGCTGCCACAACTGAGGTATCCATCTTTAGCATGAGCAGTCCTATAAACGATAACGGCGCTCTCCCGCGCCCTCCGCCACTTACCGGAGCCGTCGGTAGCGGCGGAGGCGATCGGCTCAGTCAGCCTGCTGTGTGAGGATGCAAGTGAGGGCAAGATGGCCCCCACCCGTCCCCATAGCCTAGCAGGGCGGAAGTGACATCAAAACGTCAGTCCCGCCCATGCGTCTTAAAGGCACATTTTTTAAAATGTAATTTTTTCAAATGACAAAATTTAAAAAAATTTTTTTTGCATTTAAGTCTAAATATGAGATCTGAGGTCTTTTTGACCCCATATCTCATATTTAAGAGGACCTGTCATGCTGTCAAATTTTATTTATTTTTTTCAGCGTAAAAAATAAAATAAATAAAAATAAATAAGAAAACAAAAACATTTTTTTTTAAAGCGCCCTGTCCCGACGAGCTCACGCGCATACGTGAGTAGCGCCCGCATATGAAAACGGTGTTCAAACTACACAAGTGAGGTATCACTGCGATCGTTCGAGCGAGTGCAATAATTCTAGCCCTAGACCTACTCTGTAGCTAAAAAATTCTATAGGTTGCATCTTTTGAAAAGTTGCCTATCAAGATTTTTAAGGGTAAAAGTTTGACGCAATGCCACAAGCGGGCGCAATTTAAAAGCGTGACAGGTTGGGTATCATTTAACTCGGCGTAACATTATCTTTCACAATATATAAAAAAAATTGGGCCAAATTTATTGTTGTCTTATTTTTTTATTCAAAAAGGTGAATTTTTTCCAAAAAAAGTGCGCTTGTAAGACCGCTGCGCAAATACGGTGTGACAAAAAGTATTGCAATGACCGCCATTTTATTCTCTAGGGTGTTAGAAAATATATATATAGAATGTTTGGGGGTTTTAAGTAATTTTCTAGTACAAAAAACTGTTTTAGTCTTGCAAACACCAAATCTGAAAAATACCTAAGGTCCTTAAGTGGTTAAAGATATGGCAGCAGAAGACATTTACCAAAAATTAAATGGCAATGTCAGATAGTCCAGCAGAGTGGAGTGTACAGATGGATAGAAGACATTTACCAAACATGGATTAAAGGAGTCACAGCCAAGGGGAGAAGATTAAATATGCATACCAGAAGTTAGCGTCAATCAGGCATGTGATATCAAAGCTTTGAATAGCGAGTGGTGCAATTCCTCCTCCTCAGCTGAGCCACGTCAGACAACCTCGACCCCGGCATGTAAGAATATGGATCAGGATGGGAATGTTGCAGATGGTAAAAAAAAATCTCCTTCCACCACAGAACCGTTTCTGTAGGTTTATGGCCAACAGCATCCATAAAAAACAGAAAGCCTCCACATCGTGAAAAACTGTATGGTTATGGGTTCATTTAGAATAAAAAGGCTTTGGGGGCGTGGCCTGGCAGGCAATAGCATAGGTCACGTTTAGTGTGAGCTCCGCTGCTCCAAATCCTGATTCTACAATCCTGCCTGCATCCTGGGCATCTCTTGCCATTCTCTTAATCCGGGGACCTCTCCTGTCTTCCCCGACGTCCCTGGAGCCCGTCGGCCTGTTGGAAAGTCACCTGCAGTGGTGTGGATCCCGACCCCTATGACTACCATAGGAAAGGCCGCGGCTTCGGCCTAGTCCTGAAAGTGGCGGCCATCTTGCTCCACCCGGGGGCAGCGGTGAGCCTGCCTGATCTCCCTGACCACCCGAGGCTTTTTCCCCCTGTGGCTTAGCCCCTGGACTGGCTGAATCCGCTGCCGAGGTGCATTTAGGCTCGGTAGGGTCCGTAGGAAAGGCCGCTGATTTGGCCTGGCTGCCGGAACGGCGGCCATCTTTCTCTACCCGGCGGCGGGAGCAGTGTGCCATCCTGACCGCCCGAGGCTCTCTCCCCCTGTGGCTTAGCCCCTGGACTGACTGACTCTGCTGCCGAGGTGCATTTAGGCTCGGTAGCTGCCGTAGGAAAGGCCGCAGATTCGGCCTGGCTGCCGGGAACGGCGGCCATCATGCTCCACCTGGCAGCGGGAGCAGTGTGCCATCCTGACCTCCCTGACCGACCGAGGCTCTCTCCCCCTGTGGCTTAGCCCCTGGACTGACTGACTCTGCTGCCGAGGTGCATTCAGGCTTGGTAGCTGCCGTAGGAAAGGCCGCAGATTCGGCCTGGCTGTCGGAACGGCGGCCATCTTGCTTCACCCGGCGGAGGTACAGGCAAGCTCTCCGTACCTCCCTGGCCACTCATCGCTTGCTCACCACCTGCAATGGCCCCTGGACTGCCGGGGACAGCTGCTGCAGTTTACCTCCACCCTGTTCCTGCTGTGGGACGGGCTGCGGCATCGGCCTACCCCCCGGATCAGCGGGCATTTTGCTCCACCCAACTCTCCTGGCCTCCCTGTCTATTCTGTGCTCTGCCTCCCCCATGGAGCAGCCTCCGGGCTGCCTGTGACTGCTGCCGAGGCACATCCGGGCCCTGCCTCTGGTCTGGGGACGGTCCGTGGCACTGGCCACAGCCATCTTGCTTCACCCAGTACTGGCCTGGTGGTCCACACCCCAGAGGAGTGGGGGAGTATGTCCCCACCAAAAAGGACCTTCGATGCGGTGGAAAAATTGGCGAAATACCGTCATCAAGAACAAAATCCGCAGGCTGGGGATGGGGACGCCGCATGCTCCGGGGCGGATCGTCAGAGCGCGGACACAGCTTAGTTCTTGGATGCCATTGCGATGCTGCAGGGGACGCTCACTGCCAAAATAGATAAGGTCAAGATTGACATCTCAAGATTGACAACCGCTTGAGACGCTGCAACCTCCGGTTCATTGGATTTACAAAGAAAAAGTTGTGCTAAATATATCTGATAATAAGGAGCACTGAAAACAGCGCAAAAAATGTGAAAACCAAAGTGACACAAATAAACATGCTGTGAGCAGAATGAATTGTGAATGAATTACACGTTTGTGGGTTTAACCACAATCCACAATAATGTCCAAAACTACAGGTGTTCACATTCAATGGTCTCCCAAGTGAAAAACTTTATCCACAAACGCCCTGATAAAAGCACCTCCACCACGATCACACACTGCCTCTTACCGGAAATAAATTATCTCTAAATTATAGGAGATCATATACAGCATAGACCGATGATATCCTTGAATCTTATCGCCAAACCAGGACACTCACACCGATGGGTTGCCTCAAACAGTACGCCAGTAAGAGATATATAAAAGAGGAGGGAACTCACATAGTGTAAAATCCTTGAGTATTTATTAGATAATAAAAAGATGTACACTTACATCAATTCTGTGACATGGAGCATATAAAATAACAAGCCGGCCGGCTCCCCGAACATGCAGCCCGTATCTTCCGAGTCTGATCACTTGATGCGGTGACGTCAGAACGTCGCCTCCCATTGGATTACCCGAAAAGGCTGAAGGTACCAATCCTGCTGAATACTTGGAATCTCTCCTAATTCAACATTTTGGAAGGGAAGCCTTTTCCGTCATGTTCGCGGTGGAACGGGTGCACCGCATCCCAGCTAAACCTCCACCTGCGGAAGCCCCCCCAGGACCTTTATTGCCAAGTCTGACCAGAGAGAAAGGTAACATCGCCCTGGGCAGCGGCCATGTCGCAGTGTTCCCGACTTCTCTAGTGAAGTTCAAAGAAAGCGTGCGCAGTTACAGGATGTCAAAAGGCGGCTCAGGGTCATACACCTTAAGTATGTAATGTTGTTCCCGCGAAGATTGAGAGTGGAGGAGAACGGCAGAGCCCTATTCTTTGAAAACCCGTTGGCGACGGCATGCTGGTTGGATCAACGCGGACGCACGGATGGGTGAACGGGTCCTTGGCCTGTTAATGCGAGTACTGTTGCCGCTGCTAGATTGGCAGCCCCCCCTTTTTTTCTTCTTTTAAGTGTTTCCTCCGGTTATGGGGGGATGTTATCACGTTACCATTTATTTTCATTCATGAAGCCCCCCCCCCCCCATCTATATACCCCATGCATTACTCAATGTGCGTCCGGAGGCTCCCCCTCTTTGGGGGTCGCGGGGCCGATCCTGATACTCCTCTTTTGGGGTGGGGGTTCTCAGTTTGTTGATACAACTGGACAATCGGTGGTGGGCCTGGAGCTGCTTGGACTGTGGAGGATGTCACTGTGTTTTTTATTGCCCCCCCCGCAGCACTACCATGGGGATCCCATAGGGCGGAGGCCCCCAAAATTTTCATACATCAGGATGACGGTGTATCCTTGCAGCGGGAGTCTCACGCAGACAGAGGAGAGTGACACATAGGACATGTCACGTGCCCTGGCCTTGCTTCAAACAGTGAATAATTGCCCCCTTTGTGTTTGCAACCCCTTTTTTTTCTCTTTGTTTTGGACTATCCTGCGCTTCATACTCTAAGTACTGTACCCCCAGCTAACGTTGAAGGCTGGATGCCAATGAGAAATGAGGAGAAGGAGGGGTGGAGGGGGGAGGAAAAGGGGGGGGAAGGGATGGAGGTGAAAGAGGGGGACAGAAGACCCAGTATAGTAGCACCATCCAGAACCCAATAATACATAGATAACACCAGGCAGTGAAGGGTAAATAAACTTTTTGAGCTGGAGTTATTAAATAGTCTTACCTATGCTGATAAAAGCATTAGGTTTAGGGCAGCTGGGGAGCAGGCATCAAAGAGGTAGTTGGTTTTGAAGTGGCAAAAACAGCTGAAGGTAGTCAGCTGGAGGCCAAGACAGAGAGACCCCGAACACTGAGAACCAGTGAAGGTTGAAGGGAGCCAGCAAGTAAACTACCGCACTGAAAAATCATCCAAAATGAGGTAAGCATGCCATAATCAATGCCATGAAGGGAAGTAAAAAAACCAGAACCTTACCTGCCATGCAGCGTCCCAGATTTGCAGCCCAAGGGGAGTCACAGAGGAGCTCACGCTGTGTGCTGCCTCTGAGATCCCTTAAAAATACTTCTCCAATCCCGCCGCTCGCATGGGGCGGCGTGTGACGTCACGGGATTACCACGCCCCCCCGAGACGCATAGCAACAGAGCGTGCTGCGTCATCTAAGTCAAGGCAATGCCATTGGCCGAAGAGGCCTAGGCAGCAACAACAAGATGGGACTGGAAAGGAAATCTAGAGTCCCGGGCGGGGGGCGTGGACATGATCGCCTATGGGGAAGTAATCAGTCAGCATTGCCTAACATCCCTGAGACCCCCGGTGGCAGATGGTGGTTATTGCAGCCAGATCCCACTGTGTGATAGAATTAGGTAGGACATATACAATGAAGGGTAATCATTTAAAATACCGTGGTGACTCACACGTGGAGAACTTAACAATAGATATACCCAGCACAAGGAGAACAGGTCTGGGCATTGCCAGCAATTAATGTGGAGTATTTAGAAGGGATAGAGTTCCTAACCCACAGAGCTCTGAAAAAAGAGGAAACAATCATGCTAAAGGACATTTTCAGCACAAAAGGGTCAAAGTGCTTGAACCAACACGGGAGTATACATGCAGGCATACAAACAGCAGTAATGTACAACATAATGTTTTAAATGGTATGACCATCAAAAAGATGGATGACAAATTTTAAATTGAATCGTTTAAAAGGTACATGCTGACCAGGAACAAAGTTGGGGAGGGGAAATGAGGGGAAGGACAGGGAAGGAAGGGGAAGGGGGGAGAGGGGGAGGGTTGTTTACCATCTAGTGACACTATTAGAACTTCCCAAACGCTATCAATCATAGGAAAGGTTTGTATGAGATCATCTCGTTCAGTCCAGGGGGGGTGGTGGCATTTAGGCGCTCAATCCAGAGTGTTTCTCTCTGTAGGATTGTCTTGTCCCAATCACCCCCTCTTGGGCTGGTGGCAATTACTTCAAGTACTATAAAGCGAACCACCGAGGTTATAGCGGTGATATAGACCAATGTGTCTCCCTATAGCAGTGAGTTTGCCCCCTCCTGAATCGTATAGATGGTCACCAATCCGCTGCCTGAAATGTCTTGATGGTCTTGCCGACGTAAAAAAAGCTTGGCATTGGCAAAGCATGAGATAAATGACACCCCTGGTACTACAGTCAGCATGCACCCTTGAGCGGAGGGTTTCTCCATTGGGTAAGACAAAGTCTTGGCCCTCGAGCACCCAAGGGCATCGTGGACATCCACCGCATTTAAAGGTACCGTTGGGTTCCACTTTAGAGGAAGTATCGGGTGCATAGTGGCTCTGGGTCAGGCGGTCACGTAAAGAACATGCTCGGCGATAGACCAGTTCAGGGTGGGGCTTGATGTGTTTACATAGAATGTTATGATCGGTTAGGAGGTGCCAATGGTTAGTCAGTATAGACCGTAAGGTACTATGGTGTGCCAAGAAGGTGGTGATAAATCTGACCGACTCCTGGGCGGGAGGTGGTCTCGGAGGTTTAAAGAGCAAGGAGTGCCTTGAATGGGCATAGGCCTTATTGAATGCTTTTTTTAGATTAGTGGAAGAGTAGCCTCTTGATAAAAGGCGATCTCTTAAAGCGTTAGCCTGCGTGAGGAAGTCACTGTCCGAAGCACAATTCCTGCGCAGCCGCAGGTATTGTGCATACGGAATGCTGCGTACTAATGGTCTGGGGTGTGCACTGGTGGCATATAGGAGAGTGTTCCCAGCTGTGGGTTTTCGATATAAATTAGTACTAAGAGTACCATCTGATTGCTTGATGACAGTCAGATCCAAAAATGGGATCTGGTCGTCATCAAACTGAAAGGTAAACTTAAGGTTAAAATCATTATTATTCAAAAGATGGACAAAGGACAGGAGCTCATCTCTTGTCCCTGTCCACACCAGGAACAGGTCATCTATATATCGATGCCATACCAGTGTCTTTTCCATAAAACCCGCCAGTGATTCGTCAGCATACAGTGACCTTTCCCAACCGCCCAAAAAGAGGTTCGCATAGGCTGGGGCACAGGAAGTCCCCATAGCGACCCCTTGGGTCTGCAGAAAAAGTTGATCATTAAAAACAAAATAATTTTTACTCAAAATAAAAAATAAGAGCCTCAAAATGAACTCATTCAAAGGCCAGGAGGTTCTCTCCTGCTCATGTAAAAAGGATCCAGCCGTCCGGACACCCAGCTCGTGGGGGATATTAGAGTATAACACCTCTATATCGATAGCCACGAGCAGGGCGTCCGGAGGGGCCTGGATCCCTTTCAAGTGCCTGAGAAAGTCAGTAGTGTCCCTAATGTATGAAGGGAGACTCCTTACATGCGGCATCAAGAAGGCATCACTAAATTTGCTGGCGTTGTCTGAAAGGGATCCAATCCCTGAGACAATGGGTTTGCCTGACGGGAACTGAAGATTCTTATGCGTCTTGGGAAGACAATAAAAGGTGGGAACACGTGGAAACTTGGGCAAGAGGAACTCCAGTGTGTCTTTGTCAATGAGGCCTGCATAAAAGTGAAAAGAGTCTGGAGTTCCTCAGTGAAGGACAGGACCAGGGGCTGGGAAATGGGCATGTACCAGTCACGATTCTTTAAAATGGTCAAACACATGTTTTCATAGAAAGCATGGGTCATTAGCACAATGTTCCCTCCTTTATTCGACTGTTTAATAACTAAGTCGGATCTTCTCTGTAGAGATTTGAGGGCCTTGGACTGGCTCATCGTTAAATTGGGGGAAACATCGTGCCATTGCTTCCGTTTTAAATCCCTAATGGTGGTGTGCACAAAGGCCCAAATAGCAGGGCAGGTCATGATGTCGGGGAACCGACGTGATCGTAGCCGAAAAACTTTAGGCGCAGGTTTGGAGATTATAGAAACCTGGGATGCAGTGGGGAGTGACAGTGGAGGTTGTGAGGACCCAGGATCTTCAGTAGCCCCTTTATCATAGAGGAGCATGAGGTTGCGGAGAGCCCGAAACCCCTGCATAGTGAATTGTTTCGTTGGCTTCGCAAGCTCATGCTCCAAATAAACTTTGGAAAGATCGTTATCGTACATAAACTTAAAAGTAAGATTGCGTGCAAATAAAGATCTTTAATGGTCTCGGTGACTTGCAGGGGGTCAAGAGGACAAAACCCAAGGCCCAACTCATCATCAGAAAGTGAAAATGGGGTTAAGTTAATTATATTAAGGTGGGTACACTGTTCAGAGTGGGTTGTGGTGGAAGTGGGGGTGGTGGTTGGGTTGTTTTTAGAACAAAGGTGTCCAGATTGCCCTGTTGCTTTTTCAGATCTAAAAAAATTAGGTCTTCATTGACTTTTGTGTATTTATTAGTCATTAAAGAAGAGTTCAAAACTTTCGGTATCACATCATGCAGTGAGGGCGGAGCCGCAGCCCCCTCAGTGGAGGTAGAGGGCATTTCTCCTTGACCACGTGCCGACGTTGCACGAGTCTTGGATTTGTAGGGACCCGGTTTACCCTTTTTGGGTTGGGCGGGAGGAGTATTCCCATCGTATCTCAATCTTTTGCAAGATTAGTTTACTGATGAGTGTTAATAGATCGCACATTGCTCTGTTGTGAGAAGGCAGAGGAAAGAGATTAATCCGATTCCACCTCAACCGTAGAGTTTCTAGTGTGGTTAGCACGAGAAGGGCCTTTCTTAAGTCACATTCCCATTCGACCAGTGATAGGCATAGCCGTCAGTAGAGGCAGCTAGGTCTTTACTGAATTTGGTCTGTTTCTTTACAATGATTTCTCTGTTCACGACTTCTAGTCGTTCATTCAGTTCCTTCCATCTGTCCGTGAAGGCTGTGTTCCCGGACAGGTGGGCAAACTGGACATTAAAGGCGATCAATTTCCTGATCTAAAACAGTCATGTCTTGAGAATAAGGAAAACAAGAAAACTGCGCTACAACACAATAAACACCAAGGCAGCAGCTATCGTGCGAAGTACACAAATAGACATAAAAAACAAAAAGCTGCGCCAAGATAAATAATTGGACAGGTCCCCTACTCAAGGTAGAAGTAATAACAATGGAAAACGTCTGTGAGCTCTTATACAGAGGCTAGGAATGCACTTTGTAGTACAAGGACACAAGTTCCATATAGTGTGGCACAGTATTGAAACGATGGATGTAAAATTCTCCAACACCCGGTGACATGCATGCAGTTTGTGAAGTTCCTCCACCTGGAAATTAAAGCCTCTTACCAGAAGGTAAGGAATCAAAGCGGATGGCTATAACCCAGCCTCTGCCTTTTGTTTCCCCAGGGATCTCAGATCCGGAGTCCACAGCGTCACGATCAATAAACCTCAGTCGCTCCAATAGAGGGAGTGTATGAAAAAAGAGGACGCATATAGCGTAATAACCTACGGTAACAAAATTTATTAAAAAAATATTCTACTTACAGCAGAAACGATAAAAACAGCCAGTGTTTTTAAAATGTGAAATATGCCGGCCGGCATGCAGGAGCCCTTCCTCCCGAGCGTGGTGACGTCACTGACGCAGCCTCCCAGACGCGTTTCGTTACAAAGCGGACGTTATCAATGGGGGTGGGGCTCTCGGCAGTGAGACACCATTAAATAGCCGCCGCTCATTATGAAAGGCAGCCCAGTGGATGTAGACAGCGCCATCTTAGGTAAGGTTACATGCCCATACCAAGGAGCGCGGCGCAACGCAACCAGGGCATTGTAACTGCAACAGTATTAGAAATATGTAACGAGTTTAATTACACTCATTCACTACTACCCAATATACCGGGCTCAATAAAAATTATTTAAAAAAAAATAAAATGGAGTATTGTGCATAGAGAACCAGTGTGACCCTCTCTGGAACTCAAAACCAAAATACAAAAATGTATTACTTAAATGTGATTATTTAAAGTGTAATAAACAAATAAAACTAAGGGTAATCGAACCCCCAATGTGCATAGTTGATGATAGTGATATTCTACTATGAAAAAGTGATTAATAGTGAACAACATTTTTTTATTTTTTGACCATAAGAGTCATTATAACGTGTTTAATTAATAAAATCTTAATTTAAATATATTTAACCCTTCCCCTACCTAAAAATCTATTTTATTAAAATTGATAATAGGGAAAAAAAAAATAATGTTTTAACTTTAATTTTTTATTTTATTTTATATGATTTAGAATACGAATAACCGTATCCATAAGCTTAAGTGTCACCTAAAGGAAGGGGGGGGGGGGAAACGAAAAATTATATATATGATAAAAAGTAAAAAATAAAAAAAATATAAAAATTGTGAAAAACAAATTTTTTAAATGAAAAAAAATTCTTTTTTAAATGAATTTTTTTTTTTAGAAAAAATCCTTTTCGACTTCCAAGGGTGCCTTTCATAAAGAATACATAGTTATGCATTGTTAATAAAAGCATTAACATCCGTATCAATGTTTAGACCAAACGGAGTGTATGATTTTAATCGATGTATCCACCCCATCTCCATCTGGGATATATCCCTCACTAGGTTACTACCCCTCCAGTGGGGTTTAAATTTATCGATCCCTAGGAATAAGGTATTAGAAGGGTCTCGGTTGTGTTTGAGTCTATAGTGGTTAGACACTGAATGGTCTTTGAAACCTCCCAATATGTTGGTGATGTGCTCGTTTACTCTTATTTGAAAGGACCTCTTGGTCCGGCCTACATATTGTAGGCCGCACGGACATTGGACCAAATAAACCACCCCCGTAGATGCACAGGTTATACATGGAACAATTTTGAATTCTTTGTTGGTAACAGTAGAAGTGAACGTTGTGACACACCTCCTAGTGTTGGTGGTCAAAGAGCAAATTCTACATCTTTTACATTTATAGTACCCCTTAAGTTGATCAAAAAAACCTCTACTCCCAGTCGGGGGGTCGACCACATTAAGTGAGATTTTATTCCTCAGGGACTGGACTCCCCTAAAGATTACTTTAGGCCTATCTGGCAAGATGTCTTTCAATATGGGATCATTAGTTGCAATATGCCAATGTTTCCGAATCAAATGGGAAACAGACCGATGTTGGACCGAATAATTTGTGATGAAAGGTGTACAATTCAAAAAATCGGCACCCTCATCTTTTTTCTTATCAGCCAACAGGTCTTTCCTGTCTATGGCAAGGACTAGATTCAGGGTTCCCTCTAGTTCTTCCTGAGTGTAACCCTTCTCCAGGAAGCGGTCGGTTAGTACTCTTGCTTGAACAGAGAAGTCCTGTGGATCCGTACAATTTCGTCTCAACCTCAAGTACTGACTTTTAGGGACACCTTTAATCCAAGGGGTATGATGACAACTGTCAGTTGGAATAAAGGCGTTGCGATATGTGTCCTTGAAATAGGTGGACGTAACAAAACAGCCTTCCTTAATCCCAATATTTAAATCCAAATAGTGGACACTGGTCTGGCTTGCCTCATATTTTAGCTCTATTCCTCTCTGATTGGAATGGAGTGTGGAAATAAAGCTGGTAAGGTCCTCGTACCCGCCAACCCATAGGAGGAGGATGTCATCGATGTATCTTGCCCAAAGGGCAATCTGGGAAAAATCCCGCACATGGATGACATCCTCCTCCCACTTGGCCATAAATAAATTGGCCAAGCTGGGGGCGTATTTGGCCCCCATGGCTACTCCGGTAACCTGTTTGTAAAAATTATCTTCAAACCAAAAATAATTGGAATCAGCAGCAAATTTTAATAGCGCCATAATGTAGTCCACCTGTCTGATCGGTAACCCTGAATCTCTTACGAGAAAATGCTGAACTGCTTCCAGTCCCAATGTATGGGGAATAATGGTATAAAGGGACTTGACGTCAATGGTAACCATCCACATATCTGAAGTGGGTGGAATACCAGATAGAACATTCATAATATGTTTAGAATCCCTAACGTAGGAAGGGATTTTTTTAACTAAAGGCTGTAAATAAAAGTCGATATATCTGCCCACCCGGGACGTGATGGAATCTATACCACTCACTATAGGTCGTCCCGGGGGGCAGACAGGATCCTTATGAAGTTTGGGAAGGTAATATATCGTCGGAGTACGGGGGGCTTTGGGTATGAGGAAAAGTTTTTCTTTTAGTGTAAGTATCCCCTCAAACACACCCCTTTCCACCAAAATCTCCAAATCCCTTTTATATTTACTTTTGGGGTCACTAGGTAAGATGGAGTAAGTACTGGTGTCATCGACAATGTTATGCATTTCCTTCAAATAATCGACCTTGTCTAACACAACAATGCCCCCCCCCTTATCTGCAGGTCTTATGATTAAATCTTTGTTGGTACACAAGGAATCCAATCCTTCCTGTAGAGTTTTATTGAGTTTGGCTTTCTTAATATCCATCGCCTCCAAATCTCTCAGTAGAACATCCCTGAAAATTTTCAGGGAAGGTGCCAGTCCTCCCGGAGGGTTAAACAACGAGGCGTTAGAAAGGCCTGAATGAACGTAGCCATTTCCAGAAATTTGATTGCTAGAATGGATACCCACCATGTATCTCTTAATATTGATCTTTCTGACAAATTTGTGGATATCCATGTATGTTCCAAATTTTTTGAACTCTGATGTCTGATCCTTGATCGTGGGAAAGATCTGAATTCTTAGTCCAACTGGACATATTTTTTCCATACGATAACATTTGAAGTACTCTATATGCCAGTGGAGATGTGACTTACGTTTGAGCAGATTGAAATTTTTGAAAAAGTATGTTTTTAAGTCATCTTCAACTTTATAATTCTTCAAGCAAGAGGTCTGGATATTGGTCATGAAACCCACCCAGTCAGTACCGAGAACGTCCATGACTGGTGTCTTCCCCAGAGATGGGGGTAAGGGACAAATTCCCCAGACAACCACAAAAAAGCTGGCAAAGAGGTAAAGAAAAGAAAAACACATTTTGTTTAATAGTAAAAATTTAGAGGCACTCGGGGTCTGTGAATTAGGTCAAAGCCCATCACAGAAGAGAAACCGGTGTATTATCCACCGCCGGCCGGACGTACGTTTCTGAATCAGCGTACCTAATTAGCATATTCATCTCGTAACTATACGGAAGCGCCACCTAGCGGCCAGCGTAAATATGCAGCCGAAGATACGACGGTATAAGACACTTACGCCGGTCGGATCTTAGGGAAATCTATGCGTAACTGATTCTCTGAATCAGTCGCATAGTTACGTCCACGCACACTCAGATACGACGGCGTATCCGGAGATATGCCGTCGTATCTCCTTTCTGAATCCGGGCCAATGCTTTTATCAGCATAGTGTGACAAGGTCGCAGAAATAGCGGTAATGTAATGCAGCAAAGTCGCTGATCTTAAGCAATAAATACGGCTTTATTGCACTCAAAAAGAAATACAAAACAAAATGGCCTACTCCAATTTAGGAGGCCAACTAACAGTAGTGTCCCTCACTACACTGTACTGGAGGGGGTATTCCAGCCTCCAGTATAAAACAAACAAAATAACAGTCCAAATAAATGATTATCTGTGACAGACCTTGTTCCTCCAATGCAGACAGTCTCCAACCTGTCCATCCAGCTCAGCATACCTCTCACACTGAGCTCTCCCTCTCTCAGTCTCTATCTATCTAGCCTGATTAATTGGGAGAGAGAGGAGGTTTATCTGCTGGGCCAGGCTTAACCCTTTCCAAGAGAGGGAAAGCTGTCCTTTCCAACCTCTCACTGACATACATAGAATCAAGTACCCTGTCACATATCCTCCCCCCAGCTTAACACCTGTGTGGGAAGGGGCCACCTTTGCAAACCCATGTACTCGGGACAGAGCATCTGCATTAGTGTGGAGGAGACCTGCCCTATGTCGTACCACAAAAGAAAAGGGCTGTAGGGACAAAAACCACCTTGTGAACCGAGCGTTCTTGTCCCTGTTGGTGTGCATCCATTTTAACGGAGCATGGTCTGTGACCAGGGTAAACCGTCTGCCCAACAAGTAGTAGCGGAGTGTTTCTACTGCCCACTTAATTGCCAAACACTTTTTCGACTGTGGCATGGCGCTGTTCTCGAGGTAACAACTTCCGACTTAAATGTGCGGGATTTTTCCCAGATTGCCCTTTGGGCAAGATACACTTTGTCAGGTCCAAAGTGGTGAAGAACCTATCTTTGGCTAATCGCTCTACCAGTTCATCCACCCTAGGCATGGGGTAGGCATCAAACTTAGACACCTTGTTTAACTTCCTGAAGTCATTACAGAACCTGATGGACCCATCAGGTTTAGGCACTAGAACAATGGGCTGGACCACTGGCTGTGAGACTCCTCTATCACTCCAAGCTCAAGCATTTTCTTGACTTCCGCCCTTACAGCTTCCCTCTTGGACTCCAGAATGCGGTAAGATTTCACTCTTACGACAACCCCTGGTTCTGTAATAATATCATGGGTAATCTCTCGGGTTTGTCCAGGGTTGGGGGAGAAGACATCATTATTCCTCTCAACCAAGCCTCTAGCTTCCTCTTTTTGCTCAGGTGTCAGCTCTGGAGAGATTGTCACTGAAGAACTAGGTGCCTGTGGAACAGGCGGGGTGTCACCCACTGTGGCCATGCAGTCCTCCCTAGCCCTCCATGGCTTAAGGAGGTTTATGTGGAAGATGGCCTCCTTCTTCCGGCGTCCTGGCTGACTTATTTGATCATTTACTGGGCTCATTTTTTCTAAGACCTCATAGGGTCCCTGCCACTGTGCTAGAAGTTTGCTTTCTGCGGTGGGTACTAGAACCATTACTCTGTCCCCCCCCTTTCAAACTGTCTCACTAGGGCCCTCTGGTCATAGTAGGACTTCTGCCTACTCTGCGCCTGCTCCATATGCTGGTGAACAAGAGGGGCAATCTGAGCTATACGCACCCACATATCTTCAACATACTGGAGGTCATTGGTCCCAGTTATCCCCTGTTCTTCCCAGGTTTCCTTTAGGATATCCAGTATACCCTTGGGATGCCTAACATATAAAAGCTCAAATGGGGAGAAGCCCGTAGAACTTTGGGGAATCTCTCGAACTGCAAACAACAGGTAAGGAAGTAACAAGTCCCAATCCTTCCCATCCCTGCTAACGACTTCTCTGAAAATCCCCTTTAGGGTCCGGTTAAAACTTTCTACCAACCCATCTGTCTGGGGGTGATACACTGACGTTCTCAGAGTCTGTACATTAAATAGCTGACATAGCTCTTTCATAATACGGGAGACAAACGGTGTCCCCTGATCCGTGAGCAATGTCCTGGGTATCCCCACCCGTGTAAACATCTGAACCAGCTCTTTAGCAATACTTTTAGCATTAGCCTTGTGTAGTGGAATGACTTCCGGGTATCTGGTGGCATAATCGAGGAGGACAAGGATGTATTGGTGACCTTGAGCGGTTTTCTCTAAGGGACCCACTAGGTCAATGCTAATCCTCTCAAACGGAACGTCAACTATAGGGAGAGGTATGAGTGGGGCTCTCAACTTCGGTCTGGGAGATGCCCGCTGGCATTCCGGGCAAGAAGCACAATATCTTTTAATCCCCTCATATACCCCAGGCCAAAAGAACCTCCTGAGCACCCGTTCTTGGGTTTTCTCCACCCCTAAGTGTCCCCCCAGAAGATGAGAGTGAGAGTAATCCAGGATTTTCCGGGTGTATGATGAAGGCACAACCAGTTGTTCAAGCTCTTGTCCCTCATCGGAGGTTACTCTGTAAAGGAGATCGTTTTTAACCACTTGCCGCCCGCCAATGACACATTGACGTCGGCAAAGTGGTTGTAGAATCCTGACTGGACGTCATATGACGTCCTCAGGATCCTGAGCCGCTGCGTGCCCCCGGGGGCGCGCATCGCTGTGATCATTGTTGCAGGGTGTCAGTCTGACACCCCGCAACACTGATCAAGGTAAAGAGTCTCTCACGAAGACTCTATACCACGTGATCAGCCGTGTCCAATCACGGCTGATCACGATGTAAACAGGAAAAGCCGGTAATCGGCTATTCCTCACTTGCGTCTGTCAGACGCGAGTAGAGGAGAGCCGATCGGCTACTCCTGTGACAGGGGGGGTTTGTGCTGATCGATTATCAGCACAGCCCCCCCGAGGATGCCCACTGGACCACCAGGGATTATAAAAATAAAAATATGCCACCCTAGACCACCAGGGATGAGGACACAAAAAATGGATGCCAATCAGTGCCGCAATGGATGCCAATCAGTGCCCACAATGGGCATCACTGATTGGCAGGCATTGTTTGGCACTGATTGGCATCCATTAGTAAAACACATACAATAGTGCCCATCTATGCCCATCCGTGCCACCTATCAGTGCCCATCCGTGCCGCCTATCAGTGCCCATCCCGTGCCGCCTATCAGTGCCCATCCCGTGCCACCTATCTGTGCCACCTATCCATGCCCATCCATGCCGCCTATCCGTGCCGCCCATCAGTGCCGCATATTAGTGACCATCAATGCCACCACATCAGTGCCACCTCATCGGTGCCCATCAGTGCCGCCTAATGAGTGCCCGTTAGTGCAGTACCATCAGTGCCCATCAGTGAAGGAGAAAATGTACTCATTTACAATGTTTTATAATAGAAACAAAAAAAAGTTTTTTTTTTCAAAATTTTCGGTCATTTTTTATCAGAAAATAAATATCCCAGAGGTGATCAAATACCACCAAAAGAAAGCTATTTGTGGGTACAAAAGGATAAAAATGTAGTTTGGGTACAGTGTAGCACGACCGCGCAATTCAAAGTGCAACAGCGCTGAAAGCTGAAAATTGGTCTGGGCGGGAAGGTGTATAAGTGCCCTGTATGGAAGTGGTTAAGGACAAAATAGGGATAGGCCTTTCCCGTTACCCCTTCCACTGGTACCCCATTAACCTCCACAACATTACTCCTAGCTTCCTGCAACAGGGGATCATCTGCCTGATCCTGGCCAAAGCCACTACCCGAAATATCCAGGATATCTGTATCCCCCCTCATCGCCTTCACTGGTAGCCTCTGGGGCGGGTTCCGGATGACCAACCTCTGCCTCATCTTCTGTCTGTCGTGGGGCCCCGCCTCTCCTGGACTGTTCCCCACGCTGATTCAACAGGACTTCCTTGACAGCCCTATTAAATCTTAGCTTGCTCTCCCTGCGTTCCCGTCTTGTTTTACCTCTTTTTGGATTAGAGATATACAAGTCAGGAGTCAGGATGAGCAAAGGGAAATACTTCATGGACCCCTGTATTTCTCTGCTCCACTTCAGGTTCCCCTTGTTCTCCCATCACAGGGGGCTGTAACAGAGCGTGGAAATTAGGGAAATTCCTTCCTATTATCAAAGGATATGGCAGACGAGGAACTATCACTGCTACGATCCTTACCAAACTGCCCTGTACCAACACTTCTATGTTGGAAGTAG
Source organism: Rana temporaria (assembly GCF_905171775.1). Taxonomy (NCBI): domain Eukaryota; kingdom Metazoa; phylum Chordata; class Amphibia; order Anura; family Ranidae; genus Rana; species Rana temporaria. The sequence continues at coordinate 161,341,992 of NC_053497.1, forward strand.
GAAACCGCACAGTACACCCATGAATGCACAATACCCCCATGGTTCTATGCTTCTGTATCCAACAAGGTTTTACCAATTTACTGGCTACCAAAGTCATGGCACTGCCAGAGTCCACCAGGGCCACTGTCTCTTGTTTGTCCAGCAGGACAGGTACTCGGAAGGTATGTCCCCCTTCTACGAGGCCTGCTAAACAAATGAGTCCACAAAAGTCAGAGGAATCTTCCCCTAGTCCACACTGCATGGGCTCAGGAAGATTGGGGCATCTCGCCCTGACATGTCCTTTGGCGCCACACTCAAAACAAGTTATGGAGTTTCTTCTAGGGTGGTCCTCTTTCCCAGGGTTTTGACCTCTAAAGTCTGTTTTGGAAAAACGGGCTCCCAATCCGAAGTCTGCTTCCACTCCACTCCACTCCACTCCTCCGGTCTCCTGGTCTCTGTATTTTCCCGGTCGTCCTAGAGAGAGATCGGTCCAAATTTTTGGTAGACAGGTACCGCTCCACTTGTGCGACCATACTATCCCAGTCCAGGGGATTTCCCTGAGTGACCCACTCCCGGAGGCCATTTGGAAGCTCTCTCGCGTAACAGTCCAGTACAAGCGCTTCTATAATCTGTGCAGGGGTTTGAGTCTCTGGTTTGAGCCACTTCCGAGCCAGATGATTTAAGTCAAACATCTGGGATCTTGGCGCTTTTCCTTATTTGAACCTCCAGTTGTAGAAACGCTGGGCCCTCACTGTGGAAGTCACCCCTAAGCGAACCAGGATCTCTTTCAGTTTGGGATAGTCTGCAGCAGCCACCTCATCCAGATCAAAATAGGCTTTCTGTGCTTCTCCCAGGAGGAAGGGTGCAATGATTCCAGCCCACTGTCCTGGGGGCCAGCCTTCTCGGGTGGCAGTCCGTTCGAACACCAGTAGATAAGTCTCCACATCATCCGGGGTCATTTTCTGCATACAGCTGCTTGCACGTATTTGGCATACCCCCCTTGCTGGTGGGTTAGTAGACCCTTGGGTAGTCATCTGATCCAGGGTTGCTTTGAGAACAGCAGGGTCTGACTGTTGTGCTTTAGTCAAAGCTTCAACCTGCAAAGTCAGGAGCCTGTTGGTCTCCTGTTGTACTGCAGCTGCTGCCTGTCTATTAGTCTCATGCTGCACAGAGGCAGCTTGTAACAGGGCTTTCACAATATCTTCCATTTTCTGGGTCCTGTACCTTTAAGGCCACTGTAACTGTAAATTGACCGGTACAACCGCGAACATCCCACTTCTGACACCACTTGTGACAAGGTCGCAGAAATAGCGGTAATGTAATGCAGCAAAGTCGCTGATCTTAAGCAATAAATACGGCTTTATTGCACTCAAAAAGAAATAATACAAAACAAAATGGCCTACTCCAATTTAGGAGGCCAACTAACAGTAGTGTCCCTCACTACACTGTACTGGAGGGGGTATTCCAGCCTCCAGTATAAAACAAACAAAATAACAGTCCAAATAAATGATTATCTGTGACAGACCTTGTTCCTCCAATGCAGACAGTCTCCAACCTGTCCATCCAGCTCAGCATACCTCTCACACTGAGCTCTCCCTCTCTCAGTCTCTATCTATCTAGCCTGATTAATTGGGAGAGAGAGGAGGTTTATCTGCTGGGCCAAGCTTAACCCTTTCCAAGACAGGGAAAGCTGTCCTTTCCAACCTCTCACTGACATACATAGAATCAAGTACCCCGTCACAATAGGTAAGACTCTAATAACTCCAGCTCAAAAAGTTTATTTACCCTTCACTGCCTGGTGTTATCTATGTATTATTGTATAATATGAAATTTTGCGCTAATTATTAACTTAATTAATGATGCCAACCGTGCTAAAACAGTGATTCAAAACTTTAAATAAAGAAACAATATAGGAACAAATCCACAAAATATGTCCAATTGTGTATAAGATGTGCACCAGTGTTTCAAATAAAACAACAACACCCAGTTCAGTGCAGTGATAGGAATAATCGATGTAATCACAAGCACACTCCTGCTTCACAGATGGGGGATCTCCTCCACACAGACACCGCTCATGAAAAGGAAAGGAGACAGCTCATTGCACAGATGGTATGGCACCAAAAAGAAACAAAAGATATTCCTCTAGAATGGCACACTCACGCTACCGCCGTTCAAACAAAGCATAGATATCCAATGCACCAATCCTCCATAGAGCCGCTCAGCTGATGTTGTATCTACTCATTCGGATCCACTGTCCGTCCCGCTCGTAGCTCCTCCCCCACGCGTTACGTCAATGGTCACTTGACTTACTCATGGGTGACCCATGAGTAAGTCAAGTGTGCCATTCTAGAGGAATATCTTTTGTTTCTTAACAGCTATCTTAACACTAATTCATTCAGACCAAAACGGGCTTTATGCCGGGGAAAAATACAGCCATGAACATTAGCCGATTGTACATGAATATCCAGGCACGACACGATAATTCAGGAACGAGAGGGTTGTGGCATTGGATACAGCCAAAGCCTTTGATTCAGTAGAATGGCCATTTTTGTGAGAATGTCTGCATAACTATGGATTCGTGCCACGTATCATAAAATGGGTACAGCTCCTACATCAGATGCCCAAGGCAAGAATCTTTGTGAATGGATGGCTCTCAGAGCAGTTTCCATTGGAGAGGGGTACCCGTCAAGGGTGTCCCCTCTCCCCCTTACTGTATGCGCTGGCTGCAGAGCCGTTAGCCATTGCCATCAGAGCACACCCTGATATTCAGGGTTTGCGCCGAGGCCCCACGGTTGACAAAATAGGAATGTATGCCGATGACACCATATTATATCTGGCGGACCATGGTCCTTCACTACAAGCTGCGTTACAACTCATAGAACAAATGGGGGGATATTCGGGTCTACGTATAAACTGGAATAAGTCCCAAATTCTTCCAATCAATGTATTTCCCCCCCTTTCACAACCCCCCCCCCCCCCGCTGCCATTAGCTAGAGTATCCAAGATTAAGTACCTGGGAGTAGACGTAACTAGGGATCTGGTTGACTATACAGTCTTGAATGTAACCCCTCTGACTTCCTTAAAGGCAAAAACAGATATGGTCCAGATTACCCTTAGGGGTGATGGGACACAAATTTAATAAAAATGATCATACTGCCCAAGATTCTATACATGGTGTGGCATGCCCCTTTATACATTCCCTTAAAACTCTTTAAGCAGATGGAAGCCATCTTAAATTCATTTGTCTGGGGCAATGGTAGACACAAACTAGACACTAGACACAAATCTTAAAAAACCTCACTGATATGGGGGGCGCTTCCCTCCCAGGCATTTAGGACTACTACCTAGCATCGCAGCTATCCCACATGTATCACTTCCACAAGTCGGAAATGCAGCGCTACAGATCGTTGACACCCGGCATACACACCCCACTTTGGCTTAACAAATATATGCCGGAGCTGGAAACAATTCCTGACTCGGTAGTCTGGGCTAGGTATGGAATACTGTATCTGCGCCAGGTTTTATCTGGTTCCAGGCCCAAGCAGTTTCAGGCCCTTAAAGAAGAGTTCTCTCTGCCACACCAACTAGCTTTCAAATACTTGCAGCTCCTGCACGAACCCAGCTGCCAAGCCTGGATATAGGAATGGAACCCCCCCCCCCCAGTGCTGGACATAGTTCTGGGAGACAACCCCTCTAGACTTATATCACACTTTTATTACACAATCAGACAATGGGGGGCAGTAGCCATCACCCACAGGGCCAAAACTGTGTGGGAGGCGGACTTGGGCCACATAGATACTGCTGACTGTGATGAGATTCTAGAGGGAACCAAGACAGTGTCCCCCAAGTTGTCAGATAGACTGACCCAACTATATATTATACACAAAGCCTACCTGACACCGATCAGAATGACAAAATTGTCGCATATGTAGAGCTGACCCAGGCTCGTTTTACCATCTCATGTGGAGCTGCCCATATGTCCAGGCATATTGGACACAGGTTGTCCGTTTCCCTCACGATAACATGGGTTCCCTGGTGGGGCTGGACCCCAGGTTGTGTATTTTGGGGCTACTTCCAGACGTAGAGGTGGACAAATATCACAAAATCTTCATTTTTGAGACATTATTCCTAGCCCGTAAAGTGATAGCCCAGAGATGGATGCAAAATGTGCCCCCCACAGTACAGTTATGGAAAAAAGCAGTTACCCTTCAAGAAGCTGATTTATACGCATAGAGGGTCTACACAAAAATATTCCAAGATTTCGGATTGATGGTTGGAAGATGGGGAAATGTGAGTAATTGGCCCCATACCCAGTGAGGAATAACTCTGTTCCTGTGGCACACTTTTAAGGGTATGTTGGATTAAGCGGCCGGCTGACTCGGGGCACCTGTGTTCATGTGACTGTACATCCTATAACATACTTGCATATTTCATTACACTGAATAAAGTTTTTTTTTCCAAGTTACGGTTGTAACTTTAATGTTTTTTGTGTTGGTGTGTGCCAGAGCACCAGGGAATTGCCCTGTAGGATCCCCGCACCCTTTGCGCTTCAATATCCTATGGGGGGTAAGTTTGTTCAGTCCAAGATATTGTTGTAACTTCTACCCATTAGGTTTTTTTCGGCTTTGTCTCTCAGTCCTCCTTGCTTGTTAGGCTGCTACGTTCACAGGGAGATGCAGTACGTACTCACGTTCTGTTTTTCCCGCCTTAACCATTTTCCAATTGGTCGGTGAGTGTTACACCCTTATTGGCTCTTCGTAGGTCAATGGGCGGCGGTGATACACACGTGAGTTGCAGGGCGTATCTATGCCCCGCTGGTCCCCGCCCAGCACCCTTAGTGACACTATGTCACTGAGGGTTCAGACGCATGCACATTACTATGTTAAAGGTTAGACGCATGCGCATTACTGCTGTTACACGATTGGCCCTTTGGCCGATTTGTCACCCAGGACCTTGCGCGTGCGCACCACTGCCGCCACGCGATAGGTCGACCCCCACCGCATTACCGTCGGTTTGACGCATGCGCCGTAACCTGCTTTCCCTGCTCCAATCACCGTCACTGTTTGAAGGTGACGTAGGGCCGCACAGGGAGATATTTATAGACGTGGAGGAACGCCAACAGGTGTATAGGCGTCCTCCATAAACCAGGGGCAAACAACTCGGCTGCACAGGAAGGCTTTGGGCTTCAAGGTAAGACATGATGTTATTGACAGGCATGGTATTTTCAGTAACTTTCAGAATCATGCCATGCAGGACTATCACCACCTAATACATTTATATACTTTCTCTGCCCTTATTACCCCTCTTACTATTGCTTGTACCCACTTCCATTAATTTGGACTGGAGACCTTCAAGCTAGTATTCAGTGAGTCAGGCTTACCCCCCTGTTTCACTGGTGTCCGGCCTACTATACCTAGCCTATTTCCTGACCATCCGTGTATGCCCCTGGAATACGAATTTCTCTCCTGCTTACCAGCAATTGACCGCTGTAACATCCAACGCAACATTGTTTTTGCTTCAAATGGTGAGACTTCCCTTATTATCTACTATCTACATTCTTGGACTCGCAATTTTTGTAAAGTTTGCACTTTTTACATTGTGATGAGTCGCCTAGAGATGCATTGATATAAATACAATACTATTGCTATTTACAGATAATAATATCCCCCAAACCGGCTTGAATAGTACTTTTTTGAACTACAGCCAATGTTCGGTTTAAAAAAAGACCGATTGTTGCCTACCCTCAACGCGGTTAACCCTTCGTGAGTACATATGCTTAATACATAAACCATATATGTTGAATTACTAACAAATGGCCACTCTAGTATCATTCGCACATGCTTTATCATGCATGTCTTAATATTATCTTCCCCCTCTTTCTCTCCCCCCCTTTCCCCTCATTCCTTTCCACTTCCCCCCCCTTTGGGGCAGCTTGTGGTAGGCTGCCCCGATGCTCTGCCACACATCTAATGCTGAATGAAGTATATATATCTTATTCCTGTATGTATTATGTAATTTTCATATTTTATTATTTTCATACTTTTTGATGTACTTATACATTTAACTTATTATGTTTTTTGTATATGTTTTAATAGATTGAATTGTCTGTGCTCCTGAGGAAGCGCTATCTATAGCGCGTAACATGTAGAGCAAGCCCTCCTGTCCCTCTAGACTACCACTCGGTTACACACTATACAGTCAACTTTACAATCATGCTTTATATTTGAGCCTTCTATGGTAGAACAGTATCATAATTGTGACAACCTATGTGGACCAGTTATTTACTTGATTTCTCTGATTTTATGTTTGTAACTGTTTTTATGACATTCTTATAAAATACATTTATCTAGTTTTCTTACTATATGTACTGTGTGCCTTCAAAGTCCAAAATTACTAGCCTTTAGCCAATTCCAATTACTTTTTGTTATAAATAAAATACAATAAACTACATTTTAGTCATACATTTAGGCCAAAAAGCATTCAGCCACATGTCTCAGGTAAAAAAAAAAAAAAAAAATCAATACGCGTATATTTATTGGTTTGCGCAAAAGTTATAGCATCTACAAACTAGGGTACATTTTCTGGAATTTACTAGAGGTGCGCATCTTCACTGATCTCATGATTTGATTACGATTATCTGGTCAACGAGTCGATTTGATGCGATTCCGTGATGAATCACGATAACCAACAAGCTCCCACTTCTGCTTGGGCAACCTAGGCGGCCCTTCCTCCCTGCAATATTCTGGGACACATCACAGGTAAGTGTAAGACATGCTTTCCCCCCACCGGCTGTGAAGCTGCAAGCTGTCATAGCCGGATACCCATAGTAGTATTGACAGCAGCACAGTGGTGTAGTGAGTAGCACTTTCGCCTAGCAGCAAAAGGGTCGCTGGTTCGATTCCCGACCACGATACCATCTGCCTGGAGTTTGCATGTTCTCCCTGTGCCTGCGTGGGTTTCCTCCAGGTACTCCGGTTTCCTCCCACACTCCAAAGACATGCTGGTAGGTAAATTGGATCTTGTCCAAATTGGCCCAGTATATATATGTATATCTGTGTGTATGACTGTGTGTCCCAAGCGTGTCACGATCCTACGGGGTAAAATGACCGCACCAGCCAAGCAGACACTGGCTGGAAAAAGCGCCCAGAGGCAATTCAGTTCGCATGAGTAGTGCTATACAATTCATTCACAGCACCGTGGACAGGTGGGGGAGGGTTTGGCTGGCCATGTCACTGGATTGTGGGACAGGAGAGTGTCTTTTTATTAAAAGTCAGAAAATACCCTTTTTTGTAGCTGCTGACTAATCAGAATATGTACTAGAACTCTGCTTTGAATTAAAAATAACATCACTCCATTAAAAATAGAGCTAATCCGGTGCACTACAGGGTACAGGCATGCACACACACTGCTGCTGGGAGGTCAGGAGGGATTAGAATCCACAGCTGGCAAACAGCCCTGTGAAGGTCCCTGTAGTGTCTCTGTGCTAACAGTTCTCTGGCTTCCCTGTTTGCACCTTCCAGCACACTACGAGTTAACACAGTGGAATGTGCAAACTGGGAAGACAAGGAATTGTCAGCATGGAGCGTGTAGGAGGTGCGAGCACAAACACATTTGTACTCTCCTTACTGCTGTTAATATAACTGTGTTGTGATAAATCCCGGGTTACAATGCATTAAGTGCCCCGCTGTATGTGCTTATTTCTGTACACACCCCTTTAGTCACTTGGAGAAAGCCATGCTGTACCAACTATCCATGTGGCCCATCTGGAGGATGCATAACTTCTGAGAGTAACTGCCCTTGTAATTTGCGTCTCTCCTTCCTTACAGTGTTCCTGTGCTGCTGACTCCAGTGCACGTCCAAGATGTTCTCCTTACTACAGGTTTAGGGGGAAGTAAGGTGGGTGGGAAGAAGGGTGTGTAGATTTTGGTTAAGGGTTGTTGGGGGAGGGGGGGGGGAAAGCCCACTGGGAGAGGGTTAGGAATAGGGGGAGGGAAGGGGGGAAAGGAACAGGAATAAGTCCCCCTTTTTATTCTCTTGAGAGAGGGGATTATCACAAGAATACAGTCTATGTTTACTGTGGAGGAGGCAGACTGTGGATCTGAAAGGGAGGATCCAGCTATGGAGTATGAGAAGACAAATTTGTAAAGATTCGATTGGACTGGGAATTCTGTTTTGACCCCCCCCCCCCCTTCATGCTCCATGTCAGAAGGCATGGATGGAGGGGGGGTGGAAGGAGGGGGGGCATGTGTTGAGTGGGAAGGGGGAGGATGGGGGGGGGATTAAGTCAATAGGGAGATAATCCTTGGAGGAGAGCTGGGAAGGAAACAATTTAAAGTGGGAACAGGATGTGGGATGGAATAGTAACGAGAGGTTGCGGGAATTCCTTGGATAGTTGGTAGAGCATGAATATAAAAAAGTTCTGAGGGAAGATGTAAGGTGTTAGGAATCAGTAGAAGTTTAGATAAAGCTAGAGAGTAGCCAGAGTCGCAGAAGGTGATTTATCTTGGTTCTCCTCTTTTTTGGAAAACCGATCGCAAATAGTGAAGTTAGGACCTTTCACTTCTGAGAAACGCACATTATCGTGCGGAGTCCCTCAAGGATCCCCCCTGTCGCCGGTGTTATTCAACATCTATCTTTGCCCTCTTTTTGAGATTATTAGCAGTCAAAAACTGCTCTACCACTCATATGCAGACGACACGCAACTATATTTCCGCATTTGCAATAAAAAGGATCATCACCTCAATCTAGAGACATGCCTCTCTTTGATAGAGGACTGGATGACAAAGCGTTATCTTAAACTCAACAGAGAGAAAACAGAACTTCTCCTGTTTCACGCCAAGCGTATGAATCAACCTACAACAACTTGGACCCCCCCGCCCATTCTGGGCAAAATCATCACCCCTAGCGCCAAAGTCAAAAGTCTCGGGGTCATCTTTGACTCTCACATGACATTGGACGCACAAATAGGGTCAGTAGTCAGCGGATCTCACCATCTGCTGCGCCTACTACGCAGACTTACTCCTTTTATTCCCAAGGAAGACATAGCTGTCGTGGTGGGAGCGATTGTAAACTCAAGATTGGACTATGCAAATGCCCTTTACCTCGGACTCCCCAAGTACCAAATCGCTCGTCTACAAGTCATTCAAAATATGGCCGCTAGACTTGTGACTGGGAAAAAACCTTGGGAATCGATCTCACCTTCACTGAGAACCCTTCACTGGTTACCAGTAAAAGACAAAATCACTTTTAAAGCACTCTGTCTAACGCATAGATGTATCTATGGGAATGCTCCCTATTATCTATGCGAAAAAATAAAAGCTCATAATCCCAATCGCGTTCTGCGATCCACCAATCAAAATTTCCTCCAGATACCCAAAGCCAGATACAAGTCCAAAGGAGAAAGGAGATTCGCGGTCCAAGGGCCTAGACTATGGAACGCTTTACCAACCAGCATTCGGTTGGAGGAGAACCACTTGACGTTCAGGAGAAAGATCAAAACTCATCTCTTTTGATACCAAAGGAGACAGGAACAACAAGCGCCCAGAGGCGATTAAGTTCGCATGTGCTGCGCTATATAAGTTTTCATTCATTCAGAGTTAGAGGGGAATTGATACAAATATATTTTGGTAAGCTATGTATAAAGGTGGGGTTAGAACCCCCCCTCCCCCCTCTCATCTGCCCTTTCCCCCCCTCGTGTGCATAAAAGGGAAGGAGAGAGAAAAGGAAAGAGGAAGGGCAAAAAGATTGTTATATGGTGTACTCTTCTAAATCTACACAATATGAATGTATAAAAATAAAAAAGGAGAAGTGGCTGGGTTAGGTTTGTGTAGCTGCATTATACAATGTTACTAACACACAGCCAGGGGGACAGGGTCAAGAGCGGCGCTCCTTGGGCGATTCAGACCAACTCCCCATATAGGCCTGCACCCACAAGAACAGCATGTTCAGAGGTGGGTGCCTTCCTTAGGGGTTTTGTCAGGGGGAGTTACCCCCCCCCCCCTTTTTCTTTCCCTAGATCCCAGAGGAGATGGAAGGAGTTAGTGTGACCTCTTTAAATGCTAAAGGACATAAATGTCCTGGAAAAACAGAAGAGGATTCTTAATGTACTGAAGCGCTCCCGTACAGATGTGGCATTTGTGCAAGAGACACATTTTAATGTGGGCGGACTTCCCTTCCTCCAGAATAGATTTTTGTCCATGTGTGCACCATGCCTAACCAAGAAGCAAAATCTAAAGGTGTGTCTATTCTGATTTCTAGCCGTGTATCTTGGTCTCTCATGGATAAATGTCTAGATATGAATAGTCGGTTTCTATTCCTTAAAGGCCATATTGGAGGCGTTAAGGTAACTCTGGCCTCTTTATATACACCAAATGTACGTCAAGATTCCTGATTCAGTAAAGTACTCTCAAAATTAGTTGAGTTTGCGGAAGGTAAATTTATTCTTGGGGGGAGGGGGGGGGTGTTTATTTATCCCCTTGGGCGCTAGAGTAGATACTTCCTCCGGGCCATCTTCTGTCCCAGGTGGCACCAGGAAATGTATTATGCGGAAGTTGCATGAATTGCAGCTGGTAGATGTATGGCGGACACTACATGCAGGGCAAAGAGACTATACTTTCTTCTCTAATCCCCACCAACTGTGCTCCCGTATAGATATTTTTCTGGTCCCACACTACTTACTCACTTCAGTATTAGATGTGTCCATAGGAAGCATAATGTGGTTAGACCACCCCCCCCCCCCCCGGTTATGCCTCGTCTCTCCCTGTCTGGCCCGGATTGATCCCGGAATGGCGTTGGCACTTAATGGAAAGTCTGCTACAGAATCCTGAAATTTAGGACGACGTGGCTAAAGAAATTACAGCATAATTTCAGATAAACGACATGACACACCGGGGATTGACCCGGGCATGGTACGGGAAGCATATAAGGCAGTAATTCGGGGGATTCGGATTTAACATGGATTCCAACTGAAGAAAGTGTAAGAAGTACAGATAACAAAAAACTGTTATAGGACATTCAGGTCCTTGAACTACAACATAAGCGGACAGTCTGGGGAATGACCTTTTCATGACCTGCTCCTTTGAGGCAGCGGATAACAGACCTTCTTCGCTTCAAGGCTAAAGCAGTATTACAAGCAGGCTGGAAGACAACATATGACCTAGGAGATAAATGCAGTAAATTGCTGGCCGGGAAACTTAAGGAAAGGGGTATGACATCATACATACCCAATATAAAATGAAGGGATGGATAATCTCGTTGGCAAAGGATAGTGTGCAGACGTTTGGAGAATATTATTCCTCCTTACATAACTTGGCACCATCACCCTCGCCCTTGTCTATCTTGGAGAAATATTTTTTTCTCAGCACGTCCCCCTCAGTTACCATCCTTGGCCCATCGTAACCTAGAAGCCCCTATCTCTACTGAGGAATTAAATATGGTAATAAAAAGGGTTAAATCCGGGAAGGCACCTGGTCCTGATCGATTTACCATACAGTATTATAAAAACGTATTTCCACTACTAAACGTGCATATGACAAAAAGGTGTGTAATGCATTAGGCCTGACTACCGCATTGCCCCGGATGCTCTTCTGGCACATATTTTGGTAATTTCAAAAGGAAGGTAAGAATCCGTCGGAATGCGGTAGTTATCGGCCGATTTCATTATTGAATGTGGACTAAATTATTTGTCTCACGCCTGCAACCACTGCTCTCCTAGTTTATTCATCTAGATCATAGGTCTTCAAACTACGACCCTCCAGTTGTTCAGGAACTACAATTCCCATCATGCCTAGTCATGTCTGTGAATGTCAGTGTGTTACAATGCCTCGTGGGATGTGTAGTTCCACAACAGCTGGAGGGCCGTAGTTTGAGGATCCCTGATCTAGATCAAGTAGGGTTTATTCCCTCCCGCTAAGCGAGGGACAATACCATCAAGGTACTTAATCTGGTCCACTATGCTAATAGTGCGTCTTCTTGAGCACCGACACGGAAAAATCGTTTGATAGAGTAAATTGCCATTTTATGTTTGAGGTCTTGAACTACATGGGAATGGGAGATCCTTTGCTCCAGTGGATTGCCAGGGTTTAAACCACCCCACAGATTAAAGTAAATAAAGTATTCGCAAAACCTTTTAAGATCTCAAACGGTACGTGCCAGGGATGCCCTCTTTTGCCTCCGTTGTTCGTCCTTTCGATAGACATCTTTTCATTAACAAATATCTCTTCTAGTATAAAACTAACATAAAAAATTAAAAAACATCGAACATAGTAATAATCTCCATCACCCTCCTACCTCTCCCTTCCCCCAACCCCGAACCACCAGGCCCCTTTTCTTTTCTCATTATTTCTGCAAATTTCATTGTCTGCTTAAATTCTATCCATTGTCTCCATTTCTCCTCATACTCTTCTGAACCATCTATGTCACTTAGCCTTAAATATTCTAAGTTTTGCGTCACATTTATTTTATTGCACCAATGTCTGGCTATTGAAATCTTAGCACCATTTAACAGGTGTGGGAGCAATGTTTTTAAATATCGCTTAGATGGAATTCTAATCCCGTGATGTAAACATCCCCACGGGTCCTCTGGGACCTCAATACTGGTTATTTCAGTTATTAAATATCTGATCTTACTCCAGTAATTTTTTATTTTCGGGCATGTCCACCATATGTGAGCCATATTTCCTATTTCTTTACATCCATGCCATCAAAGTTCTGATATTTCTTTATTGCATTTATGTCCCTTATCTGGTGTCATGTACCAACACGCCAGGCACTTATAGTTTAACTCCATCATCTTACTATTTACTGACGTGGAATTTACCCTGTTAATTAATTGTTTCATCTCTAGTTCATTTAACTGTGTCCCCAGTTCCTCCTCCCACTTTTTAATGTATGGCGTTTTTTCAGACTTTTCACCTCCTTCAAGATTTTATAGATCCTGGAGGTCACTCCCTTCCCTCTTTTTTCTCCACTGAGTTTCTCCAAGGGCCGTAAATTCTCTGCCGATAAAATAGGCTGGGGCAGTGCCTCGAAGAAATGTTTTAACTGTGCATACCGCCATTCATTTATCACTACCACTTCCCCTCTATTTTTTAATTCCTGATATGTACTCAGTTTGCCCTGCGTCATAACGTCTTTCAACTGTGCATTCTCATTTGTGATCCATTTCCCAAATAAATTATCTATACCTGGTGTGAAATATTTTGTAATTTGGAATTAAACTCCCATTTTTCCCTATTATGTACCTTATCCCAAATTTTTATTGCATTCCATGTAATACAATGCGTGTCCCTACAAAGTTCTCTATATTGAGCTGGGATCCAAATAATCTTCCCCAGTGATACCTTACTCATTTGATATTCCATATTTACCCATCTCTTTTCTTTATTATTTTTAATCCAATCTATTATTCGTGTGAGAATAGTTGCATTATAATAATAATCTGGTGCACCCCACCCCCCTTGTGCCTTTTTATTTTGTCAGTGTTACCCAACTAATATGTGATTTTTTTCCCTCGCCAGACAAATTTTAGCAACATCGTTTGTAGAGTTTTAAAAAACACCGGTGGTAGCATCTGCATTTTATACATAATGGGCCAGATCCACAGCCAGGCGGCGCAACTTAACTTTCCCGATTTAAGTTACACCGCCGCAAATTTCCCAAGTTAGTGCCCGATCCACAAAGCACTTACCTGGAAATTTGCAGCGGTGTAACTTAAATCCGTCCGGCGCAAGGCGTGCCCAATCTAATGGGGCGAGTCCCATTTAAATTAGGCGCGCTCCCGCGCCGGACATACTGCACATGCTCCGTCGGGTAAATTACCCGACGTGCATTGCGCTGACGTTGCACCGACGTCATTTGCTTAGACGTTAACGTAAATGGCGTCCAGCGCCATTCACAGACGTCTTACGCAAACGACGTTGAGGTTTAAATTTCGACGCGGGAACGACTGCCATACTTACCATGGCTTAGTCAAATAGGACTCAGCCCTAGTTTTACGCAACGTAATTCAACGGAAACTACGTAGATTTAGATCGACGGGCCGTTCGGGGATCGCCGCAAGTCTTCATTTGCATATTCTACGCCGGCTGCAATGGCCTCGCCACCTAGCGGCCGGCCTAGAATTGCATCCTTAAGATCCGACAGTGTAATTCAATTACACCTGTCGGATCTTAGGGCTAGCTATGCGTAACTCATTCTAAGAATCAGCCGCATAGTTAGAAACAGAGATACGACGGCGTATCAGTAGATACGCCGTCGTATCTCGTTTGAGGATCTGGCCCAATATTGGGTAGAATTACCATTTCAAAAATATTTATTCTGCCCCCCCATGATAATTGGCCTGAGGTCAGTCTGTTAAATTCTGCCTTGATATCATCTAATAGAGTCATAAAATTTGCTTTATATAATGTCTTGGTAGTTGTAATTTTAACTCCTAAATATTTTAGTTCTTTTTTCCCCCCCAGACAAACGGGAATTCTTTTTGATAGAGGTTTCAATCCCTTTTTGCGGTATTCATGCTTAGGGTTTCAGACTTGGTCGGGTTCATTTTAAAGTTGGATATCTCTCCATATTCTTTTAATAATTTCATTAAATTTGGTTGGGTTATTCTGGGACTAGTTATATAAAATAGTATATCATCCGTGTAAGCCGCTAGTTTGTGTTCTTCCACTCCTACCCCTATCCCCCTTATGTCTGGGTTCCTCCGTATCCCTCTTAATAGGGGTTCTAGAGCCAACACGAATAGGGGGGATAGAGGACATTCCTGTCTTGTACCATTATGCATTTTGAAGAATCCCGAGAGGGTCCCGTTAACTTTCACTCTTGCCATAGGTCAGTTGTAAAGTGCCTTTATCCAAGTAATCATTCTTGGTCCTATTTATATTGCTTCTAAAGTGCTGTACCTGAAGCCCCAGTCTACCCTGTCAAATGCTTTTTCAGCGTCAAATGACAGCAGTAGACCTGGGGCCCCACTATCTTTAATTTTCTGTATAGCCAAAAGAGTTCTAATTCCGTTATACCTCCCCTCCCTTCCGGGGACAAAACCTACCTGATCAGTATGTATCAGGTCGTTCATAATTGTTTTCATCCTCCCTGCCAATATTTTAGAAAATATCTTAGTATCGTTATTTAAAAGTAAAATTGGTCTATAGCTAGAGCAAAGTGTACCATCTTTACCCTCTTTCAGGATTTTGGTAATAGTGGCCTCTAACGCCTCTCTATGCATATCCCACCTTGCGCCTATCCCGTTCATGTAATAGCAATAAAAGGAGGAAGATGGACAGCCGCACTCCGAGAAGACTTAAAAGAAAGTTGTCTTTAATGTCAAACTGGAACATATACAGTCACCGCAACCACAAAACAGGCTGTCCTGTTTTGTGGTTGTGGTGACTGTACATGTTCCAGTTTGACATTAAAGACAACTTTCTTTTAAGTCTTCTCGGAGTGCGGCTGTCCATCTTCCTCCTTATTTTGCTATTGCTACGTGCATC
This sequence comes from Rana temporaria, assembly GCF_905171775.1. Taxonomy (NCBI): domain Eukaryota; kingdom Metazoa; phylum Chordata; class Amphibia; order Anura; family Ranidae; genus Rana; species Rana temporaria. Next base: position 161,357,459 of record NC_053497.1, read on the forward strand.
GACAGCAACTTGGTAATCCGACCGTCCCTGATTGTCTACAAGGCTCACCTGGAGCGGTGAATTTCTCTCTCTTATCCCGTTCATGTAAGAACACATTCTAGGGACTAATTTTTTTTTGCCTAACCTTACGAAGGAGTTTGAAAGTTGTGGCGCCCTATCAAGTTTAAAAATAAAATTACATCAAACCTGAAGCGATTGGGGTCACACTGCCTATCCCGGCGAGTATTATACAACCAAACTTCAATTATAAATGGGTGTCTTCTGCGCTAAAACAATTGGGTACATATATACCATCAAATTTAGGCAACACTTTCACAGCAAACTTTCCACCGCTATATAACTCAATACGATCCTTATTAGATAAATGGCACCGTGGGTGAAATGAGTATTCTGCCAACATTTTTGTATCTTTTTCAGGCATTACCTATCTCTATTCCGGCAGTCTTTTTCGTCAAATCTGGACCCTTTTTACTAAACTTATATGGGCGAATAAACGACCAAGGATAAGTAGATGTCTTATGATGTTACCCAAGTGCTTCGGCGGAGTAGCTGTCTCAGATGCATTTAAATATTATCAAGCGAACCACCTGGGCAGAGTGACTGGTGTAGACATACAGAACTCAAAAACTTTGGCTAGACTTGGAACAGTTTAGTCCAGTACCCTTGCGTAGAGCACCTTGGTGATATGCAGTACTTTCAGGCTCTATTAAAACGCATCCTACCATAGGCTCCACATTGCAAATCGGTTCTAGGATTTGCCAGAACTCTAAACATTCCTTGATACAATCATCAATGTTTCCCATCCTGGGAAACCTTAGCTTCCTCCTGGGTATGGAAATAGGTGCGTTTAGGAATCTTTAAGACAAGGGTTGTTTCCAGGCGCCACATTTTTTGAACTCTGAGGCCTGGCCCACGATCGCTTCATTGACGCAACCAGAGTTGGTTTGAAATAAATCTTTGGCAAGCATTGCAGCTATGCCATTTTTTCGGGTCTTTAGGACCATCGACAAAATTACTAATGCCAACTAACTAGATTTATAACAAAACCTACTGTGATGAGAAAGAACCTTTACCCTGGGTGATTTCTAAGATGTATGCACTCCTAATCACTCCTCCAGAGGATTTTGTGATGCCAGGCATTAGTAAGTGAGAAAGAGTCCTTAATAAAACCTTTACTCCAGCTCAGCGTCAGATTATTATCTATCTCGTTGAACTCATCGATCTGCACGCAAATCCAGGAATCCAATTATAAATTACTGACGCGATAGTACTATACCCGTCAAAGCTTTGTAAATTTTCTTTGGTGGCCTCGGATCGCTGTTGGCGATGCAGGGAGAAGCAGGGGACCTTATTTCACATATTTTGGTCTTGCCTAAAGATTAGACAGTACTGGTTGGAAGTACAGAGGATATGCCAAAAGTTCACAGATTTTTCAATATCAGATGATCCGCTTTCTTTTTGTTCCACTGCTCACAAATTCGTTTGCAGACATACAAAAAAATCTGTGTTGTGTCATCTGGTCAACGCTGCTAAGGCCTGTGTTACTCTTTTGTTGGGGAGACTCTAAACCACCTATTGCATTGTGGCTTAATAAGGTCAGAAATACTGGGGCTATGGAGGACCTAGGAGGACCTAGCGTCCTCGACTCAAAGCAGAAAAAAGCAATATACTAAAATATATGGTCAGCATGGGATCTATTTGTATATTCAGAAGAAGGAACGGTAATGATGGAAAGTATTTCTGGGGAATGAGGTCCGCCTGCCTGTGTGTTATAAATGTACGGATGCCCTCCGTCTACCCTGGGAATGGGTATGAATATTTCTTCCCCTATTCCCTCGCTGGGGGGGAATGGGGAAAAGAAGAGGGGGGGGAAATATATTTATTTTTTTGTCTTGGTTATTTGGTTTTGTTTAGTTTAAATTGGTTTCGTTTTATAAAATAAAAATAAAAGGGAGGATTAGACCGCTTATGGGGTAAAATGGGAGGTACTAGTGATAGTCTCTTATGCTTTTAGATTAGGAAGATAAGAGGGAGATCTGTTGAAGATATTAGGGGGTATACACGGATCTACAAAGCGCATGTCTATATACAGGTGAAATTTGTGGATTAAGTCAGCCTAAATGTAATAAGGCTGAAAGAGACTGTATGTACTTGATGGAATGTTATGTAATATTGTAGTCTCTGCCTTTTATATTTATTTTTATACACACACATATATATATATATATATATATATATACATACATATATATATATATATATATATATATATATAAAAAATCACACACTCACACATACATACATATATATACATATACACATATATATACACACATATATATATACATAGATAGATAGATAGATAGATAGATAGATAGATAGATAGATAGATAGATAGATAGATAGATAGATAGATAGATAGATAGATAGAGAATAAAAAAAATGTGTTTGTTTTATCCAATTTGGGGATGGAGGTGTGTCACTAGCAGCAACAGATTTGTTTCTCTTTTTTAAGGATTGTGTGAGTAGGATTGCACAGGATTATGCAGAGGAGAGCCTGGAGATGCTAAGAAGAGCATCCTTTCACGTGTTAGGCTATGCCTTCCTTAAAGTATTTTGCAAAGCTCTACAGGTCCTATATTTGGTGGACAGCTGGCAGTGTGGGCACATCTGGCGGTGTCTTCTGTAACCCACAGCGGTGGTTCTTCCCCTTTCTATAGTGCCTGGCTGCAGTGGCTCTGGTGGAGAAGCCACAGAGGGAGCTGCACTCTGGTCTTCCATCTCCACAGATGTCTAGACTGCACACTGATTTAAGAGACATGCTTTTATCTAAAAAAAAATTAATCAATACATTTTTATTCATTTTCACAATAAAACAAAGGTGAATAACGTGCATCATGTAGTTCCAAAACGTTACATACACAGGTGCCAATAGTGTAGAATTACAAACTGTTAAATCACTTGCACATTGATGCATATAACAAACTATATACACAAGACCAGGCATGTCCAAAGTCCGGGCCGGGGGCCAATTGCGGCCCCCGTTCCAGTTTAATGTGGCCCCCCTGGTAGTTTGGATATATACTGTATTTATCGGTGCTGTCTCGGAGGGGACAGGGAGGGGCGGGGAACGAGTGCTGTCAAATTACATACAGGAGAATCTCCTGTTTACCCGGCGGCATCTGTAATAGGAAGTCTCGTCTCCTGGGCTGCCATTGGATGACTCCTCTGTCTATCATAGGAGGCTGCTGTGTAAACAGGATATTCTCCTGTATGTAATCTGTTGGCGCTCGTCCCGCCCCCCTCCCCTCCGAGGCTGCAGATGGGCATCGATGAGGCTGCATTCATGGCAATGAAGAGGCTACATTCATGGCAATGGCAAGCCTACAGATGGGCACTGATTGGGCTGCATTGATGGGCAATGACCCTTATTTTGCTTCACAGTTCTATATTTACATTTTTTTTCCTGAAACTTCCCTCTTAAAGTGAAGGTGCGTGTTATGTCGCATAAACACCATCACTTTTACTAAACGAAATTTTCTGTGAAGTAAAAAACTATGTTTTTGAAACTTCAATTTTTAAAGACGAAGTTGCCTACACACCATCGTTTTTTCACAATGCTCTAGTAAAGCGAGGTTACGTTCACCACTTTTTTCCATTGAAGCTTGCTTCATAACTAGCTTCTGGGCATGCGCGGATGTAAAAACGTTGTTTTAAACGTCGTTTTTTGCTACACACGGTCAATTTCTGTGAAGTAAAAAACGACGTTTTGAAAAACGACACATAAAATTGAAGCATGCTTCAATTTTTTTTTGTCGTTTTTCACAAGACATAAAAGAACGTTTTCCCCCACACACGGTCATTTAAAGTGACGTTTTTAAAACCGTCGTTTTTTTTCATCACATAAAGTGATGGTGTGTACGCGGCATTATACGTCGATCAATACGATATATCCAAATAACACGCCCAAGCTCATCTCTTCACCACACACACCCACAAAGGCAGGAGAATTCTTGTTGGGCAGTGTATTAGTGCTCGGGTAAACACACTTACACTGAATTTTAATGGTTCAAAGAATGTCAGCAAAATGGTCGGCCCTCACGCATGTTCACTTCATCAAATCTGGCCCTCTTTGAAAAAAGTTTGGACACCCCTGCACAAGACAGTGAGACTGTCTTTCTTCACAGATCACCCCCTTGGGAACTAACTGACCTGTGGGGACAGCCCCTAAAAGCGCTTCTTAATTTAATGTTCAGTGCAGAGAAAACTAACAGTACATCTTGCTATATTAATATGCAATCACTGATAACATGTATCGTCAACTTTAAGTAAATGGTAAGTAAACTTGGAGATGGGGAGAAAAGAAAAGAAAAAGAAGGAACCGAGACCCTGTTTGTTGTGTCACTATCACTATTCGGAACTCTATAAAAAGTGTGTTTTGAATGAATAAGAGTTTGAATTGGTTAGTTGTGTTTTAGATATTAATATTAACGAGCTATATGTGTCTTATACCATTCTATCCATGGTTGCCAGTGGAGGTGAAAGTCTGCGTACTTTCCTTCTATGGTTGCTAACATGCATTCGTACATGTGGTGTATTGACAATGTGCGAATGACTTCATCTACTTCAGGAGGATCTGAGGATCTCCAAAGTCCGAGTACTGAAGAAGAAGTTACCAAAGCTATTGTTAATACCCCGGGGGGTAAAAGCCCAGGCCCCGATGGCTTTACACCAAAATTTTATAAACACTTTTCTTCTCTTATTACTCCCTTTCTAACCAGAGTATTTAATTCTATAGCAAACGGATCTACTTTCCCGAAACAAACGCTGGAAGCACATATCTCACTTATTCCGAAACCAGATAAGGATCTTTCGCAGTGCGCAAATTTCAGACCTATATCTCTAATTGGGGTAGACGTAAAAATATTTTCAAAAATTCTAGCAGGCCGTTTACAACCACTATTGCCTCAACTAATCCATTTAGATCAGGTTGGCTTTGTCAGTGGTCGAGAGGCAAGAGATAACACGCTTAAAACCCTCCTGCTGACGGACTATGCCCGTGTCCATGAGATTCCTTTATGTCTGTTAACAGTTGACGCCGAAAAGGCGTTTGACCGGGTTAGCTGGAAGTTTTTACGAGCTGCCCTTTTACAAATTGGCATGGGTCCCTGTATGATGGCAAGGATTATGTCTCTTTACCATTTGCCCTCGGCTAGAGTTAGGGTGAATGGATCGTTGTCCCTAGCTTTTCATATCTCTAATGGAACACGTCAGGGATGTCCTCTTTCTCCATTGTTGTATGTTATAATAATGGAACATCTTGCAAATGCACCGAGACAAAATGAAAACATAACGGGCATTCAAGTAGGTCCCCTACATGAAAAACTGGCCCTATTTGCAGATGATCTATTATTATTTGTAACAAATCCACATACCTCTATTCCTTCTATACTCTTAGAATTCCAGAGATTTAGCGAAGTTAGTAATTTTAAAGTCAATTATAACAAATCAGAACTTCTCAATATATCTGTTCCGCAAGCCAAAATGAAGCGAATATCGAAGGACTTTCCATTTAAGACGTGTATGGAGTCGATTCGATACTTGGGGGTTAGTATCCCAGCGTCACCAGCACAACTATATTCTCTAAATTTTCTCCCAATGCTCAATAAAATTCAAACAACTCTGACATCATATACACTTAAACGTCTCTCGTGGTTTGGTAGAATTAATACCCTTAAGATGGACATACTCCCTCGTCTTCTATACCTGTTTCAAACAATCCCAATCCATCTTCCGGCAGTGTTCTTTCGTAAAATTCATCGACTCTTTTCTAGGTTTATCTGGAATTCAGTCCAGTCAAGAATTAGTTTTGAGACACTGTCTCTACCAAAAAATAAAGGTGGAGTGGGGGTACCAGGCGTTTCGATTTATCATAAAGCGACCATATTAGCACGTATCATTGACTGGTTTCACCACTCCTCCTCGAAGCAATGGGTTCAATTGGAAGGACATATGAAACCTATAGATTTATGTGCCCTTCCATGGACATCGCCTATTTTACGAAAAGGCCTTTCAATACCAGTAGACCTTACTAGGCAAACACTGTATATATGGGACCGATTGATACCTATATATAAAATATCAAAACAGTTGAGCCCCATGACCCCTTTTTTTGGAACGCCGGATTTTATACCAGCTTTACACCCAATCACCTTTGGGCCCTGGTATAAACAAGAACATAGGAGAATTGCTCAAGTACTTCAGACAGATTCACTATCAGTGGTAGATTCCCCGTTGAGACCTCTCAGAACCCTGCGCAGTGGTTACAGAGACATCAAGCCTTATGCTATATACGATCAATTCCATCGAAACAAGATTTCTATGCCGAACCAACCGCATTTGAATCTTTGTTATTACAAAAAGAACCACTATCACACTCAATTTCTATAATATATTCTATCCTTTTGCTTTCAATTCGTCCAGATCTTCCCCCGTTTACACGGAAATGGGAGAAAGAACTCCAAGAGAATATAGCTTTACCAGATTGGCAAAAAAGTTTCATTATGACTCATAAAACCTCAATAGACACAAGATCACAAGAAAAGGCATATAAGCTGGTGAGTAGATGGTACAGGTGTCCTTCTATAATGCACCAAATTAATCAAGATATACCTGACACCTGTTGGCGTTGCCATGAGGCAAAAGGTAGCATGCTACATGTCTGGTGGGATTGCCCGCCGGTAAGAAGGTTCTGGAAACAAATTTTCGATTTATATGGAAAACTGGAGGGTACAGTAATTTGCGCATCACCCAGAGTGGCTCTTCTAAACATGACCCCAGGTCCTTTAAAAAAGGCAAGAGATGAGGTGCTTGGATACTTCATTTCAGCAGCTAGAGTAGTTATTCCGCGATATTGGAAGACAGGGTTAGTGCCTTCCCTGGGGGAATGGGCGAAGGAATTGGAACGCTCTAGGGACTTGGAAAGCCTATTGGCACGGAAATGGGAAGGGAAGAGCAGTTTTCTCATACCTGGATTGCATGGTCTGAATTTCGAAAGTCAGATGAATTCTTAAGCTGGGTCAAAGGGAACCATATAGACGAGTAGCCATGCTGGGGGGATTATCACTAGTGGACCATACTCCCTTTTTTGATTTCTTCTTATCCCTCCTTTTTTTTTTTTTCTTCTCTCTCTCTCCCTCCCTCTTTTTTTTTTTTTTTCCTCTCTCTCCCCCCTGTATGTTTGTTAGACGTTTTGGTTAAGATAATATGTATCATATTTGTATGCTTGATTGCTACGATTATAGTAGTAATGTATGTATAATTGGGAACTACTAGAACTTAATAAAACTCAGATTGAAAACAAAGTCCGAGTATTGAAAATGTGTTGGACCAAAATTTAGCCAGTCTCCAACAAATCCACAAAATATGGAATAGAGTACCTGTGTGAGCAATTCCTCCAACAGAGAGAAGGGGCGGAGGGATCAAATTTAGCGATCCTATATGGTGTTGGGTACCATCTTTGCATAACTTTATGGGAGAGTTCCCAAAGATTGGTGCGTTTAGTGGATGAGTGGGTGTGTTATAACGCTTTATACTACCGTTTGTCTGAGTAAGAGACGTCTGGGTCCCTTTCCCAGGCTAGCAAGGAGTTTGTTTTCTCAAATATAGATTTGTTATTGAAAAAGATGTAGAACAACGATAAACCGCCTCTGCGTATTTCTGTTGGAAAATACATACAAATCTTACTACAAGCCAGTTTGTACAGCATGTGAGTTCTGCTTTTGAGACAAGATGCCACTCTGATATAATTAAAAAAAAAAAAAAAAAAAAGCATAAATCTGCGCTATCTGTGTGAAAAGCTGCCACAAACAATCTAGTGAAACAAGAAAGTGATGAAATATACAAAAACAATAAAGTGGCGCTAGAAAATGATGATATAAAAAATGTTATGACAAACTGAATCATACAACAGTGTGAACAAATAAAAAGTCCATATATAATAAATCCAAAAGCAGTGGGTCGCTGGAAAGATGCACCGCCAGTGAATAATCTCCTATGATGGACAATTGTGAACACCACGGTGGAATAAAAATGAATAAATATGTGAAGAGATGACCACCACCAGGAGGGGAGGCTTACCAGAGATATGGAACCCTGATAAGCATACGCCTAGAGCAGGGGTGGGGAACCTACGGCCCACGGGCCGTGAAATCATTCCATCCGGCCCCCCGTCACTTGCTGGATGCTCTGCTTTGTCAGCGGCTGTTTAGAACTCTCTCTGCACTACACATGATAGCAGACGAGGGAGATGGGCGGGGACTCTACACAGACACAAGCTCCTCATGAAGCCAGCAGCCTGCACGGACGTCCTGTGTAAGTTATGCATCTTGTCACAACAGATTTGTGTGACTTCCCTTCCCTGCTGATTTTCAGGAGCAGACTGCGACTGTGTGTGTGTGGGATCGGCATATGGGGGGGGGGGAATGATGGCATCCTAACTGCACCTGCAAGAGCACATTTTACTGTGAGTAAATATGGACGGGAGAGTAAGTGCCTGATCTTGGGTGGAGGAGAGAAGAGTTGTGGTTATGCACACTGTCACTCGCTGATCTAGGGGAGGGGGTTGTGGCTGTGCACACTGACTTGCTGATCTGGGGGGGGTTTCACACTGTGACAGACTGATCTGTGTGGGGAGGTTAGGTTGTTTTTGTGCACACTGTGATCACCCAGTATACTGGTATGTCCCCTAATATAATCCCACACCTTAAGTCATTCTGTTCCCTAATACAGTCCTCCCATTTCCCAGGTCAGTCTGTCCCCCATTATAATCCCCCCATGTCAGTATGTACCCCAGAACGATCCATCTAGGTCAGTCTGACTGACCTGTGTGGATTGTACTGAGGAACAGACTGACATGGGGGTATTATAATGGTGACAGACTGACCTGAGGGCAGAACTAGCATGATCACAAAGGTCGCCCACGGAGCCCAGGCCCCAGAAGCACCACAGAGCTCAGCAGCCCCACAAAGCCCATACGCACCACAGAGCCCAGCAGCCCCACAGAGCCCAGCAGCCCCACAGAGCCCAGCAGCACCACAGAGCTCAGCAGCCCCACAGAGCCCAGCAGCACCACAGAGCCCAGCAGCACCACAGAGCTCAGCAGCACCACAGAGCCCAGCAGCACCACAGAGCTCAGCAGCCCCACAGAGCCCAGCAGCACCACAGAGCCCAGCAGCACCACAGAGCCCAGCAGCACCACAGAGCTCAGCAGCACCACAGAGCCCAGCAGCCCCACAGAGCCCAGCAGCACCACAGAGCCCAGCAGCCCCACAGAGCCCAGCAGCCCCACAGAGCCCAGCAGCCCCACAGAGCCCAGCAGCCCCACAGAGCTCAGCAGGCCCACAGAGCCCAGCAGCACCACAGAACCACAGAGCCCAGCAGCACCACAGAGCTCAGCACCACAGAGCCCAGCAGCCCCACAGAGCTCAGCAGCCCCACAGAGCTCAGCAGCCCCACAGAGCCCAGCAGCACCACAGAGCTCAGCAGCCCCACAGAGCCCAGCAGCACCACAGAGCCCAGCAGCACCACAGAGCCCAGCAGCCCCACAGAGCCCAGCAGCACCACAGAGCTCAGCACCACAGAGCCCAGCAGCCCCGCAGAGCCCAGCAGCACCACAGAGCTCAGCAGCCCCACAGAGCCCAGCAGCACCACAGAGCCCAGCAGCACCACAGAGCTCAGCAGCACCACAGAGCCAAGCAGCACCACAGAGCTCAGCAGCCCCACAGAGCCCAGCAGCACCACAGAGCCCAGCAGCACCACAGAGCTCAGCAGCACCACAGAGCCCAGCAGCCCCACAGAGCCCAGCAGCACCACAGAGCCCAGCAGCCCCACAGAGCCCAGCAGCCCCACAGAGCTCAGCAGGCCCACAGAGCCCAGCAGCACCACAGAACCACAGAGCCCAGCAGCACCACAGAGCCCAGCAGCACCACAGAGCTCAGCAGCCCCACAGAGCTCAGCAGCCCCACAGAGCTCAGCAGCCCCACAGAGCTCAGCAGCCCCACAGAGCCCAGCAGCACCACAGAGCTCAGCAGCACCACAGAGCCCAGCAGCACCACAGAGCCCAGCAGCACCACAGAGCCCAGCAGCACCACAGAGCCCAGCAACACCACAGAGCCCAACAGCCCCACAGAGCTCAGCAGCACCACAGAGCTCAGCAGCCCCCAGCAGCACCACAGAGCCCAGCAGCACCACAGAGCCCAGCAGCCCCACAGAGCCCAGCAGCCCCACAGAGCCCAGCAGCCCCACAGAGCCCAGCAGCACCACAGAGCCCAGCAGCACCACAGAGCCCAGCAGCACCACAGAGCCCAGAACCACAGAGCCAGCCCCACAGAGCCCAGCAGCCCCACAGAGCCCAGCACCAACCCCACAGAGCCCAGCACCAGCCCCACAGAGCCCAGCAGCACCACAGAGCCCAGTACCACAGAGCCCGCACCACAGAACCCGCACCACAGAGCCCAGCACCACCACAGAGCCCAGCAACACCACAAAGCCCAGCAACACCACAAAGCCCAGCAACACCACAAAGCCCAGCAGCACCACAGAGCCCAGCAGCACCACAGAGCCCAGCAGCACCACAGAGCTCAGCACCACCGGAACCACAGAGCCCGGCACCACAGAGCCCAGCAGCACCACAGAGCTCAGCACCACCGGAACCACAGAGCCCAGCACCACAGAGCCCAGCACCACCGGAACCAGGGATTGAGGTGAGGGATTGCATTGTGCTTTTTGGGGCGTGAGGGACTTCAGATTGTGTTTTTGGGATTCGCATTGTGGGGATTGTGTTTTTGTATCTACCATGACACAAAAACGTATACGTCTGGCATGCATTTTTTGACCAAATGTTTGACCAAATATAACAGGCTAGTTTTTAAGTTGATCATTTTGTACGGCCCCCGAATGATGTTACAAAAATCCAAATGGCCCTTGGCAGAAAAAAGGTTCCCCACCCCTGGCCTAGAGGGTCAATAAAGACTGTTATGTGAGTTGGTGAAACCACATCAATCGGATCCGGATACACATAGAAAACGATGGCTCGAACGCATCACTTTAAACCAGAGCAGGGGGGGGGTGACAACGTCTTGATGGTAACTCCCAAGAGATCAAACCGTATCCAAAGCACATAAAAGAAAACGAAGTCTCATAGTGTAATACCGTAATATTAATGAAATTTATTAACGGTTAAAAACACTTACAGTTCTGATGAAAACAAAGGGCATCAATAAAAGGTGGCGCATGGCAGCAGCAGAGTCCCGACGCGTTTCGCAATAGTTTGCATCTGGATGATGCAAACTATTGCGAAACGCGTCGGGACTCTGCTGCTGCCATGCGCCACCTTTTATTGATGCCCTTTGTTTTCATCAGAACTGTAAGTGTTTTTAACTGTTAATAAATTTCATTAATATTACGGTATTACACTATGAGACTTTGTTTTCTTTTATGTGCTTTGGATACGGTTTGATCTCTTGGGAGTTACCATCAAGACGTTGTCACCCCCCCCCCTGCTCTGGTTTAAAGTGATGCGTTCGAGCCATCGTTTTCTATGTGTATCCGGATCCGATTGATGTGGTTTCACCAACTCACATAACAGTCTATATTGACCCTCTAGGCGTATGCTTATCAGGGTTCGATATCTCTGGTAAGCCTCCCCTCCTGGTGGTGGTCATCTCTTCACATATTTATTCATTTTTATTCCACCGTGGTGTTCACAATTGTCCATCATAGGAGAATATTCACTGGCGGTGCATCTTTCCAGCGACCCACTGCTTTGGGATTTCTTATATATGGACTTTTTATTTGTTCACTTTGTTTTATGATTCAGTTTGTCATAACATTTTTTATATCATTTTCTAGCGCCACTTTATTGTTTTTGTACACTCTGATATAATTGAATTGTTCAGGCGCTGGCAGCCTAAATTCTGACTGAGTAAAAGATTTCAGGGTAGTGTCTATAAATAGATCCGAAATCCAATTTATTCCTCGAGATACCCACTTAGTTAAATTCAGTTCAGGTATTATCAATGCTATAGTGGTGATAGGCCTCTCAATATTGATAACTGGTATTAGTAGAGACTTGGATGACACCATTTTTATCCAAGTTGGTACGATTGGGAGAATAAGATTAGTGTTTTTTGTTTTAAGAGAGGGGTAGGCCAGGATAAAGTCCTGTAGGTCCCCACTCGGTATTTGAGTTTGCTCTAAGAGGCCCCACAATGGTGTAGGTTGGTTTGGGAACCATCCTCTGCACTGTGCTTATAATGCAGCCATATGGTAAGCAATAAAAACTGGTATGCCTACCCCCTTGTCTTACTAAGTTTGGAAAAAAGCACTTCTTTTTTTTTACCTTCCCATAGGAAGCTGGAGAGTGCGCTTTGTAAATTAAAGGTTTTTTTGGGGGACAGGTGTTGGAAAAGCAAACATGACTTAAAATCATAGGTCTGGAATTTACAGTTAAGAGCTTTGTAGCATATCAGAATTTGCATAACAACGGTCTAGGACTAGGCCACCTAGTGTGGCTGTAAGCTTCAAAGAGAGGAGAAGGAATGACTTGGCGTTATCTGATCGGACATGCAAGTGTGGGTGGTCTTGGGTGAGGGGGAATGATTGTTAAAAAGCACACACCAAAGAGTAAGCTTCCTCTATTTCTCTACCTCTTGGTTCCTGCCATCATGGGAGCTCTCGGCTCCTTGCTGAACCAGCTGATTCTACAGATGTGATGAGATGTGATAGGTATCTTTGAATTTCTCTTGTATATATATATATTGTGATGTTTAATGTGTGAAGTTGAAATATCCCTATTTCCTTGGGAATAAACAAAAGATGTTAATTTTACCAGCAGCAGTGTGTGTGTGTGTGTGTGTGTGTGTGTGTGTGTGTGTCTTAATAGGCGTAGACCAATGAATCCATTTATGCAATAGATAGGAAGGAATCCGTAAATATCTTTTTCGGGATAATAATTTAGTTTATATTTAATAGCCTTGTAAAGTGCAGCATTTACTTCAATTTGGCACCCAGAAAACATGTGGTAACCCTAAAAGCCACATAGACCCTACAGGATAGAAGTGCTCAAATACAAGGCAGCTGATAATATCAGAAGCCAGAAGGGCTGTATGTATGATGAGTCTTTTCTATGCATATGCAAAAGGTTTAATTGTTTTGAATGATATCAGGTAAAAGTGGTATTGAATGAGAATAGTGAATGCTAGAAGAGCGATTTGTTTTTTTGTTTTTTTATTCGTGAGTTGTAAGAGCTAAAGATAATTGAGTTTGGCTCAGTACTCAGGGCAGTGTGAGAACGTTAGTACTAAAAGAATTGTGTATTGTGGATTGTATAGTTGTGAAATGGAACTTGTGTATACATATGTCAAAAAGTATGCCTCTGCCAGTTATTCATGTGCAGATGAACCCCTTAAAAGCCAGTGTAATGTACTATTGTCTTAGTGTCAGCAACATAATGCCAGATTAGAGGGTAAACAGATAAAGAAAGTGAAGAAAGAGAGGTTGGCTAATGAAATTTCAGTGTTGCTCAGAATTATATTAATATCTGAGCAAATGGGAGGGAAATGGGCAGCAGAGAGGAGACGTTTTGGTGAAGACGTAGAAAAATTCAGTGAAAAACTTCTAAAGATTGCAACAACATCCAGTAATGAGATGGAGGAGTTGCAGGCAAAAGCAAGCAGCTTGTCAGAAAAAAACAGTGAGTTACAACAGCGGTTTCAGAAATGCAGCATGGACGGTGATATGAAGAGCAAACTTTTAGAATCATTGCAAATAAAGTTGTCAGAGTTGGAAGAGTTGGTTATATCTTTAGAAAGGAAATTGGCAAAGGCACACTCCCAGCTTCTTACTAAAGAACAATATATAGTATCGCTCAATGAGCACAAAGGAACATGTGAATTGGCCAGTATCTGCACAGTCACTGAGGAAAAGAGCCATGATGAAACAGTCAGATATTGCACCTATAGCTGCAAAACAGAACAACAGTTTGATTACAATCCAAGAGAAACTTACATTATGCCAAATTCTGGGTGAATTTAACAGCCTGGAATCACCAATGAGTCTGTCCAATAAATTTGAGGCTCTAGTACTTAAATTCCACTTGAGTAATGAGGATGCATGCTCTCTTCTAAAAGCATGGCTACCAGGACCTGTGGTAGGCAAGTTATCAGCACATGTTAATGATAACTTAGCAGATGCAGAGGTGCGGAGGAAAGAGTTGCAGCGTATTGTGGACAGTCGTGATAATGGTATGAGTGATTTGCAACGAATGAAATTTAGTAGAGGAGATGACCCGATATTGTTCTGCAGTGAGTATCTTGCATTGTATACGAAAGTGTTCAACTGTCCTGAGTTATTGGATGATAATGCAAGTTTCATATACTCAATGGCCAATAAATGTTATGTAAGCTAACCCGCTAGAATGGCTCTGAGAAATGCTAGATCCTACCAAAATGTTGTCAATATCCTGCGAGACTTCTGTCAAGAGTCCAGTTATAGGGAATACTGGTCAAAGGCAGATTTATCTGTAATAAGCAGAGGTACAGGAAGGCAGAGAGAGTTCAGACATTCTAAATGGAATAGAACCCTTAGGATTGCGAGCATGCAGCAGGAAGCCCCAGAAATACAGGTATCTGCAATGAAAACCCCCACCCAAGATAAGTACATAACACAAAGGCTATGAAAGATAGCAGCTGGGACAGAGCACACAATTCTCAAGAAGAGATAATAAATGACAGCCCACGTCCTGAATAAAGCCAGCAACAAGACTGGATGAACATTCCAATGTGTGCCCCCTGGGCTAATCTACCATTCTGGCTTGTATGTAGTTGGACGCAAATGGCATTGCCATTTTTTCTGAGTTTTTTTTTTTCTGAGTTTTTTTCTAGAGACCAGGAAAGACGCTAAACTGGTTTGGATACTAATGTTTTTTTTTTTTTTGCAGATCCTACAAAGTGAGAACAACAGTGGGCAAATTTAGCAGAGAAGGGGTGAAGTTATTGTAAATGCATAATCGATTGTCACATGGTACCATGAGCTCATTAATTAGTAATTGTTTGCAAACAATGAAAAAATATTAAACAATAGTCAGACATTGATGGATTATAGAGTTACAAAATAGTCAGACATTGATGGATTATAGAGTTACAAGTGAGGTTACAAATGATTGTGATGAAGTACAGATGTTTGTTTTTCCCATTAACTAATTCTCTTCCAGATAGAAATAAGTGCTTACTCTTCTCAGGAGAAAAGTCCATGGATGCCTTTAATTAAAAAGTTGAGTGTTTGTTATTGTTTGATGGTGGTTGTCTTGCTGTGTTGTGTGTTGATGGAAAGATTTACATTTAAAAAAAAAAATCATAATTTTTTGTATAATTTTTTTTAATTTTGTAATTTTTTTATTGTTCATTTTTTCATTATTTCTAATATTTTTTTTCTTCATTATTAATTTTTCAAAACATTTTTTTTCATTTTTCAATTTTTTTTTTCATTTGTTTGTTACTAGTGTTTCATCTATGTTATTGTTGTTTTGTTCAGGTGGAAAAATTGTTAGGATTTATCCACCTGAAAGGGAGAGTAGTGCATAGATCCTAGGATAATGCATTGCTTTTTTTAAAGCTTAAATTTAGATTTTTTGAGAAGCAACGTTCACATTCGTTTTTTTTATTATTTTAGATTTTTGCTTGTACCATGAATGAGTTCATCCTAGCGGAATCATGGTGCTTTGATAATTTGTTCAGAAGTCAGGAATACCAAGTTCCTGTGTTATGAGATATTACGGATAAGAATTTGATTCTGCCCTTGTGTTTAACTTCCAGAATATTGGTGGAGCGAAATTGGAGAGGATTCTGGAACGATGTTCATCTGGTTGGCAGTTCGTCTGTGCCATACCACACTGAAAATATGTTCTGATAAAGGTTCAGGAGAGAAAAGATTCAGATTAATACTTAAAATATAAGGTTTCTTTTTCTTACGGATAATTTTAACGCTAATACTGAATCTGAAAGACTTTGCCCAACAACGAGACGCGTGAAACATGTTGCCAACGTCTCTCCTGTCATTTATGGATTTATGGATTTATTTATGGATGTAAACGGACTAGGAATACAAATGCAATGGGTTGGAGGTTGGGGAAGGAATACAACGTATCCAATCCTTCAGAACAAGAGGTGTAAAATATGTTTTTTTATTATGGGAGGAGGAATTTAATTTTTTATGTGTGACATGTATTGACATAACTGAATATGGTACAGGTACCAAGGAGGCTGGCACTTATGCATAATAAGGTGTCTGTTGGCCAGACTAGAAGGTACCAATGACACATCAATGGGGTGAAAACTTCCTCATAGGGGTGGTGTCTCAATCTTAGCAGTCCTATAGAGAAGCTCTCTGATACTGGACATGTGGGAGATACACCTAAATTGATGTCTTACCTGAGAGGTTGAAACCCTGCATGGGTGATGCCAGTGACTACAGCAATAAACGTGAGCTACCAGGGTACAGTATGCCGTCATCACATGGTGCTTCAGCATCTCATAGCGGTTGATAGAATCCTAGTACCCTATATGTGCTGAATATACTCTGAATCAAGTGCGGTATATTAGTGGCTTGCTCCCAATACAGAGTGAGGTTTGGGGCGCTTATCTCTGAGGAGTAACCAGAAGAAGAGGGATGTATTCAGCACTATATTGGGGGGAATGGGAGGGAAGCACCTGGGTATTATTTAGGACGTAGACAGGTTTTTCCTTGTCCTAAAGGATACCGATGCAACGTCAGTCATGAAACAAGGATATTTCTTGAACCTAACAGCAGGTAGAGGTGCAGGATATACCTTGGGCATGGTCACTGGAGTCCAATCACAGGGATGACATTTTGTGGTTTTTTTTTTGTCATTGCTTAAAATTTATATGTGTTAGACTCAAAACTTATATAGGAAGCTCTCCTGCTTATCTATGCAGGTTGAGGGACAAATTGACAGTAGGGTCTCTTCGCACAAATTAGAGACTTTGCTGCCAATTTAGATCCCTGAGGTACCACAGACAGGCCAAGTTGCAGTAGGAAAAACCACTGTGAGCAAGCCTGCATAATCCTGACTCGTATTTACAGTAAAGAGTTATAGAAGGTTGGGAGCGGGATATGTAATTTGATGGGTCATATGCATATATGTAGATATTATGGTAATGTGTTGTCTTATGTCATGGTGTAGTGTGATAAAGGTGTATTTTAGGCTAGCAAGATGGGCAAGTAAGGCCCTCCTCGAGATTTTGTAGTTGAAAGCTGGTTGATATGCTGCTCTGGTGCTGGTGAATGGTGAGTGAATGGACACCCCTTGCCTGTACTGCACCCCATCTTGAAGATGGCAGAAAGAAAAAGATACAGAAGATACAGAATGGTGACAGGGAAGCTGTCACAGAAGAATGATGTCGGTGTGTCATCCAGTAGCAAAGCTGAGAAGCACAGCTCGTTAGGACTTATGGACTGTTCCATGGGAGCTGGTTCTGAAGCCTATGTTGAGAGGCGCAATACGGCAAAACCATTAAGGGCTGTTCCATAGGTACTGGTCCGGAAAAAACGGTTGGAAAGCCACATGCGTGAAGACATTTATGGACTGTTCCATAGGAGCTGTTTTACATGTTGAAGAATGCAACACGTTCCAGAGGTATTGGTTCAGAAACACATGTTGGGCGGTAAGACCATATGGACTGGTCAATGGGCCCCATGTCTGAAGAAGGATGATCTGCGCCCTTTAGGTGCAAAGTGGCATATGTTGGAGAAGCAAACATGACTTAAAATCATAGGTCTGGACTTTACAGTTAAGAGCTTTGTAGCATATCAGAATTTGCATAACAAAGGTCTAGGACTAGGCTACCTAGTGTGGCTGTAAGCTTCAAAGAGAGGAGAAGGAATGACTTGGCGTTATGTGATCGGACAGGCAAGTGTGGGTGGTCTTAAAAAGCACACACCAAAGAGTAAGCTTCCTCTATTTCTCTACCTCTTGGTTCCTGCCACATGCTCATCATGGGAGCTCTCGGCTTCTTGCTGAACCAGCTAATTCTACAGATGTGATATGTATCTTTGAATTTCTCTTGTGTGTGTATATATATTATATATTATATATATATATATATATATATATATATATATATATATATATATATATATATATATAGTGATGTTTAATGTGTGAAGTTGAAATATCCCGATTTCCTTGGGAATAAACAAAATATTTTTTACCAGCAGCAGTGTGTGTGTGTCTTAATAGGCGTAGACCAATGAATCCATTTATGCAATAGATAGGAAGGAATCCATAAATATCTTTTTGGGGATAATAATTTAGTTTATATTTAATAGCCTTGTAAAGTGCAGCATGTACTTCAACAGGTATAGGGGCTGTTCTAAATATGTATAATATTTGGGGTAATACCTGCATTTTAAAGGCTGACAACCTTCCTGTCCATGATAGTATACGTTTGGTCAATTTTTCCGTTCCTTCATTTATTTATTTTTAAGTGGTAGGTAATTAGCCTTAAAGAGCTGTTCGGGATGGGACGTGAGGTTTATCCCTAGATAGTCAATTGCAAAATCATTCTATATATAGGGGAATTTGGTTTGCATGTCCAGTTTTTCTTGAGACACCCCAAGATCTAAAATGTAATATTTAGTGTCATTCACTTTGTAGTATGACACCATACCATAGTTTTGGAGTAAGCAAGATACTCTGTCCAGTAAGCATTAGAATTACGTCATCAGCAAAAAGGCTGATGACATGTTTTCTATTGTTAATCGTAAACCCTGTATTTCAGGTGTTTGTCTTATGCTAACAGCTAATGGCTCCATTAGAAGATTAAAGGGGAGATAGTGGGCACCCCTGCCTAGTGCCATTTGTAAATCCCAAAGGGTTTAGCCAGCATCTCTGATGTATACACTCTAGCTTATGGTGAAGTATATAGGGCCAAAATGACAGTGAGCAAGTGGCCAGTGAATCCAAATGTTTCCAAAGTGTGCGTCAAATATAGCCAGTGCACTCTGTCAAATGCCTTCTCCGCATCCAAAGCTAGAAGCAGAGAAGGCGTTCGATTCTTCCTAGCGATATGGATTATATTGAGCAGGCGTCTTATGATTGTCTACCCTTTGTAAATCCTGACTGATCCGGGTCAATCAGGTTGGGTAAGATATCAACTAGTCTTAATGCCATAATTTTGGCATAGATCTTAAGATCATTGTACAATAGGGATATGGGCCTAAAGTTTTGGGGTACATCCGGTGACTTCCCAGGCTTAGGTAATGTGACCATCAGCGCTTCCAATATTTTGGGCAGAAAAGAAGCAGAGGCAACTGCGGCATCAAACACCTTAAGGAGGTACGGTCCCAGAATTGTCTTTTGTATAATATCTGGGCCAGGGGATTTATTGCTTGGGAGAGTCTGTATGGCCTGTAATAATTCTGTCAGAGAGAAGGGAGAATTTAATTCTTCAAATTGTGCTGAAGAAAGTTTGGGTAACAATGCCTGAAAGTTGTACTGTTGTACTGGTAAGTCATCATAGTTTAGGTTATAAAGAGAGCTATAATAGTCGCTAAAAGCATCCGCAATGCCTTGAGGATCATACACAGTTTACTTTTAGGGTGGATAAGGTGTGTCATTTTGGTTTTAAAGAGTTGTCCCTATATCTTTCTAGCCAGTGCGTTTCCTGCTCTGTTGCTAGTAGAATAGAAGGACAGTTTCATTTATTTTTCCTTCTGTTCATAAGTTTGAAGTAGAACTAGTCTAAAGATCATGTCTTAAGGTGGTAAGTTTTGCACTAATGGAAGAGGTGTTTTTTTTATCGAGTTCCTCAAAAGGTGTCAATTTCTTTCATTAAGGTAGTGATTCTCTGCTGACTCCGCTTCTTAATCCTGGCCCTTAATTGGATAAATATACCCCTTATGTATGCTTTATGAGCATTCCATAGTAAAAATGCATTATCTGGGGAAGAGGAGTTTATCTGGAAGTAATCAGACAAGTGGTCTTCTAAGATTTTCTTAGTAGCTGGATTTTGGATAACATGAGAGTTGGCGCGCCATACATAAGCAGTGGTGTTAGGGTATGAGTGCCTTAATGTGAGAAGGATGGGAGCATGGTCTGACCATGCTATTGTATTAATTTTGGCTTGGGTTACTTTTTGGAGCAGTCATTTGTCCACTAGAAACAGATCAATAATTGTATATGTACAGTGTTTTTGGGAGAAAAAGGAATAATCTTTTGCTGGCGTGTGTACAGTGCCAAGCATCATACAAGTCATGTGAGCGCAAAAAGTTTGCTAGAGATGCAGTCCTTTTAGAAGGAGCTGTGGTAGAATCTAGTTGTGGGTTAGGAACAATATTAAAATCCCCACACAATACGAGGGATTCTTGCTGACTTTTTTTCACTTTTCGCATAAGCCTATTAAGAAAGTTAATTTAAAGTTTGTTAGGAACATATAAAAAAGGGGAAAAAATGCGCCAATAGGCAAAAATGGATGGATGGACCAGTCCAGGAGCAGCAATTAATTGTGGGATATAACACAAAGATAAATAGAGAAGAAAAATTGCGCTGATTGAAAAGTCCGATGGTACGGTTAAACACAGTCCAGCACAAAAACGTACAAGTGTTATTGCAACACCCAGTGAATGCATCGTAGGCAGGTGTACCACCACCAAATAAATAATCTGCTTACCATATAGTAAGCGAAGTAAGCAGATGGCTTAAACCCAGCCCGGGCCTTTATCCTAATGGGTGTTCACGGACATCCTATTTAAATGGCCATGACTTTCACGTCCCGGTAAGCACAGACTCCTGAGCCCCACAGACTCCATATGTTTATGTAACAATCAATCCAAAAAACAAAAAAAAAGGATCGTAGCGTGACACCGTCTCACTTAGATGATAGGTACATAGGGCCAGATTCACGTAGAAGTGCGGCGGCCTCCGGCGTAAGCCCACGTAATTCAAAGGGGCGTGTGCCATTTAAATTAGGCACGCTCCCGCGCCGGACCTACTGCACATGCTCCGTTTCGAAATTCCCGCTGTGCTTTGCGCGAAGTGACGTCATTTTTACGAACGGCGACGTGCGTAGCGTACTTCCGTATTCCCGGACGTCTTACGCAAGAATTTTTTTTTTTTAATTTCGACACGGGAACGACGGCCATACTTTAACATGGGCTGTGTAAAGTTAGGGCAGCTAAAACGACGACTAACTTTGTGACGGGAAACTAGACTAGCAGCGACGTAGCGAACGCGAAAAACCGTTCTGGATCGCCGCAAGTACTAATTTGCATACCCGACGCTGGTTTACGACGCAAACTCCCCCCAGCGGCGGCCGCGGTATTGCATCCTAAGATCCGACAGTGTAAAACAATTACACCTGTCGGATCTTAGGGCAAACTATGCGTAACTGATTCTATGAATCAGTCGCATAGTTAGGAAGCCCCTAAAACAGAGATACGATGGCGTATCAGGAGATACGCCGTCGTATCTCTTTTGTGAATCTGGCCCATAAGTCTTTAAGGCACAAATTATACCAATGTATGCACAAGAAACACCCAGTGATTGATTCCTTGGACAAGTGCACCACCACATAGAGATCCTGCTTACCAGATATCACTCAAAGGATTGCAGATGGCTAAACCCAGCCAGGGCCTTTATCTTTGCAGGAGAACAGCTGATGTGTGTAAACTGATAGAACTCTCAGGTGAGTAACCAGCAAGCTGTATTTCCGTGGGGGATAAGCAATATTCAGCCCTGCATTTTGTTACATTCTGGGAAATCTCCCCGGGAGATTTGATCTTCTAGCTGTATGTTGGCATAAATAACAGATAACTCTGCAATTAGCTGTTTCTTCTTGTTTTCTTTGTGAAAGACGCTGATAATATAAGCGTGAACTCTAACAAGCCAAGCTCTTTTTACCAGGTCATTGAGCTTGCGTAGGGCTGAGTTCCTGTTCCTGGAACTCAGCCCTACACAATGTTGGAAGGATTTATGAGTGTATTTAGGCGGGGGCCTTGTGGTGGAAATGTGCCTCTTGCACACATAGTACATCCCACTGAGAAGAGTCAGCCTCTCTCCATAGGGATGCACTCTTAGCTGGGTGATGATTCAAACCATGAGCATTTATTGGGAGAATTTTAACCAGCATGGCAAGTGGTTGGTGGTGCTTTTTGTGTCAAAGAGTGAGTGTACTTACAGCCAGGCCCAGTGGTAGTCGAGCTGTGGAGGTAAAATATGTCATTTCCGAATGATAACGTTTGTTGAGTTGCTGTTGTTGTCTTGCTTGACTGGTTGATTGAAGAGTCTCGAATGTAGTGGTGGGTACAGTTCCTGAAAGGGTAACTGGTAAACAAAAAGAAAATAACAAACTAGAACTTAAAAGGAAGGTTATTATAACCCAGGTGCAGAACAATACTGCTCAGTTTTTTGGGAGCTTGTATTGTGGGAGAAGCTCCAAAAGGTGGGCCCCTGCGTCAGGGCAGGTACTATATGGCATCATATCAAAGCATAACAGTTCTTATGGCTCATGAGGAGTCAGAAACCCGTTTCCCCTCTGGAATGATTTTGCTGGAGTTTCCTGCAATAGAGGATGTAGGCTGATCATCCGGTATAATCTTCCATTTTTGGAGGAGCCGGAGGCCTTTGGTTGGGGATGTGTCGCACCATCCTTAGTCACCAGCGATTTTGTTGGGTATCCCCACCGATATTCAACCTTGTGATTTCTTAATGCTTTAGTGACATTATTCAGGTTCTTGCGGAGTTGCAGAGTGAATTGCGACAAGTCCGCATAGAATTGCAATAAGGAGTAATCAGTGTTGCAGTGTTCCCCTTTACGTGTGATTAACATCAAGCGCTCTTTAGCTTGGTAAAAGTGCATTTGGAATAGAACATCCCTGGGGGCACTTTCTGGGATGAATGAGGGTTTATAGACGGTGAACGGTCTATAGACTGGAATGATTCTTATTTTAATGTTATTTCTTCTGGACCTGTCTTTCAAAGCTACTAATTTTGCCTTGATCCATGTCTGCTCTTCCTCTACTGTGTCATGTGTATCCACCAAATCATTGATGGTCGTGGCGTACTCCCCCATTTTAGTTTCAATATGATCGACTCCATCTCCCACTGCAGTAAGATCTGTATTGAACTTTCTCATACATGCCATCATGTCAGTGTGGATAGTGCTTCTAAGTGAAATAAGCATGTCTGAGTGTTGTGTCCAGAACTGGCTGGTGCTGAGTGGGGAATGAGACTATGGAATCGGGGAGTTCTCTGGTATCCTCCTGTGAGTCTGCATTAGACCTTACCTCACATTGCTGCAGATCTGGGTCATCCGCCCTGAAGCGAGCTTTAGCTGGGCTTCTGCTAAGGGGTGAGGAGGTCTGAGATGTCTCCCTAGAGTTAGAGGATCGTCTATGCGCCTGATCCTTGCGGCCCTGTGGATGTCCATAAGCCGTTTGTGAGGAGGAAAAAGAGCTGGCACCATCTTGCCCACAAGGCGGTGGCAGTGTGTAGTAGTCTGTCAGATTCATCGGGCGGTGTTTTGCCTGTCGCTTCCTGGTCATGTTGTCAGGATGTTGGGGAAGTTGACCACCGTGTACAGAGCTCTGTTTGGTGCCTCCAGCCGTTGTGAGCCGTTTTGTTATCCCGCTGTTTGCCGGAGCTCAGAGATCACACCGCCATCTCGATGGAGTCCAAGCCACGCCCATCTTTTATCTACTTTTGTTTGCGGGTGCAACCTTTACCTTTTTTGAGCTCTACAATAAACTTGCTTACTACACTATGGTTGGCTTGGCACCCCATTACATTAAAAAGAAAAACATAGCACATGAACCACTTGTTGATCTGACAGATATTTTTGTCTTTGCTTCACATAAAAAACTCAGACTAATGAAAAATGTTGTGAACGCAATGAACAAGGTGAAGGTTTTCATCACAGATGTTTCCAAGACTAACTGATGCCAAGATTAAGGTAGGCATTTTTGTTGGTCCACAGATAAGACTGGGTATGACCCTACAGATGAGCTCACCTTGTTTTGGGCAAAATATTACCATACGTCGCTTTGCCTTTTGGACACTAGGGGCGCACACGTTCGCAGCGTGTACCCAGAGCCAATGCGAGTGCCTGGCGGGCAAGATGACCTGTGATCGCTCGTGACAGAGAACCGGAATCTGTGTGTGTAAACGCAAATTCCAGTTCTCTCAGGGAAGAGGAGAGAGATTGTGTGTGCATACCAAGTATGAACACTGATCTCTCTTCCCCTAGTCGGTCCCATCCCCCCAGAGATAGAAAACACTTAACCCCTTGATAGCCCTCTAGTGTTAACCCCTTACCTGCCTGTGACATTTATACAGTAATCAGTGCATTTTTATAGCACTCATTGCTGTATAATTGTCAATGGTCCCCAAAATATCTCAAAAGTGTCTGATCTGTCGGCTGCAATATCGCAGTCCTGATAAAAATCTCAGATCGCCGCCATTACTAGTATAAAAAAACTGGAACATCTGGCAGCAACAATCGGGGGTTCCAAAAACAATACAGGTTTAATTACGGGATCTAGGGAAGACAAAAAATATCCTTATATGCAGATGACACTTTTATATTTGGGGGATACCAAAACTTCCCTTACTAATGTCATGTCTCTGATTAAACATTTTGGTTCCCTCTCCAGATCATCTATAAATTGGAGTAAATCGGTTCTCCTATCATTGGAAGAATTGTGTTGCCCCTTATAAGAAAGTGCTAGCTCACTACAAATTGTGACTTGAGTTAAGTATTTAGGAGTCCAGGTCACCTCAGACACCTCCAAATATCTCAAAACTTACTTTACTTTTTAAAATTCCAAGCCAAATGCAACACATGGGGGTTGATACTAAAACTGAAGAGAGCAAAATCTGGTTCCACTCTGCATAGAAACCAAGCAGCTTCCATGTTTTTTTGTCAAAGTTTAATTGAACAAGCTGAAGTTAGAAGCCAATTGGCTACCATCACAGCTGCACCAGATTTTGCACTCTCCAGTTTTAGTAAATCAACCCCACGGTGTAAACTTCCGCTTTCATTGATAGGCAGAGTTAATCTGATTAAAATGGTGTGGTCCCCACAGCTACTATACATTATACACAATTTCCCCGAGTGGTCTCCCCGGAGGTGGTTTGTAAGTATGGAAACCCTATTCTGTGCACTTATATAGGAAAAAAAGGTCGCTAGGATAAATCTTTCTAAGCTACAATATAGCAAAAACCAAGGGGGCCTAGCGGTACCTAATCTCAGACTACACTATATGGCCTCTCAGCTCCAACATATTGGGGGCTGGGGTTGTCCTGACACCTCAGACCTGATTAACATACTTTTTGCCGAATCCTACACATATACAGCTTTGTCCCATTTAGAAATGGGGCTCTCATACCCACCACTTGAGGGGCCCACAATAACTCTTATAAAAAAGCTCTGGACAGAGGTTGAAAGTAGCATGAAAATATCAGGTTTTCTTCAGGCAACGCCCTTATGGCAAAATCCAGAATATCCCAAACTATACAAACTAGAGGAAATCACAAGTATGGGAAGTTGCAAGTATATGTTATGTCTCCAAATTATACACTCAAAACATGTTAAAATCTTTTACTGAATTACAGTCAGAATATGCCCTACCAAGACAGCAGTTCTATTAGTATTTACAAATATACCATGCCCTACAAAAATGCAGGCACAGGTTTCTACCCTAACACTATCAGATCATCCCTTGTTGTGGCATTTATTTACTAAACCTTGTAAGATGGGTATGAACCCCCCCCCTGATTTACTCCTTACTGCCATTTACTACCCAAGAGGCTACAGCTTTGCCATGTAGGAGAGGATGGGAATAAGATTTAGGGGATATCAGTGAGGAAATGTGGGAACTAGGTTTGCAAAATGTACCCATTATTTCTGTCACAAACCATAACAGTTATTTTTACTGCACAGAGCTCATCGTACCACAATGCAGTTGTACCGCTGGGGAAGGAGGGATTCTCCTAAATACCCTAAATGCTCTATTGAAGAGTGAAAACGTATTTACCTACTGTGGAGATGCCCCAAATTATTTTGTTATTGGAAGGACATGACGATGCCATTACTGCGCTATTTATGATTAAGGTCCCACAGGACCCTTTGGTTTTCTTATTGGGTGCAGTGGATGAGGAGATCTCCCCCCCCCCCCGGCTCATATAGCTGTAACTAGACTCATATATTGAGTGGT
The DNA here is from genome assembly GCF_905171775.1 of Rana temporaria. Lineage (NCBI taxonomy): Eukaryota > Metazoa > Chordata > Amphibia > Anura > Ranidae > Rana > Rana temporaria. The sequence continues at coordinate 161,383,748 of NC_053497.1, forward strand.
AACAAATAGCGCAATTCTGGCTTTCCCCACATTCCTCTACTAGAAAGATCTAAATAGAATGGGTTAACTCAATATTGAAAAAGGAACATTTGACATACGGTATTAGCATAGGAAAGCTACCCAAAAGTTCTCTTCTATATGGTTCTATATGGCCGGTGTGGCTTGACACACCAGAACTCACTCCACAGCAGTTAGTCTTGGGAAGAGTACTGCAGGCATGAGTGCCCTGGCATATATTTACCCTCTGAATAGATTAGCATGACAGAGAATCCTATTTTGCTTAATTGCATATAGTATATTGGCAGCACCAAGTTTACCAGTTGCTCAAAGGATGTCTGTTTTTGTCTACTGATGCCCTTAAAGAATGGAGACAATGTGTATTATAGTTAATATACCAGCTATTGGTCTCACTCTCAATAGGAGAGGGGGTACCTTATGGTGGTTAATACTTTTATGTTTAAAGTTTCGATTTTTCTTTATGCATATTCCAAAGTGCCATATGTCTGAGTTGTGTTTACAATGAACCCTGTATAACTTAGGAAGGTTATATTATTTGTTACTACAAAATGCAAAGTATGATGTCTAGTCATTTATTTTGTGGTATACTGTATTGTTTTCTATGTTGAACTTTTGACACAATACATTTTTTTTTTAGAATAAACACACGTAAAAAGCTATATATTTCACACATTTCATAAAAGTTCAGTAAAATTAAACTAGGTAACTTTATAATGTTTTGTGTAAACCTTAATAAAATAAAATATTGGGTTATGTTTCAACTATGTAACTTTAGACTGGATGGCCTTAATCATTATAGGCTTTGTGCTATTTTCACTTGATACTTACTAATAGTGGTAATACAGCTGACCAATCTTTGAGGCTATTTCTCCAATTTGCCATCGTTTGAGGCCATATCGGTTGTCAAGGACTTGTCTGTAAACAGATAAAAAAAAGGATTATCTACAACAGGTGGAGGAGACAAGCAGATGGTGTAAACAGTAAAGATGTTGTATTCATGCAAAGTTTCGTGTGTCCCAAGTACAAATATGGCATCAGTAAATGGTTATTCTTCAGAAACCTGAGCATCAAATTATTCCAACAAAAAAAGAAGGTACAGGGTGGTCATACGCTGCACAGTAACTGCAAGCAAAACGATAAAATTAATTTTTAACACAGAAGTGATCACTATAGGAGGTAACAAGTTTACAAAAATAATGTATTTAGGAGGAGTTTGTAAACCCCACTGTTACTAGCAAAGGATTTTCACACAAATGGCATGGGGAAGGTGGGGCACTGAACTAAGGAACATGTACAAAATCAAAAATTAGGACATTTTACTTACAGAAAATTCCTTATTTTGGAATACAGAAAGTCCTAGACCGTGGGCTATATATATGCCACTACGTTTAGAGTGATTTGACACTGGCTTTGCTGGCAACACCCCCTGTGCACTCTCCTATAACCCAATTTATTCAGCAGTTCTCCAGTTTTGCAGCAAACAATAAGGAGAAACGGAGAACAAAGGGGAAGGACCTGTATTGTATCGAAAGAAATAGAATTTACTGGTAAGTCAAAATACCCATTATCCTAATTGGTATAAACATAGCAAACAGGCCCACAAAAGAATAGTCTATGAACTGGAAACACTCATTGATAAAATAACGCCAAAATATGCAGCGTCGGCTTGAAGGGGTTGTACCGGAGTGATGCATACAGCTGCTGGCATCAACCCGGTACACTGTTTTTTAGAGCAAACAGTCAGTTGTTATCCCAAGGAGTGGGAGGGAACGTCCCTCCGCCGCCTTCCGCAGCTCGTCAGGGCTTTCCCATCCCACCGGAAGGCCTGAGCAGCTTTGATCAGACCCTGGAACCCGGAAGTGATGTCATATCACTTATGGTTTACTGAAGACTTAAAGGCGACAAATTTAAAAAAATTACAGTATCGAGCACTGGGCCCTAAAGTTTCCGATACCTCAAAGCCCAGAGACATAGGGCCAGATCCACGAAGCGCGGCGCTTCTTTACGGCCGGCGTAGTGCATCTAAGTTACACTACGCCACCGTAACTTACAGCGTATTTCCCGTATTCTGAAAGAATTTGCGCCATAAGTTACATCACCGTAGTGTATCGGCGTAAGGGCGCGCAATTCAAATGGATGAGATGGGGCCGTGTTTTATGGTAATACGTCTTGACCCAACGTAAATGACTTTTTTCTGAATTGCGCATGCGCCGTCCGCGGGGGTATCCCAGTGCGCATGCTCGAAATAAACCCGCAACAAGCCAATGCTTACGACGTGAACGTCATTCTACGCAAAGCCCTATTCGCGAACGACTTACGCAAACTACCGTATTTGCCGGAGTATAAGACGACTGGGCGTATAAGACGACCCCCTAATTTTCCAGCCAAAATGTTGGTTTTGGGATATACTCACCGTATAAGACTATCCCCTTCCTACTAGTCATGCCTCGCCTCACGGTGCCACCATTACATGCCAGACTATGCCACTACATGCCAGACTGTGCCCCATTACATGCCAGACTGTGCCCCATTACATGCCAGACTATGCCACTACATGCCAGACTGTGCCCCATTACATGCCAGACCGTGCCCCATTACATGACCAGACCGTGCCCCATTACATGATCAGACCGTGCCCCATTACATGATCAGACCGTGCCCCATTACATGACCAGACCCATTACATGACCAGACCGTGCCCCATTACATGACCAGACCGCGCCCCATTACATGACCAGACTGTGCCCTTACCTTATCCTAAGACATGCGAATCGCGGCCGTACGTTTTTTCAAAAGCCGCGCCTCCTACGTCTTCTGTTCCGTGATAGGAACATTCAGCTTCCCAGGAGGCACTGTGTTCAGTGTTCGCCTATCTGAGGACGAGAGGGCCCTCAGTGATAGGCGGACACCAAACACAGCACGAGAGGGCCTCCGTGATAGGCGGACACTGAACACAGTGCCTCCTGGGAAGCTGATTGTTTCCGCCTATCACGGAACAGAAGACGTCGGAGGTGCGGCTTTTGAAAAATCGTACGGCCGCGATTCTGGGATAAGGTAAGGTTAGGTTACTGGCGTATAAGACGACCCCCGACTTTTAAGAAGATTTTAAGGGGTTAGAAAGTCGTCTTATACGCCGGAAAATACGGTACGTAAAATTTTCAAAATTCGACGTGGGAACGACGTCCATACTTAACATAGGATACGCCTCATAAAGCAGGGGTAACTATACGCCGAAAAAAGCCTTACGGAAACTACGTAAAAAAATACGCCGGCCGGACGTACGTTCGTGGATCGCCGTATCTAGCTAATTTGCATACTCGACGCGGAAAGAGGTAAACGCCACCTAGCGGCCAGCGTAAATATGCACCTTAGATCCGACGGCGTACTAAGACGTACGCCAGTCGGATCTAGCCCAGCTTCAGGTGTATCTTGTTTTGTGGATACAAAACAAAGATACGCCGGAGCAAACTAGAAGTTACGCGGTGTATCAATAGATACGCCAGCATAACTTCTTTGTGGATCTGGCCCCTAATCTGCAGAATACACCCTTTCCATATTAAGGAAAAGATCATGGAGGCAGCGCGACAAAAAAAAAAAAAAAAAAATTAACGAAACACAAATACATTTTATTTTAGGATTTATCTAAATATACTCTGACTTTGAGGAAGGCAGTTAAAATCTCTCTTGAAAGCCCTTTAGAGCAAAGGGGATATTATATAGATGGGGATTCCCCTTTCATATAAAAGTACAACATAAAAAAGGGACATAGAAATGAGCCAGGAAATGGAAAAAACAATTACAATGGAGGAATTGCAACAAGTAGTGAAAAAGGGGAAGGGAGGGAAGGCACCAGGGCCGGATGGATATACCATTCAATACTACAGAACTTTCATGCCTGAATTGGGCTCATTTATGGTGAAACTGTTTAACGGCCTAGGGGATTCAGGTACCCTCCATAACGAGTCATTAAAGGCGGTGATAGCGGTGATTCCTAAAGAAAAAGGAAAGGACCCCTCCCAATGTGGGAGTTATAGACCAATTTCGCTGCTGAATGAAGACCTGAAGCTCTTTGCAAAGATTTTGGCAGGGCGGATACAGCAGAACATACCAGGACTTGTCCATAAAGACCAGGTGGGGTTTGTCCAGATGCGGGAAGCCCGAGACAATACGGTTAAGATTATGAATTTGATCCATCTGGTGGGCACCACCCGAACCCCATGCGTCTTTCTGGGAACAGATGCAGAGAAAGCATTTGACCGGATTAATTGGCAATTTATGTTTGCAGTGTTAGGGCACATGGGGTTCGGGAGAAAGATGCTGCAGTGGATCATAAGTAACTATACACAACCAATGGCACAGGTTAGAGTGAATGGAATATTGTCACCATCTTTTAAATTATCAAACGGGACAAGGCAGGGTTGCCCCCTGTCACCGCTTTTGTTTGCCATGACAGTGGAACCACTTCTGAGCAGGATCCGCCTGAATCCGGGTATTAAGGGGGTGTCTTTGAGAGGTACAGAATACAAAATTTCAGCTTACGCTGATGATATGATGTTTAGTTTGACCAGCCCGATGGAATCCCTTCCCAATTTGGAACAAGAACTAGGTTTGTACGGTAAGTTGTCAAACTTCAAGATTAACTATGATAAATCGGAGGCGATGGGAGTGGCGATCCCGGGGAGAGAATTAAGGATATTGAAATCAAAATTCAGATTTAAATGGTCTGACACTGCCCTTACATACCTGGTAACTTCCATCCCGGCGGACCTAACACAAGTTTATAAACTTAATTTCTTGCCTTTGTTATCCAAAACACGGGTCCTCCTGGATGGATGGCATAGGGGGTTTCATTCGTGGCTTGGGAGAACTAGCATCATTAAAATGAGTATACTACCTAAATTTCTGTACCTCTTTCAGACCCTCCCGATAGCAATTCCCGGATCCTTCTTCAGGCAAGTACAGTCTCTTATTAATAGGTTCATATGGGCAAACAAACGCCCAAGAATCAAGGCTCGCATAATATCATTGGCTAAACGGGACGGAGGAATTGCGGCCCCAGATGTTTTTAGATATTACCAAGCAACATTATTGTGTCGACTCATTGATTGGAGCCGACATGCTGGAGAAAAGCTTTGGCCAGGGCTTGAGCAAGACCAATGCGGCAGTATCCTACAGCGGGCAGCATGGTGTTACCGGGCTCTTCCAATAGATATGAAAAGACATCCGTTGATAGGCCCCACCTTGCGGGTGGCACATAAGCTATTTGTGAGGGGGGTATTATCAACGGAAGACTCACCCCTTTTCCCAATTTTGGGAAATCCGCAGTTTGAACCAGGGTCGTTGAACGGTCCCTTTAGTAAACTAATGGAACAGGGGCGGTTCCAAGCATCGCATTTCTTGAAGGAGGGTACTTGGATCTCTAGGCAGGAAATGGAAAGGAAAGACTCGCCTTGCCAATTAGTCTTCTGGAGATCCTTACAACTGCACCATTTCTTAGACACTTTAAAACCACCAGCTAGATACTGTCGAAGACTGACAAGGTTTGAGAGGTATTGCAGCGGACAGGGGACCTTACGGCACTCCCTGTCAAGAATTAGTGAGTTACTTAATACTCCAACAGCTGATTCTCAGATGCCCTTCTTTAACAAGTGGGAACGGGAACTAGGAAGACCCTTTACAGAAGATCAAAAAACCAAGATAATAGGGAATATTTTTGAAACATCCATGTGTATAAAGACACAAGAGATGAACTACAAAATTTTGTCCCAGTGGTATCGGACCCCCGAGATTTTGAGTAAATGCTTTCCAGATACGACAGACAGATGCTGGAGATGTGGGAAGGAAGGAGGAACTCTAATGCATATTTTCTGGGCCTGTCCCAAAATTCAAAGTTACTGGAGAAGGGTCCGGGAAATAACGCAAAGATTTAGTAGGGAACAATTACCAGTTGAATGGTCTTTTTTTATACTCCAGGATGTGGAGATATCAGTGAGGCGCTACAGAAAATCAGTGGTGTATCATCTCCTGAATGCGGCCCGGGCTTGTATTCCAGGGCTGTGGAAACAGACAAGGGCCCCATCCATTAAGATGTGGCTTAACAGAGTGGAAAACCTGAACAGAATGGAGGACTTGGTGTGGACCTCAAGGCAGAAGCGGAGGGTTTACTTTGAAACGTGGGCGGATTATTAGATATTATTATTATTAGATATTCGGAGGAGGGGAAAGCCTTGATGGATGTGGACTGAAGGCGGGACGACTGCTGGGAGGTCCGTGGGGGTGGAGACAGGCAGGTGTTTTGTTTGCGTTTTTTTTTTTCTCTTTTATGTTTTGTTTTGTTTGGTTGGGTATGGGGGTTGGGTTAGGGATTTGGGGGGGTCAAGTAAAGTAAACAAGGAGACACAGGGGAAATGTCCCAACCATGGCGGGATTTTGGCTTCCCGCTATGAAGGGGACAAAACCGTAATGGGGTAACAAAGGTGTTATTAGGGTGAGAGCCCCGAACTCAGAGGATTGAGGGAGGGGAAAGAAACAGGGATAAGATAAAAATATTCAAATATACTTTGTTTTCCCTTCCTCTGGCTATAAATGAAGAATGATATGATGGGGAAATGTCTCTGAATTGTTCTTTTTTTTGGGAGGGGAAATTAAATTGATATCCCTGTTATACGTGATTTGAAGGGGCTAATCCAGAGGAATATTCCTCGGGTCTGGTTTCTTTTTCCTTTTTTTCTTTGGATTGTACCTGTGGATCTCTGTTTTCCTTGTTGTTTAAAATCAAATAAAGGATGATTAAAAAAAAAAAAAAAAAGTACAACATAAAAAAGGGACATACAATAATATTTAACTACTTCCAGACCTGCGCAAGACGATGTACGTCCTATTTTTAAAGATTGATATCTCGGTAACGGCAGCAGCTGCTGCCACAACCGAGGTATCAATCTTTAGTGTGCGCGGTCTGGTAAACGATAACGGCGGTCTCCGCGGCGGATTCGCTGCGAGATCGTCGTTATCGGTGGCGGGAGAGGGTCCCCCCCTCCCGCCGCTCTCCCGCGCCCTCCGCCGCTTACCGGAGCCGTCGGTAGCGGCGGAGGCGATCGGGACCGTTCGGCAGCTGAGCGGGGACGAGACTGAAGGAAAAATCTCCTTCGCCCGTCCCCATAGCTCTGCTGGGCGGAAGTGACGTCAAAACGTCAGTCCCGCCCAGCCTCTTAAAGAGACAATTTTTTTTTTTTGTCATTTGAAAAAATTACATTTCCACATTTTTTTTTTTTTTTTTGCATTTAAGCCCAAATATGAGATCTGAGGTCTTTTTGACCCCAGATCTCATATTTAAGAGGACCTGTCATGCTTTTTTCTATTACAAGGGATGTTTACATTCCTTGTAATAGGAATAAAAGTGATCAATTTTTTTTTCAGTGTAAAAAGTAATAAAATAAATAAAAATAAATAAGAAAACAAATTTTTTTTTTAAAGAGCCCCGTCCCGACGAGCTTGCGCGCAGAAGCAAACGCATACGCGAGTAGCGCCCGCATATGAAAACTGTGTTCAAATCACACAAGAGAGGTATCGCCGCGATCGTTAGAGCGAGAGCAATAATTCTAGCCCTAGAGCTACTCTGTAGCTCAAAAAATGCAACCTCTAGAATTTTTTAAACATCGCCTATCGAGATTTTTAAGGGTAAAAGTTTGACGCCATGCCACGAGCGGGCACAATTTTTTTTTTTTTTTCATATTTAAATCTTTTATTTTATTTTTCTTTTATGGTAAGGTTCACAGAAGGTTAACATATCTTATACAATGGATACATAATCATATAGTTCTTATCACTACACACTTATGATGGGCTAGCAAATAAACAGGTGGGGATTCAGAAACTTAAGAAGAATAAACCATAAGCAGTACCTCCCCGGTCCTCTTGCTCTGTTCCCATGCCCGCCTGCCTTTTATCAGTAACTTCTTTTCCCGTTTCCTAATACCACTGTATTGACCTCACACTTCTTCCTCCCCTCTGTTCCCTTGTCCATTCCTATACCCCACCTAACCCCCCCTTAAACCTAGAATCAACATAATCCTCAACAAAACAAAACAACAAAAAAAAAACAAAAAAAAAGAGAAAACCCCGCCAACCCCCTCCCCTCCTCTACCTCGCCGGAGACGGACGGATCCTCCCTTACTTCAACCCTTCGGCCTCTCCCATTTCACTTCTACCCAAAAAGGATTCTTCTCTCCCCTATCTATTCCTCCAGTAATCTCTTCCCCTCTTCCGTACTCAAACTGATTCCAACCTGTCCAAGTTTCTACATACTGTTCCCTTTTGTTCCGGGCTGAGAGGATCAGGTCTTCTATAGCTCCAGTCTCTCTCACTCTATTGAGCCATCTCGCAATAGAGGGTGATCTACTGTCTCTCCATTGTAATGTTATTCCATTTCTGGCAGTATTTATCATGTGACATATCACCATCTTTTTGTACTCTCGCACTGGGATTTGTGAGCAATGGAGCAGAAAAAAAGCTGGATCCTCCTGGATCTGGTACTCCGTAAATTTTTGAACAATTCTCTGGACTTCCTTCCAGTAATCTCTTACTTTTGCACAGGACCAAAATATATGCAGCAAGGTTCCCTGCTCCACACCACATCTCCAGCAATACTCTGAGTAGCCTTTAGAAAATTTATGTAACCTTACTGGTGTATAATACCATTGGAACAATAGTTTATAATTGGATTCCTGTATTCGCGTAGATATTGAGGAGTTTAGTGCTAAGTGAATTATGTGTTTACGTTGAGTCTGTGAGAAATTTCTCCCCAGATCTCTTTCCCATTTCCCCAGTCCCGGCAACTCAAAATCCTCCTGAGGGGAATTCAATAGTCTATACATCTTTGAACTCACTCTTTGTATTGGTTCCTCCTCGTCGCAGTATTGTTCAAATTTTGTTAGTTGTCGCCGAAAATTAGATGGTTGTCCCAGGGATCTTAAAAAGTTGCTTATTTGAAATGCTTGCCAAAAGGATAACTCATAGTTCCCTCCTCTCTTTGTTAGGGCCTCCAATGATGGCCACATACCAGTTTGCAGAAAATGTGATACCTGTACTTTACCCCTTTGTTTTAATTTATTAAAAACTGCTCCTGCTGTACCTGGTATGAAGCCTGGGTTCCCTAATATAGGGAACAGGGGAGAACACTTCGATGAGAATTTTGGATTTTTACATATTTTAGCTGCGATTGACAACGTTGGGCCAATTATGGGATGTTTCTTCATCTTACTTGGCAATAACTTATAACACCAAGGGGCTCTACTTAGTGTTATTGGACAGGTCTGCTGTTCTACCTCAACCCACCTTTTATAGTGTCCGTTTCTACACCAGTCTATCAATCTCGTCAAATGTGCCGCTTGATAATATTTGGCAATATCCGGGACTGCCATCCCCCCAAAACACTTGGGTAACCTCATCACCTCTTTCTTAATTCTTGCCTTTTTCCCTGCCCAGATGAATTTCATCAGGAGGGCACTAATTTGCCGTAGGAAGGCCGAGGGTATCAATATCGGCAGTGTTTGAAACAAATACGTAATCTTTGGCAAGATGCTCATCTTGACTATATTATTTCTGCCGAACCATGAATGTAGTCCATGTTGCCATTTCTCAAGTAGCATTCTTATTGAAGTAAGAAGAGGTGGAAAATGTATTTTAAAAACTTCTTTTATGTTTGCTGGAATCAGGGTACCCAAGTATTTTAGCGCAGTCTTCCACTTAAAACCAAAGTTTTGTTGTATAATTGACTGTTTCTGGGGTGGGCACAATTTTTAAGCGTGACATGTTGGGTATCATTTTACTCGGCGTAACATTATCTTTCACAATATATAAAAAAATTGGGCCAAATTTATTGTTGTCTTATTTTTTAATTCAAAAAAGTGTTTTTTTTTCCAAAAAAAAGTGCGCTTGTAAGACCGCTGCGCAAATACGGTGTGACAAAAAGTATTGCAATGACCACTATTGTATTCTCTAGGGTGTTAGAAAAAAATATATATATAATGTTTGGGGGTTTTAAGTAATTTTCTAGCCAAAAAAAATGTTTTAGTCTTGCAAACACCAAATCTGAAAAACACCTAAGGTCTGGAAGTGGTTAAGGACATTGCGGATTTTCTGGACTTTCTAAGTGAGCTTCAGTTGCCCATGATTGAACAACCCTTATGGCCGCAAAACCACCATGGCTTTCTAAGAGAAACCTCAACAAGAAGAAGATAAGACAAGGCAATAGGAGGAGGACAGAAGGGGGCTTGTGGGGGGAGGGGGAGACAGGGGGGTACTAGGAGAGTTTTTTTTTATCCAATATATTTTTTTCTATTCTAAACAATTTTTATTTATATTTATTCATTCATTCTTTCCTCCTGTTTTTCCCTTTTCTTTTGAATGTTCTCTACGTGAGAGAGGGGGAGTAAAAAGGGGGAAATAAATGTAAAAGACACAGAGCCATTGATAATTACATAGTGGGTTAGATAATCACCACAGGTGATTGGACACTGGCAACTCATATTACAAGGAGAGATCCTCCCCTATATAACCCCTCCCATATGGAGAGTACCTCAGTTTTTGCTCCAGGTCTAAGGTGGTTGGTCACGTTGAACATGTGTCAAGTAAGCAGCTCTATTGATGGTTTTCTGCGGAGACCTAGGAGCTATACAACCGGATCCATACCTCTGGCTAATACTAAAAATGCCTAAGATTTATGGTAGCCGGGCCTCGTTTAAAGAAGAAACAAGGTTTGCCTGTAATGTCTCTCTTCAGGGGTCTGGCCTCTGGGATCCAGGCTTTGGTGTACTAATACAATAGTGGCACGAGAAGTTCTGACAGAGTATTCTACAGGTCCAGGTAACTAGACGGAAGAAAAATAGGATTTTCTTCCGTCTGAAAAATCGGATCTTTGCAGAGGCGGGTGATTACGGGTGTCAGCGGATGGTCATCCGCTGACACCCGCAATCACATAGGAACCAATGTATGTCCGGTTTTTATCCACAACGGATGCGAAAGGGGCCTTACAGCGTGATGAATGTGCTTACTCCATTATGAATGGTAGTTTTACCTCCCGTCTCATAACTTGCTTCTGGTAAAGTGCGGGTTTAAAACGTCATTTTTGCCCACCACACGATCATTTTTTACGACACAAAAAATTAGATTTTGAAAAACGACATAAAAAATTGAATCATGTTCGAATTTTTTTTTGTCGTTTTTCAGAAGACGGAAAACGATGTGAAGCCCACACACGATCATTTTAAATTACGTTTTTCAAAATATCATTTTATTTCATCACAAAAAACGACCGTGTGTACCGTGCATTACCTGGCTTCCGCCACCATAGGGAGGTCTCAAGAAGCCCCCCAGTAGTCCGTTATCTCCCCTGGCTGCTGCCACGGGAACGCGCTTTGAATCTTTTAGATGACAGGGGGAAGAGGGGGAGGGGCGTGGTTGCTAGTGCCTGGGCGCGTGCACGGCTCTCCATGTGCAGATGCCAAGAGGCTTGTATTTAAAAGCCCAGAGCACCAGAGCCTTCTGTAAGCACAGTGGAACAGAGCTGTGGGCTGTAAGAATCCCAGGGGATAGGACCAGGCAAACCTAAGACACCTACTCGGCATCAGGTTGTGCAGTGAGCTGATATATGTAAAACTTTTGGCACAGCACTGATTGCATATATACTAGTACCTCTTGCTTTGCAGCTTAAGGACTATGTCTCCCAGTAAGAGGGGGTCAGGGGCAAATAAAAGAGGCTCTAAAAGATTACCGCCTAGTGCTAAGGGTTCTGTACATGCCTGCAGATCATCATCCCCCCCTGACAGACTGGTAGCAGCCTCACAGGATTAACATGTATTCCTGTCAGGCTTTGCAGCTTCTCCTAATGTTGCAGCTCCTGTGTGTGTTACTGAGGACACTCAAGGTTGCTTTGGATGACTTAGAAGGAAAGATTGCTACATTAATCTCAACCTTCTTTACAGATAGCAAGAAGGGAGGTAGGTCCCCTTCATCTGCTCTGGCTCTCTCATCAGATGAGCATTCTGAGGGTGAAAAATCTTTATCTGGAGATGAGGATCAGGTGCAGTCTGAGGACTTAGAGGATGAGAAGATTCCATCTACCTCTCAGGCACTTAAAATGCAGGGTGCAATATTATGCAGAGATGGGGCATACCACATACAAGTTACCCCCTGCTGTGGCTGCCATGACCTCCGTTTCCTCCTTGGGGTCTCGGAAATCCCCAAAGGCTGCGTGTACCTTTCCAATTCATCCCTTGTTGGAGAGATTGATGTATGATGACAGGTTTCACCCAGATAAACGTTTTTCTCTGCCTAAAACGTTTTCCCTCCTTTACCCTATGGAGGAAGGCATCACCAAGAAATGGGGGACGCCAGCTATAGACGTGGCTATTTCTTGTGTAATCAAAAACCCTGACCTGTCCTGTAGACAATGCTCAGGGTTTCAACGATCCAACTGATAAAAAACTGGAATCTTTGCTTAAAGCCTCCTCCACTATGACTGGTGCAGTGGTGTAGCCGGCAGTTGCAGCAATTGGCATGTGCCAGTTCCTGAAGGAACAAATGAAACCGGTGGTTAACCTCCTCCCTGCAGAGGAAATTGAGGTTTATGAGGACCTTCCTAAGGCCCTATGTTTTGCGGTGGATGCGATTATAGACTATATTCAGCAAGCATCACGCCTGAAACTCCTGCTAGTTCACATGCGCAGGTTCCTTTGGCTAAAGCATTGGGAAGCTGAAGTTTCTTGCAAAAGATACTTGGCGGCGTTCCCATTTTATAGGGAACACCTATTTGGGGATAATTTGGACAAATATATCCAAAAGATTACCAGAGGCAAATCTACACTATTACCGGTTAAGAAGAGTAAACGTCCCTCATTTAAAGCGTTCCCTTTCCCCAGCTCCTGGAACTTCGTCTTCCAGGCAGTGGTGATGGCCTCCCCAGTCTAATACTAGGGGAAAAGCCCAAAGCCAAGCCGAAGGGCAGAAAAGAGCTTGGGGTTCCAAGCCTGCCAAACAAAACCCCAAACCTTCCCTATGAAGGAGCGCCCCCGCTCGGCCAAGTGGGAGGAAGGTTGCTGCAATTTGCAAACGCCTGGCAGGAAGAGGTTCAGGACAAGTGGGTCATCCCCACGGTGTCTCTCGGCTACAAACTGGAATTCCGAGAACTTCCGCCACCCTGTTTTCTGAGATCAAGGATTTCCAAGAATCCAGAAAAAAAGGAGGCCATTGCTCTTGGCCCTGGAACGCCTGTTGGCCCAAGGGGTAATTATGGAAGTAGCCTCAGAAGATCAGGGCTCAGGTTTTTACTCAAACCGCTTTACGGTTCCAAAACCAAACGGGGATATCAGACCTATCTTAGATCTGAAAGACTTGAATCAGTTCCTGAACATTCGCTCCTTCTGCATGGAGTCTGTCCGTTCAGTAGTCTCCACCCTTCAGGGAGGAGAACTCCTGGCGTGCATAGACATGAGCGATTCAGATCTTCATGTGCCAATCTTTCCCGCTCACCAAAGATTTCTAAGGTTTGCGGTGGATCAGCGCCATTTTCAGTTTGTGGCCCTTCCATTAAGTCTGGCTACTGCACCTCGGGTAATCACAAAGATACTAGCCCCACCTCTGGCAAAGCTGAGGACACGGGGCATAGCAGTAACAGTCTATCTGGACGATCTGTTGCTCAGATCAGTCAGTAACACGCCTAGACCACAATGTGCGCAGTGGAGTATTTAGAGCACCTAGGCTGGGTCCTCAATCTGGAGAAATCCTCCTTACAGCCTCAAAAAAGGCTGGAATATTTGGGGATGACTATAGACACGTCCCAAAGCAGGGTATTCCTACCCAGGCTAAAGGCCAAAGCCATAAAGGATCTGGTCCGAGTGATAAAGGCAAAAAATCAGAGTTAGTCTTACCGGAAACTCTGTTTCCTCCCTGGACAGGAAACACATCACCTCCAGCTCTTTAAAAGGCGGTCCCTCAGGCATCTGGTCAGTTTTAATCCAAGAACTGAAGGACAGAGCTGAAATACAGTTAGTAACATACAATTTATATTATAACTGTATATATACACCTACCTCAAAGAATAGGGTGGGAACGTGCTGTCCTGGAAACAGAGTTTCCGGTAAGACCAACTCTGATTTTCCCAAGGCGTCTTCCAGAACAGCCCTTGAGAGGATGAGCAAGCACTCACCAATTTAGGGTGGGACAACTGCTTGGAGGATTTTCCTCCCAAAGCCTTGATCTCGATCACTTAAGACATCCAATCGATAATGTCGAATGAACGTTGACATGCTTGACCACGTGGCGGCCTTACATATCTGCTCCGGGGTAGCGCCAGCTCTTTCTGCCCAGGACGTGGCTAACGCCCTTGTAGAGTGTGCCTTCAAGGCTTGTGGAGGGTCCAAGTGCAGAGTTTTGTACCCTTCCAAGATGGCCATCTTAATCCACCTGGCTATTGTCCCTTTTGAAGCCTGTTTTCCCTTTCGATTTCCAGAAAAAAAGAACAAACAGGGCCTCTGATCCTCTAAAGCTTTTAGTTGCTTCCAGATAGGCAAGGAGGCATCTTCTGACGTCTAGCCGGTGTAGCTGTTGTTCTTTGCTATTTGCAGGCTTATTGCAAAAGGAAGGTAATATGATGTCCTGACTCTTGTGAAAAGAGGAGGCGACCTTTGGAATAAAGGACTGGTCAGTCTTTAAAATAACTCTATCCTCCAATACCGGCATGTATGGTTCTCTGATTGACAGAGCTTGGAGTTAGCGGACTCTGCGAGCAGAAGTCATCGTGACTAAGAAGACTGTTTTTAAAGTAATCAGTTTTAAAGATGCCTCTGATATTGGCTCAAAAGGATCTCCAATGACTGCTTTCAACATAATTGATAGGTCCCATGTCGGCACTTTTTGGCATGGGGCCGGGCGTTGTTTAGCAACTGCTTTACAAAATCTATTAATAAGCGGGTCCTGCTGTAAGAAGCGCTGAACGTTAACTGATAGGGCAGCAATTTGTACTTTAATCGTGCTTAAAGCCAACTTCTTGTCAATGCCCTCTTGTAAGAATTCCAAAATTGTTGGAGAATCGTATGCTCTTTTTCTATTCTCTTTTAGCCAGAGATTAAATTTTTTCCAGTGTTTCAGGTAAATTGCTCTGGCATTTGGTTTGCGACTCTGTAACAAAGTTTTAATCACTCTGTTCGATAGACCCTTGGATTTCAGGATGTCTATTTCAGATACCAGGCCGCCAGATTCAACAAGGCTGGATTGGGATGCTGTACTGGACCTTGAGATAGCAGGTCCTGACTGCACGGTAACATCCAAGGTGGTCGATCTACTAAGGATAGCAGAAGCGAAAACCACGCCCTTTTTGGACAAAAAGGGGCTATTAGGATAAGGGAAGTCTTCTCCGTCATAAATTTGGAGAAGACTCTCTGTAAAAGATGAAGAGGTGGAAAGGCATAGGTCAGGGTGAATGTCCATTCATTCTGGAGGGCATCGACTGCCACCGGTTGATGCCTTGGGTTCAGAGAGAAAAACGCTGGTAGTTTGGAATTTCTTCTGTTGGCGAATAGGTCGATTTTCGGAAGACCCCACCTGGCAACTATTTCTGCAAATACTGTCGGATCTAGAGACCACTCTTCTTGTGAAATTAATTGTCTGCTCAAGGAGTCGGCTAGATTGTTCTGTGTACCCTTGAGATGGACTGCTGACTGCGACTCCAGATTATATTCTGCCCATACAAACACTTCCTTTGTTATGTTCATCAGGATGGGATTCCTGGTTCCCCCCTGTTTGTTTAGGTACGCCACTGAGGTTATGTTGTCCGACCTGACCTGTAGGTGTTGATGTTTGAGCTGGCTTTGAAATGCTGCGATACCTTTGACTACAGCCTTTAACTCCCTGTAATTTGACAAGCGTTTCTTCTCTAGGCGACTCCAAGTGCCCTGCGCCCATTGTCCCCCTAGATGGGCTCCCCAACCTTGGTTGCTGGCATCCATAGTCAGGATGTGCGTAATAGGGGGGTTCCAAAACAGGTTGTTTTGGTTTCTCCACCACCAGAGGGCCCGTTTTGTTTTTTCTGGTAGGTACACCTTGTCTTCCATGTCCTTTCCTGACAAATTTTGTAGGAGAAATGACTGGAGTGGTCTTTGGTGAAACCTGGCCCATTTGACTGCTGGGATGGAGGCTGTCATGAGGCCTAAGACTGACATTATTTCCCTTATTGTGACAGGGAGATTTGTCTGTATTTGCGCTACCCGTTGACTCAGGTGTTCGATCTTGTCTTGTGGAAGAAAAGTTTTTTGTTCTGTTGAACTTATCATGTAGCCCAAGAACAGGATCTCCTGTGAGGGAATGAGGTTTGATTTCTCCTGGTTGATGATCCAACCTAAAAAAAAGAAAAAACTCTGCGCTAAACCCACTCACAAGTGAAAAAAAATATTGATATATGACCTCTTAAATAGAGGAAAAAGATGTAAAAAATATGAGTGAAAAAATGAATATAAATATAAATAAGGGGGATGCTGCTGCCTATTAAAAGCTCAAATACCTAAACTTCAAAGACATACATACAAAAAGAAATAAGCGCGCAACCCCAATCATTTAAAATTGTGCAATCACAACGGAGTAAATAACAATGTATCAAAACCATAAATTGATACAAAACGGGTGTGTTGAAAAAATACCCTAGACCAGGTGAACAAAATAATAAACCCAAACGAATAAACAATATAATATATATATATATATATATATATATATATATATATATATATATATATATATATATATATATATAGATATATAGATAGATAGATAGATAGATATATAGATAGATAGATACTTGAATCATCAAAGTCCTCAAAAAAAAAATTGTATGTATATATATATATATATATATATATCTTGACCAAAATCTTGACCACCAGATATTTCCAAGAAATAGTTCATTAATCGCTGCAGACTTTAACCCAACATCTTGAAGAAACTTGAATCCTTATATTCAATTGAAGAAATAAAAATACTGACTCTTACTAAATCGTTGGACCCCGGTTTTAACCACTTGGTTACTGCCCCATAGTCAAAAGACGTCCTGTTTTTAAAGATGGATATCTCGGTAACGGAAGTAGCTGCTGCCACAACCGAGGTATCCATCTTTAGTGCCAACGGTCCTGTAAACGATAACGGCGGTGTCCGCGGCGGATTCGCCGTTATCGGTGGTGGGAGAGGGCCCCCCCCCTCCCGCCGCTGTCCCGCGCCCTCCGCCGCTTACCGGACCCGTCGGTAGCGGCGGAGGCGATCGGGTCCGTTCGGCAGCTGTGTGGGTATGCGAGTGAGGGAAAAATCGCCCCCACCCATCCCCATAGCTCTGCTGGGCGGAAGTGACGTCAAAACGTCAGTTCCGCCTAGCATCTTGAAAAAATGACAGTTTCATTTTTTTTTCTTTTTTTGCATTTAAGTCTAAATATGGGATGTGAGTTCTTTTTGACCCCAGATCTCATATTTAAGAGGACCTGTCATGCTTTTTTCTATTACAAGGGATGTTTACAGCGAGAGCAATAATTCTAGCCCTAGACCTCCTCTGTCACTCAAAAAATGCAACCTGTAGAATTTTTTAAACGTCGCCTATCGAGATTTTTAAGGGTAAAAGTTTGACGCCATGCCACGAGCGGGCTCAATTTTTAAGCGTGACATGTTGAGTATCATTTTACTTGGCGTAACATTATCTTTCACAATATATAAAAAAATTGGGCAAAATTTATTGTTGTCTTATATTTTAATTCAAAAAAGTGTTTTTTTTTTCAAAAAAAAGTGCGCGTGACAAAAAAGTATTGCAATGACTGGCATTTTATTATTCTCTAGGGTGTTAGTAATTTTCTAGCAAAAAAAAAAAACTGTTTTAGTCTCGTAAACACCGAATCTGAAAAACAGGCTCGGTAATCAAGTGGTTAAGATCAGATGAGCTTGTGCATCAGCCTGCCGTCCCCAGTGTACAATCACTTATCTTGGGGAGGGGTGCTTCTATCTTGCAAGAAGGAAGAGAAAATACTTCAGCTGTCTTTCCAGGCCGTATGACAGAGAGCAAGCGGTCAGATTTCAGTTTTCAGCTTGGAAGATGCGGGATAATGGACTCTGAACTTGTAGACTCAGTTGAAATGGAAGTAGAAAAAAGAGACCCTCATGGTGCAGGATATCCAAAGAATTTATTAAAAAAAACTTACACAGCAAGTACCATTCCATTTTTTAAATTCTTACAGCAAGTCACTTCACCAAAAATTAAGAACTCAAGGCATCAAAAAATATTGTAGATAAAATATGCAGATCTTTTTTCTCCTTCCATTTCTCCTTCTACAAGTTCAGAGTCTATTATCCTGCATCTTCCAAGCTGAAAACTGAAATCTGACTGCTTCCTCTCTGTGTCATACGGCCTGGAAAGACAGCTGAAGTCTTTTCTCTTCCTTCTTGCAAGATAGAAGCACCCCTCCCCAAGATAAGTGATTATACACTGGGGCCGGCAGGCTGATGCACAAGCTCATCTGACCTCCTTAAAACCGGGGTCCAACGATTTGGTAAGAGTGAGTATTTTTATTTCTTCAATTGAATATAAGGATTCAAGTTTCTTCAACATGTTGGGTTAAAGTCTGCAGCGATTAATGAACTATTTCTTGGAAATATCTGGCGGTCAAGATTTTGGTCAAGATTTTGATATATGTATTTTTTGAGGACTTTGATGATTCAAGTATCTATATATATTGTTTATTCGTTTGGGTTTATTATTTTGTTCACCTGGTCTAGGGTATTTTTTAAACATACCCATTTTGTATCAATTTATGGTTTTGATACATTGTTATTCACTCCGTTGTGATTGCACAATTTTAAATGATAGGGGTTGCGCGCTTATTTCTTTTTGTATGATGATCCAACCCGAGTCAACCACTGCTGGGCCACCACTAGATCTTCCAGCAGTTTTTGCTTCGTTGGTGCCAGGAACAGCAAGTCGTCCAAGTAGGGAATAACTGTTATGGCTTGGAGTCTTAGGGGGGCCAGCGTCTCCGCTAGGATCTTGGTAAAGATCCTCGGGGACGAGGAGAGGCCAAAGGGGAGGGCTTGGCTCTGAAAGTGGTAGATCTTTTCCCCCTACCCGAATGGCTATGCGGAGGATCCTTCAGATCTATTTTTGCCATGAAACAGTCTTTTTGAAGTAAATTCTTGACAGAATAGATTGACTCCATCTGGAACTTTTTGTACCGAATGACCGTGCTCAAAGGTTTTATGTTGAAGATTAGGCAATATTTGCCTGATGGCTTCCGCACCAAAAAGACGTGCGAGTAAAAACCTTGGCCTTCCTCTTGTTTGGGAACTGGTATTGGGACCTTCTGATCTACTAGTTCTCCTATGAGATGTTGTAATGTTTGAGCTTTTGTCGGGTCTTTTGCCAGTTGTGTAACCAAGAATCTTTTTGGTGGTACTTGGTTGAACTCCAGAGCATAGCCCTTTTCTATGACTCCCCTGACAAAACTGTTGGAGGTCAGTTTTTTCCATTGTGGAAGGAAGTCCCCCAGTCTTCCTCCCACCTGGATCCTGGCATCACTGTGGCTTGGGATTTTTGTCAGGAGGGTTAAAGAGCACGTTCGCTTTCTTCTTACCTCCTTGAGCTGCCCAGGGTCTATTTGGTTTCCCGTTCTCCTGCGTTTTTTTCTGCCCTTTAAAGGGACGAAAAAACTTCCTGGGACCTGACTTTTTCTTTTCAGGAAAAGTCTTCTTTTTATCCGCAGTGCGTTCTAACGCTTCATCTAGCGGAGTGCCAAACAAAAATTTGCCTGAAAATGGAGCGCTACAAAGGCGTAATTTAGAGGCGGTATCTCCCGGCCAGGTTTTGAGCCAAAGAGTTCTCCTAGCTGCCACCGACAGTGAAGCTGCCCTGGCTGAAAGTTTTACCGATTCTGCCGAGGCATCTGCGATAAAACCTACCGCCTTAAACAGCATGGGGAAAGATTTTGGCAAATCTTCTCTAGGGGTACCTGCCGTCAGGTGTTCCTGTAATTGTTTGAGCCAAAACTCAAAATTACGTGCCACACACATGGTTGCTAGGGCTGGCTTAAGATTAGCCATAGCCGTGTCCCAGGATCTCTTGAGGAGAACGTCCTCCCTTTTATCCATGGGATCCGTTAAGTGTCCCATGTCATCGAACACAAGGTCCGAGTGTTTTGACACCTTTGCTAGGGGGACATCCAGTTTTGGGGACTGGTTCCAAACCGCATTGGGGTCCTCGTCAAAAGGGAATCTCCTTTTTAGTCCACCTGAAAAGAATGGCCTTTTATCAGGTTCCTCCCACTCCCTAAGCACCAAGTCTGACACCAGCTTGTGCACCGGGAAAACTTTCTGTTTTTTCCTGCTTAACCCCTGGTACATCTTATGACGTGAGAGCGAAGCCTTTTCCTCCTTCAGCTCTAACGTTTCATGAATGGCCCCAATTAATTCATCTACCTCCTCTTGGTAGAGCTTGAATCTGGTGGGTGGTGTGGAGTCATCCTGATCATTTTCTTGCCCAGAATCTGGCTGTGAGGAATCTGAATCAGAATTTTTAAGGGAAACCTCCTCATTCTCCACAGGTTTACCTGCTCCTAATGCTACCGGAGTGGGAGAGGTGGGCACCTCTTGCTGCCTGGCAGTTGGACTTGGGATTTGTGTATCAGCGATGAGCTTTCTGAAAGACTGGAAAGTGGCTTGCATTTCCTCTTTGAAAGAACTAAGGAACTTGGTGAGTGGGGAATCTTCCTCGCTGTTCAACACTGTTGTAATACAGGGGCCACATAGGCTTTTGGTATAACCAGATGCCAGTCTTGCATTACATGTGGGACACTTCCTTTTGTCTCTGGAAGGGACATTTACACTGTGGTCTTTTGGATCTTTCTAACAGGGAACAAAAGAGGGAGAGAGGGGTCTCTTTTAGATGACAAACACATAACAGTGCCCTCCTTCCCTGTCCTAAGGTGCCCTATAACCAGGGGTATATAAGAGGATATTGTATAGTGTTTAGTGTTAATTATATCCCCTTAGGGAAGAAAGGAACACACATCTTGAATTAGTGAATGAGTGATTAATTATAAGAATGAATTGGAAATTAGAATTTTGGGTTATAATGGAGCAATAATAATTAATCCCTTAATAAGTAATTAAGCACTTGAGCACTTGGTCACTTGAGAATACGTGAATTATGGGATAGAAACCGTCCCCCCCCCCCCCTCCTATCAAGATGTTTTCTGATAGAGGGAGGAAAGGAAAGGGATCTTTTTTCTCTCCCTTTTTTCTTGAGTTTTTTTTTTTTTTTGTGACATAAGGAATTGTAATATCACGGTAAACCAGGTTAAGATAAACACGGAACACGTAGATATTTATTGGTCATTTATAGAAACAAAGTAATATAATGGCATGTAATAAGAGGGAGGGTTTTTATTTATTTTATTTTTTTTTTCTTAGAGGGGTGAGAGAAAGGAAAAGGAAAAGACATGAGAAATTGTAAAACCACGTGAAAATTAGGTGAAATAGAAATAAGGAACACATAATATTTATGGTATAAGAGAGTAGATGGGAACGACATAGAGTTGGGGGGGGGGGGATTTTTTTTTTGGGGGGGGGGGGGAAGGAAAAAAAAAAGGGGGAAAAAGGGGCACAGGGAGGATAATAAAACATAATGTATATGTAATGCCCCCCTAGGGGAAAAAGGGAAATGCATGAGGAATAAGTGATAGATTAGGAATATTGATTTGCATAGATGGAAATATTGTTTTAATTCAATTAATAGGGAGTATCTGGGTATCTGGGTGCTCTAAAATCACGTGAGTGGGAGAGGGGAGGGAGGTGGACAGGAACTGTTCCCTCTCCTTCACCTCCCGTTCACTCTGCCATGTGTGCGGTTTCCTTTTTTTTTTTTTTTTCTATTAGGGGAAAGGTCCCAAGATATGGAATAACACAAAAAACGCAGATGTGTAGTTGAAATATATAGAGGAGTAGAGGAGCCCGCCGCACAAGTGAATGGGAGATAGGTGGTTGTTTTTTTTTTTCTTCTTTTTGTTTTTTTGAATGTATCAGGGTACTAGACCTAAAGAAAGAATTATGGTCAGTAAATTAGGGGATAGAAGAAATTCCTCTCCACTCCCATCCGAGAATGGATGGGGGAAGACAAAAGAGAGGGGAGTGGGGAGGGGTAGGGTGGGGGGAGGGGGAATGAATGGAAGAATGAAGAGAGAATGGGGAAGTCAATGGTGTGATTTAAATACCCAAAGCCAATGGTGCGATTTAGGTACCCAAGTGATACCTCCCAAAAGGTATACTGAACAACGGAGGCTTAAAACCCTTGCATACGCTAACAGAGAGACCTTAATCACCCTGAGTCACGTAATGCGGAGGACGTGACGTGAGTGAGGTGGGAGGTGCCGGACGGCTCCATGGCGGCAGGAGATACACGCCGCTCCAAGTCTCCGTCAGCACCGCTCGTGGCCCCGCAGTCTACAGCGTGAGAGGCCGGGACCTGCGAGGAGCGAGCGGGTGCCCCATCCCTGCCCGAGCGCAGACATACTCAGGGGATCTTTACCTGAGAGGCGCCGGTGAACGGGCTCCAGCTGGACACGCTGCGCCGGAGGACTGAAGCCACCGTATGCTTAGCACTGGGGGTCAGCAGCCTGAGAGGAAATATGCAGTGCTGGGTCTGCAGAAGCTCATCAGAGAGACGCCACCGGGCAGCGTCCCAGGAGGAAAATCAAAGGGACTGGTGAGGCGCTCTGTAGAGCCGAGTCTGAGCGGGTCCCCCCCCCCCGTGATCCCCCCCCTCCTGTTTTGCTATGACACTGCTCTTATGAAGTTCTGATATCTTTACACAATAAGGCACTCTTCTGTGTAAAGATGGTAAAGAACTATCTTTTTTACTGGCTATGAAGTCTCTGTTTGCGGCATATGAAGGGAATATGAATATAAAACGTTATTGAAAACATATCTTAATTCATAATTCGCACCGGGACAAGGTGAAGTTATTGAAGGAAAATTTGAGGGGAATGATAGCCGGTTTATTTGAGCCCCCCACCTGTTGAAATTTCTCTACACTGCTTGATTAGCCTGGGATTTATCTATCCTGTTGTTGCTGCCTTTACTGCCATTATTGCCTCTACTGAACTGCTCTGTCTGGCCCCGGCCGGTTTGTGGTGTTAATGAAGCGGTCAAAAATATATTAATTTCTCAGGACTGTCATCGGTACAAAACGCATATGTGAATGCGCGAAGCCGGTAAAATCCCAGTTTTGATGATTGAGGAATAGGGGAAAGATCACTTAGACCCTTCCTGACATAAAGTGTTTACCTTGTTCGCTGGAACAATTAGGACGTTTTGGGCTGATGAAACACAAGAGATAATTCAGCAAAAATACTGAAAGTTCTCACCTTATAAGAAGGAAAGCTGGTAGCCCAAGTAACTCTGCTTACAGCAGCAAACGTCTTCTCTTGTGTCGATCAGCCCCTTACCTCTTTTCTTTAGTTCGGGGCTCTCGTCTGCCCGTGGCCCTCTCTTTAATAAAATATTCTTTCAGGGCATAAGAAGTAGTTAAGGGAGGATAGAAGTATCCATCGGTGAAGAAAAATTTGGAACCGATAAGGGCGCTAATTACATAAAAACAAAATAAAAAAAAAAAAAACATTTTCAAACTGGGGAAGAGAATTCGACCCCTCAATAAAATGAATAGATCAACGAGGGGTGGCACTACAAAACCAACTAAGAATAATTCGGGGAACAGCTCCATACAGCAATACATGACGCAGGAAGGGAGCCTTAAAAGCCCAGGACTCGTAAAAAAAACTGACAAGAAGAAAACTGAAAAAAAAAAAAGGGGTAGGAACAGGCAGTGAGGAGAGCTCTAGAGGTGAAACGACACTAGAAGGTGAGCAAGAGCAAGAGCAAAATAATGCAGAGGAATTAACCCAAGATACACAGCCCCCCACAAAGGCAGAGATGAACGCAATGCTGTTGAGGATGGAAAATGTCATGGAAAATATCATAAGGACAGAAATTAACAAGGTAAGAATAGACCTTGGAGGGCTTCGTGAAAGAGTGGAAGAGACGGAAAAGAGAATAGAGGAGCAGGATCAGGAAATAAACTCCCTGAAAAAGCAAGTAAAGGCTCTGACTGAAAATCAGAGATTGGCGGCATATAGGATTGAGGACCAGGAGAATCGCAATAGGCGACAGAACCTTAGAATCAGAGGGTTGACAGAACAAAAGGATGAAGACCTTAGAAGCATCATGAACACAATTTTTAACCCTCTGCTAGAGAGATCGGTAGAATCTAAGCCCCTTAAGATTGAGAGAGTGCACCGAGTGGGGAACCCCCAACAGATGGAAAGATACGGCCCAAGGGATGTGGTCGTGAGGTTCAGGAATTACATCGATAAAGCAGAAATATGGAGCAGGCTTAGGGGAAAACCCCCCCTGAGATTTAGAGACACTGACTTACAAATATTTTCCGATCTGGCAAAAGAAACACTGGCAAGGAGGAGATGCTTGAAACCCCTCTTGGAGCTGATGCGGTCACAAAATATTAAGTACCAATGGGGATTCCCGGCGTGCCTCATAGGTATAAAGGGGGGCAAAACAGCACGACTTAGGTACCCGGAGGAACTGAACGTATTCTGCCTTAAAATGAAATTAACAATTCCTGAACTC
Source organism: Rana temporaria (assembly GCF_905171775.1). Classification (NCBI taxonomy): domain Eukaryota; kingdom Metazoa; phylum Chordata; class Amphibia; order Anura; family Ranidae; genus Rana; species Rana temporaria. The sequence continues at coordinate 161,408,477 of NC_053497.1, forward strand.
CCTGATTGGGTGGAATAGATGGGCTCTGCTAGCATGGAACTTTGAGAGGCGGGACGGTGAGGGGGGGGAGGGGGTGGGGAGGGAGTGGGGAGCCAAGGGAGAGCCCCGAACACCACCACGAAAGAGGAGCCAAGGATGAAGGCGAGGAGTCTTCTACCAGCGGCTCCCAGGCCAAGAGTGGGCCAGGGAGGGGGAGGGAGGGAGGGGGGGGTTGGGGAGGGGGGGAAGGAAATGGGAGGTGGGGGAAGGGGGGGTAACGGGAGGGGGACCATCTGCACGACTCCACAGGAATTCTTCCCAAACGCAAAAAAAAAAAAAAAAAAAAAAGAGAGATAAATGGCAGATATGAAGTTCTTATCATATAATGTAAAAGGATTAAACTCCCATATTAAGAGATATAAAATTCTTGCCGAACTTACGCAGTATAAAGTAGACATTGTCTACCTACAAGAGACCCATATTACCTTAGAGTCTAATATCAAGCTATATTCATCTGATTATCCCGTCTGGTATTATGGAGACACAGTCTCATCGAGATCTCGGGGGGTCGCCATAGGATTTGCAAGAGGAGTTAGATACACAGTGGTGGACAGATTGAACGATCCGGAAGGGAGGTTCTTGTTCTTGAAAATAAAACTAGGAGAGGAGGACTACACTCTGGCAAATGTATATGCACCCAATGTGAACTCGGCTAAATATATTAGTAAAATACTCAGAAAATTAAAAGATTTTGAAAAGGGACATGTGGTGTTAATGGGGGACTTTAACTTTTGCATGTGCCCGAGCCTCGACAGTACGTCCCATGCTCAGGGGAATAACGGTGAGCACCTTAAGCTACTGAAAAAACAAATGATACAAAACCAAATGGTGGATGTCTGGCGAATCCTCAACCCCAAGACAAGAGACTATACGTTTTTTTCCCCTGTGCATGGGACGTACTCGAGGATCGACTACATCCTCGTAGATCATAGACTTTTGGAGAGGGTGGTCGAAGCAAGTTGTGAGATCATAACGCTTTCAGACCACGCCCCTATAACCATGAAAATAAGTACATCCATACAAAAATGCATACCTCCTGAATGGAGACTGGATGAAGGTCTGTTGAGGGACGAGGATGTGGTCGAGAGAGTACAGAAAGAACTGGAATGGTATTTCCAGGAGAATGACAAGGAGGGAATCACAGGAGCAACCCTGTGGGACGCCCACAAAGCGTATATAAGAGGGATTTTTATTGCTGAGGGGGCAAAGAAAAATAAAACAAGAATGAGTAAACTAAAAACATTAAAAGAGGAGATATATAGGCTGGAACAGGAACATAAATTACAGGGCCATAAGAGGGAAACACTCCGTAAGTTAACTATAACAAGGGATGAATACAAAGCCCTTGCCGGGCAAGAAACCAAGAATTTCATAGACAGGGTAGAGAGAGAAAGATACGTCTGGGGAAATAAACCTAGTAAAAATTTGGCCAGAATGGTAAGAAAAAAGAAAACCAGGAATTTTATCGAAAAAATTAGGAATGGGAATGGGGACTTAGTGTATGCGACAAACAAAATAGCAGAATCCTTTAGAAGCTATTATGAAAAACTATACGACGTCCAACAGAAGATCAGGGACCCAGCCGAAAAAAAGGATAAGATCAGGGAAGTATTACAGCAAACCAATCTACCGAAGATAGAAGAGCATGAGATAGAAAGAATGGAGGAAAGTATAACCGAGCAGGAAATAAGGGAGGTCTTAAGGAATGCTCCCAATGGGAAAAGTCCTGGACCAGACGGCTTCACGTCTGCCTACATACAAAGGTTTAGTACCATCTTAGTCCCTAGACTATGTCAATATTTCAATGGGTTGGGGCTAGACTATGAGATGAGTAGAGAGGCATTAACAGCTACGATCACTGTCATTAAAAAAGAGGGAAAGGACAATACGAATTGTTCAGGGTTCCGACCTATCTCACTCCTGAATGCAGATACCAAACTGTATGCAAAAATTCTGGCCGAACGAATGAAGGGGGGTAATGACAGCCATTGTCCACCCGGACCAGGTTGGTTTCATACCTGGTAGGGAGGGAAAGGACAATGGAGTTAGGGCACTTCTTCTCATGGAGCAGATCAAAGAAAGAGGGACCCCCGGTCTACTCCTGTCAGTAGACGCTGAGAAAGCGTTTGACAGGGTAGACTGGGGGTTCATGATACAAACACTAGAATTTATAGGAATAGGCCCAAGGATGATCAAATGGATCAAAACGCTCTATTTCCACCCATGTGCTAGGATCAAGATCAACGGATCTTTATCCGCACCCTTTGAGATGCGAAATGGAACCAGACAGGGCTGTCCCCTGTCCCCCCTTCTTTTTGTCTTATCATTGGAACCCCTGCTTGCAATGGTTCGACAAAATCCAGAAATATATGGAATAGAAGTTGGAGAAGATGAGCACAAATTATCCGCCTTCGCAGACGATATTCTATTCTATATAAGTAGCCCAAGAGTCACCCTCCCGAAGTTAATAGCTACCTTAAAACAATATGGTGAGGTATCAAACTTCAAAATGAATACAGAAAAGACGGAGATCCTGAATATTAACATTCTTAAAGAAGAAGAACAATATCTGCGGAAGAAATATAATTTCAAATGGCAAAAAGAAATAAAATACCTGGGAATAAAACTGGCAAATACCATCAAGAAAATATATAGAATAAATTTTATCCCCCTACTCAACGAAATAAAAAGTGAAATTAAAAACATATATAATAGACCAATTTCGTGGTTCGGGAGGATAAATGTGGTAAAAATGGTTCTCATCCCAAAAATTCTATACAAGTTTCAAATGGTCCCAATTTACCTACCACCGTCATTCATCAAAATAATTAACTCCCTCATAATGAACTATATTTGGAATAATAAAAAACACAGGGTGTCTGCTCAAACCCTAAAACGGGCCAAGAAAAAGGGAGGATTAGCTGTACCCGACATCAGATTGTATTATAACGCTTCGGTTCTCTCACGGGTTATAGAATGGGCTAAAGAGTCCCAGGACAAAAGATGGATAAACATTGAATGCACATTAGCGAGGGCACAGTTAGGGAGATTAATTTGGAATCCACCACAATATAGATCTTTACACACTTCAACACACACAATTACACATAATGCATGGAGGATCTGGGATAGACTTCACAAACAATTAAAAACAGAATTCAATTCACCCTTTATAGATTTAAAAGAAAACGAATATTTCACCCCAGAGACAAAAGAAGTAGGGGGAAATTGGATCACAAATAGAACACAGCTAAAAGATATAACACTAGATGGTAAAATTAGGACACTTCACGATATTAAATATAGGATTGGAATTAGGGCGCTCGACGAGTGGAGATATTTGCAGTTAGTGTCATTCGTCAAACGCCTACCACACCCTTTGAGGTCACAAGAGGAGTACACTATATTGGAACAATTGTGTAGCATCGAAAGCTCAAAAGGAAATATATCTAAAATCTATAATTACTTGCAGAAAACGGAAGAGTTGGACACGCTAAAATACATCCAAAATTGGGAAACAGACTTAGGGGTCCCAAGGGGGAAAACGACCATAGGAAGAATCTTGAATATGACTCACACCTCGGCAGTAGATGTAAGAACTGCCGAGATGAACTTCAAATGTTTGACGAGGTGGTACGCTACCCCAGATAAAATGGCCAAATTCAGAGGGGGTGAGTCAGAGAAATGCTGGAGAGGCTGTGAGTTAAGAGGAACGATGGCACACCTTTGGTGGGACTGCCTGAAAATTAAAGCCTATTGGAAAAAAATCTTGGCCCTGATAAAGGTAATAACAAAAAAAGAAGTGGAAGATAACCCATGGGTTGTTCTTTTTCATGGAGGGGAGGTTCCAGAGAAGGAGTATAAGGGTTCCCTGACCCCTCATTTGTTGAACGCAGCGAAAAGATTGATCCCCCTTAAATGGAGAGACGCGAAAAGCCCGCAAATGTGGGAGTGGATCGACTCCGTAGAGGACACCTATAGGAGAGAGAAATTAAAATACGGAAGTTTTAAACACGAGGTAGAGGAAAAGGACATATGGGTTCCCTGGTTGGAATTTAAAAAGACCTGGAGGTTCGCAGAAAACCTGAGAGAGGAATAGGAACACATTGTCAATTAATGGGAATGAATTCTTATAGTGGAGTCGTGGGATGGTCAAGGGTGGGGTGTGGGAAGGGGGGGAGGGTAGGAGGGGGGAATTAGTCGGGGAGGGGGGAGAAGGGGTGCTGGGTATTTCTTTGTCACGCGGATAAAACCTGTTAAAATTCCGTACTTAATACAAAAGAGAGTCTCCCAAACGGAGAAAAATAAATAAATAAATAAATAAATATAAATAAATAAATAAATATATAATAAAAATAATAACAAGTATAAAAACTTGTATAAGAAATACACCACAAATGATGCTAAACCAGATGTAGAGACGGAATTATGAATAAAATCATGAGCAAGTCTCTCGCTGCGGTGAAGTCTGAAGTGGCAAAAAAAAAAAAAAAAAAAGAAAAAAAAAAAAAAACCCTTGCATACTGTAGATACCATGCCTGGGAAGGATAACTGCTTTTCGATACTATCCTGGAATGTTCGGGGACTGAATTCAAAGTTTAAACGTGCTTTAATGTTCCAGTATATAAAAAAATTCTCCCCCCAACTGATTGTATTGCAGGAGACGCATTTGATGGGGAAAAAAGTAATAACGTTAAAAAAAGCCTGGATACAGAAAACATATCACTCTACGTATTCTTCATATGCTAGAGGGGTGTCGATCCTAGTGAATAAATCCTTTCCAGGAGAAATAGAGAAGGCCTATATAGATGCAAATGGAAAATATGTTACCTTAGTATATAAGATAGGCAAACAGAGATATGTTATAGCTGCTGTGTATATTCCACCTCCATTCTCGGTGGCAGTACTGAATGAGATAATGGAAAAAATCATTCGGCATATGCCAGCGAGATTGATACTAATAGGAGACTTCAATGCAGTCTTGTCACCAGAGCTGGACAGACCAAAACCCCCTAAACAACATTTTTCAGAATTATATAATTGGGCACAGGAAATGGGGGTAACGGAAGTTTGGCGATGGAAGAATCCAGGAGAAAGGGGATACTCCTGTTTCTCCACCTCCTATAAGACGGCATCTAGAATTGACTTGGCATTTACTGATCCCGCGATGTTAGCAGACATCGCGGAGGCCAAGTATCTGCCGAGTGGCCTCTCGGATCATTCTCCTTTGTTTCTATCGGTACGTATTCCAATCCCTAAAAACGCGTCTCTGTGGAGGCTAACTCCGCAATGGGTAGATCACCCAGAGATAGCAGAGAAAATTATACCAATAATGAGGGAGTATTGGGAGAATAATATAGGATCAGCCTCGGTAGAGACGGTATGGGATGCGTTTAAGGCCTATATACGAGGGCAATATATATCAAATATCTCAACAGTTAACAAAAAACAGAAAATGAAGGAACAAGAGTTGAAAATACAGATTGATGTACAAAGGGAAAGATATGGGCAGGACCCCAGCAATATTAACTTTGATGAAATGATGGCAGCACATAGAGATCTTCATTTGCATATGGAAGAAATAACAAGACTGGAAATGCATAAAAATAGACAAAATATCTTTGAACAGGGTGATAGGGGGGGGGGCAGATTTCTGACTAGGCTAGCGCAACAAGAACATCAAGCCACAATTATCTCAGAGATTGAAGACTTAAATGGACAGATGGTGAAAGAACCTAAAGAGATATTGGAGGCCTTTAGAGAGTATTATAACATGCTTTATACTTCCTCTCTCCCGTCCGGCTCCTGCCCGGAGGGTATGACGGACCTTTTGGACCGGATAGCCTTGGGGTGGTTGTCAGATGGGGAGAGGAGAGAATTGGTCCGGCCCATCGAGGCGGAAGAGATTATGGAGGTCATACGAACATTTCCGGGAGGAAAGGCACCGGGCCCAGATGGAATCCCGGTAGAATTCTATAAAAGGTATGGAGCAATAATAGCCCCTAAACTTGCGGGAGTATTCACAAATGGGTTAATGCAAGGAGCCCTGCCAGAATCTATGCGAGAGGCACATATAACATTAATATATAAGGAAACAAAAGACCCAAAGCTATGCTCATCGTATAGGCCAATTGCATTATTAAATATAGATTTGAAAATATTGACAAAAATATTGACACTCAGAGTACAGCCCCTGCTGAGAAGCATAATAGATTCTGATCAAACAGGATTCATGCCACAAAGAACAACAGACATTAACCTACGCAGGCTCTATACGAATATACATACACATCATATCTGTGAGGGTTCAAGGACAGTGGCCTCTTTGGATATCGAGAAAGCCTTTGATACGGTGGAGTGGCCATTTCTCTGGGAAGTACTCAGGAGGATGGGATTCCCACTAGTATTCATCGAGTGGATTCAGATAATCTATGAAAGGCCAATGTCCGCAGTGAAATTAGGGGGAAGATTGTCGCATTTTTTTCAGTTATATAGAGGCACGAGGCAGGGCTGTCCTCTTTCTCCAGCGCTCTTTGCAATTGCAATAGAGCCAGTGGCAGAGGCTCTCAGGACCACACCTAATATTCGGGGACTCCGGGTGGGGGGGCTGGAGGAGAGGGTAGCCCTGTATGCCGATGACATGCTTCTATTTTTAAGAGATGCAGGTCCATCTTTGGAAGGAGCTCTGAAATTGCTGAATGAATATTCGGCATATACAGGGCTTAAAGTAAACTGGGGCAAGTCAATATTTTTTCCTATAGATCAAGGAGCAAAAAAAACCGCGGCCCCAAACATGCCATTGAAATGGGTCTCGGAATTTAAATATTTAGGCATTAAAATATCTAGTCAGGTTGAAGATTTTAGGAAACTAAACTTAGATCCGGAGATACAGGAACTTGGTAGGAAAATAAAGATTTGGGCATCACTCCCTCTGTCTCTACTGGGACGTATAAACCTGGTGAAGATGAAGGTTCTGCCTAAATTTTTGTATGCTTTCAGAAACTCCCCACAGTGGCTCCCGAAAAGTTTTTTTACACAGACAGATACATGGAATGCTCTCCGCATTTATATGGGCTAATAAACCAGCTAGAATAAAATTAAGTACACTTATGAGACCGGAAGCACAGGGGGGATTGGCATTTCCAGACTTTCATAAATACTATATAGCAGCACAGTTAGTCACAGCAGGAAAATGGTTAAACCCGGATGGTTACGATCCGGCCACTATGTTGGAAGCAACAGTGGTCCAATCGGTAGAGGCACTGCAGGGATTGTTATATAGAGGTATTAAAACTAGGAGGGACTTAACGCCAGCAATGAAAACAACGGTTAAAGCGTGGAAGGCTGCCATAGGAAGAGAAGGGGGAAAAAAATATATTCTATCTCCAAATACCCCCCTGTGGAGGAATCCTGAATTGCCACATTTGGATTCAGTTCAGGACCCGGGAGCATGGACTAAATACGGGGTGAAGAAAATATCACAGCTGATACAGGAGGGAAAGTTCCTATCATATGGGGAAATGAGACAGATCTGGAATATTCCCGAGAGCTATGCGTTTAGATATAGGCAGCTCAGCCATGCCATAATAGCTCAGTTCCCAGAGGGGACCCCGCAATTGATGGAATCTGAGGTGGAACAAATGATAAAAGGTGGGAAGCGGACAATTTCAAAGTTCTATGGATACCTGATAAACATCACACCTTATGATATAAGTAAACTAAAGGAAAATTGGAAGAGAGAAGCCCCGGGTTTGAAAAATTGGGAGGAAGTATGGAGGTTCCCACTGCAGATTTTAGTATCACTCCGTGATAAACTGATACAATATAAAATCATACATAGAAGCCACTATACACCATACAAGTTGCAGGGATTTCACCAAGCAATTCTCAGAATTGCTGGAGGTGTGTAGTGGAATCAGGGGACTTCATACATATATTCTGGCTTTGTCCAAAAATAGTAGCGTTCTGGAGCGAGATCTTGACAATGATAGCAAGGGTGACATCTGTAAGGTTGGAACAAGAAGTAGAGATCTGTCTCTTGGGACTAATAGAGGGTAATGCTATTTCAAAAGAAAGGAAAACGCAGATAGGCCTGCTACTATTCTATGCCAGGAAAGTAATAGTGCTAAATTGGAAAAAAACAGAGGCCCCATCAATAGCACAGTGGAAAAATTTAGTAAATAGCAACCTGATATTATATAGAGAGACATATTGTAATAGAGGACATGGGGAGAAATATAGAAGAATATGGGCAAACTGGATAGAGAACCCTATAACAGCGTCAGGATGAGGGGAGAATTGGGGAGATAATCACACCATTGGGAGAGGGGGGGGGAGGGAGGAAGAAGAATGAATGGCATTGGATGAAAGGATATTGTATGAATGTTTTGGGAATAAGGTCAATGTTAATGTCATTAGAGTTTTAATAAAGTAAAATATGAATGTAATATATGTGTATGATCTTATTTTTTTGTATGGATAAAAAAAGAAAATTTAAATAAAGAGATTTATAAAAAAAAAATGTATCTGCAAGCTACAGCTCAGATATGAAAGACTGATTGTCTGTTTATTCTGCCACAGGGCCCAAGGAAGGGCCAGGCAGCGTTGAAATCCACTATTGCAAGTTGGATTTGACAAGTCATTATTCAGGCCTATGCTTTGGAAAAGAAGATTCCTCCTTTTCAGGTGAAAGCACACTCAACTAGAGCAGTCAGAATTTCATGGGCAGTGCATCACCAGGACTCCATGGCTCAGGTCTGCAAGGCTGCTACTTGGTCTTCGGTCCATACATTAACAAAATTCTACCAGGTAGATGTGAGAGAGGCCATGAGGAATGCCGCCTTCGGGCGTAGTGTACTGCAAGCAGCAGTATAGATCCTCTGGCCCAATGGCGGTCTATGTTCCCAATATGTGTCTCCCTCCCCTCAATTTAAGCATTGCTTTGGGACATCCCACTATGTAATTATCAATGGCTCAGTGTCTCGTGATGTATAAACAAGAAAATATTATTTTTTAATACAGCTTACTTGTAAAATCCTTTTCTTGGAATACATCACGGGACACAGAGCTCCCGCCCCTCTTCGGGATGAAAACGTTGGGACACTTATTGCTTTGCTACAAAACTGAGGTACTCTTCATATGGGAGGGGTTATGTAGGGGAGGAACTCGCCTTGTAATTAGGGTTGCCAGTGTCCAATCACCTGTGGTGACTATCTAACCCACTATGTAATTATCAATGGCTGTGTCCCGTGATGTATTCCAAGAAAAGGATTTTACAGGTAAGCCGTATTAAAAAAATCCAATTTTTTTCTTGCCACTTGGCGGGGTCCTTTTTTGTAATCTGTAATTTTCCCCTTTTTTTCCCCTCCCACTCCCTTCCCCTATGGGTTTTTTTTTTTTTTTAGGTGAGAGATAGTTAACTAAATAAAAATTCCCCTTTTTTTGTCATTCCCCTCCCCTATGGGGGTTCTAAATTTAAATACATCACAGCTTTTTTTTTTGGGGGGGGGGGGGGGAGTAATTTCACTTTGGAATATCATTCGTGGAAAAAGTCCATCACATGACACTTACAGTAGATAACACACCACACTCTTGGTGAGATTAAACAATTACAGTATATACTCATGTATAAGCTGGGGCGCGCCCAATTTTACCACCAAAAAATGGGAAAAAGTATTGACTCGAGTATAAGCCTAGGGTGGGAAATGCAGCAGCTACTGGTACCCATCAGTGTCCCCATCAGTGTCCAGTGTCCCCATCCAATTATTATCTGTGTATTACTGTACTTGCCTTATTAGAGCGGACTTCAGGTCTCTTTTATCTCCCGACTCCCGCCCACTGCAGTAGGATCTTTTTTTTTCTCAAAAAAGGATGTTTATTGAATAATATGACAACAATACATGGTTACAAATATTACATCTGTTACATTTCACTTCCTCTTTTGTACATCCATATATAACTGTAAAATAATAAAACAACAAGAAAAACAAACCACACAAAACTTCTGGAATGCTACATTCTCCTCCCGCTAAACCATCTCATTTTGCATTAGAGCAATGTACGAATATCAGCAAGCTCCCACACTCCTGGACCTGCTCCAATGTATACAGGGGTGCAATCCCCTGGCCCCCTCCCCCTTTCACAGAGTGCCTCTGATCCAGTCTTAAATCCTCGCCTCTGGCCTTTTATATGAGCAGCCTGTCCAATACCAGCTCAAGTGGGGCTAAACCCGGGGAATTTAACCAGGGGGCCCACAACTTTTCAAACCTGCCCCACCATTTCCTGTGCTGATAGATGTATTTCTCTGCCTGGAGAGTGAATCCCATCTGGGCTATCCACTCCCCCAACCTTATCCTTCCAGTGCTTAAGGATAAGTTTGCGGGCCTGAAAAAGGGCCCTACCAACAGCCTTTTTAGGGTTATCCTCCAGTGGGAGGTCTTCTATAATACCCAGGTACACACTTTAGGGGTCTGTGGTACTTGAATCAAACACATCATTCAGAGTTTTGAGAACCCCCGTCCAATATAGATGTAGCTTGGGACACCACCACATCAAATGGATGAGGTCTCCATGGTCCCTGGCACATCTAGGACAGTTGTCATCCTCAGCCAGCCCCCATACTATGCAATCTGGCCGGGGTAAAATGTACTCGCAGAACAATGTATAGTTGTGACAAACTGTGTGCTACGTTGAGCGAAGCCCCCTGTATAGCTAGTAACGCCTCCTCCCACTGTTCCTCCTCAAAAACACCCACATCTCTTTCCCAGGAGTCCACCACCCTAGAAGGGAGGGCCGGCAAAAATGCTGTCAGTAACATGGCGTACGAGCTTGAAATGAAGCCCCTAAAGCTAGATATCCCAGTCATAAAGTGGAAGATCGGGGCAGGGGACAATATCCAAGGGTTGTTTGCAGCCTGGGCCCTGATGGCATGCCTCAACTGCAAGTAGGAAAAATGCATTGTCTGCGGAAGATCAAACTTCTCCCGGAGCTCCGCGAAAGAAAGCAGACGGCCCCCAGAGAAGATATGCACCAAGTGTGTAACCCCATACCTCCTCCAATGCTCACCACATGTCAGAGACATCAATTCCTCGTAATATCGGTTGTTCCAAATTGGGCTGTGTCCTGTAAACCCCTCTATGTTCTGTAATAGGCGGGTTTTATTCCAGATTTTCTGCATTAATGCATATGTAGGGAAAAGTTTATTGGACTTAGCGCATTGTAACGACTCGAGACCAATCACAATATTGTCCATGTCGGTCATGTGATTGACTATGTCAACCACCGGGTCCCCCCGTCCCTTACTCATAGCCCGGGCTATATGTTGTAGTTGTGCTGCCAGGTAGTACACCCAAGGGTTTGGGAGAGCGAGCCCTCCCACCTCCTTCGGTTTTTGTAGTTGTTCTAACTTAATCCTGGGGGGCTTGTTAAGCCAGAGAAATGCACGGAATAGGGAGTTAATAATTCTAAAAATCCTGAGGGGGGACAACCATGGGGGTGTTGTGTAAAATATACAACAGCTGAGGCATAAACACCATTTTTGTGAGGTTTACTCTACCGACTAGGGACATTTTCAATTTTGACCATATTTTAATTTTGTCTCTAATCCTGCCTACTAAGGGAGTGAGATTTAGAGTGACATAATCGAGCAGTTGAGGGGTAACCCAAACACCCAGATATTTGAATTTAGTCGCCACTGGGATGTCTAGCAACGTACGATCCTGCGGACTCGAAGAGTCCAGAAGCATAATTGCGGACTTAGTCCAATTTATCAATAGACCCGAAAAGGACGCGAAAGTCTAAATTACCGACATCGCCTCCCGGAGAGAGCCCGACGTGTCACCTAGTAACAGCATGGTATCGTCCGCGTAGAGCATCATTTTTTCATGTGTCAATCCGTACTGGAACCCCGTAATTAGGGTGTTAGAGCGCACCAGAGCCGCCAACGGTTCTATGGCAACCGCGAACAGCAAGGGTGAGAGGGGGCACCCCAGCCGGGTCCCCCTAGGTAGCGGGAAGGGAGAAGACACTCTGCCCTCCTCCCTAATGACCGCCAGGGGGGAGTCGTACAGGAGCCGCACCCAGAACTGGAACACAGGCCCAAACCCAAATCTGGATAATGTCGCCCACAGGTACTGCCATTCAATGCTGTCGAATGCTTTGTGGGCATCTAGAGACAGCAATGCTCTATCCCCCCCGTTATCCGCCGTCGATTGCATATTAACAAACAATCTCCTGAGGTTAATAGCTGTAGATCGCTCCGGTATAAACCCCGATTGATCTGTGTGTACTATCGCCGTGATCACCTTATTCAGCCTTATTGCCAAGACCTTTGCTAGTATTTTTATATCACTTTGTAGAAGTGAAATTGGCCTATAGGAACCAGGGTCCAATGGATCCTTTCCTGGTTTAAGTAGGAGAACTATGCTTGCTTGTCTCATGGAGTCCGGAAGCCGCCGTGCCTCCCTGGCCGCGTTCAAAGTATGAAGCAGTTTCGGGAGCACGGCGCTCCCATACTGTTTGTATACTTCGATCGGTATGCCATCATCTCCTGGGGCCTTAGAATTGGGGAAAGAATTGGCAGCCTCCGTCATCTCCTCAATGGTGATGGGAGTCTCAAGGGACTCCGCTTGGGACTCCGTTAAACACGGTAGCTCTATCCCTTGCAGAAAATCCAGAGTCACCTCTCCAGTATGCGTTTGCTTTGATTCGTAGACTAGCATAGAATCTGACCAGTTCCCTCATTACCAGGTCGGCGGTGTTTATCAGGCTACCTCCCTCTGTCCTAAGAGCACCGATGGATGGGGATGTCTGTTGTGATTGGACTATCTTAGCTAAGAGTTTGCCCGTCTGCTCTCCCTCTTCATAGAAAGCCATTTTAGAGAAGAAGCGTTTCCTGTCAGCCCTAGATGTGTCCAGCCTGGTCAGGGCATCCTGAGCTGCTATCCATGCCTCGGGGGAGGGCTCCCGGGAGGCATGGATAGCAGCTCAGAATGCACTGACCAGGCTGGACACATCTAGGGCTGACAGGAAACGCTTCTTCTCTAAAATGGCTTTCTATGAAGAGGGAGAGCAGACGGGCAAACTCTTAGCTAAGATAGTCCAATCACAACAGACATCCCCATCCATCGGTGCTCTGCCTCCAAGCACTTTACCATCTGTGCTACCTGTTCCCTCTGTTCAGTAGTGTTATGTTTAATTGCGTTCACCTCAGCAATAAAAATACCTCTCAAAATGGCTTTAAAAACATCCCAGGCAGTGTCTGTTCCAGGATGATCCGCATGTCTCTGCCAGTAGGCCACAATATCCCTCTCAATTTTTTCATGAGAGGGGAAAAGGTTGAGCCAAAAGGCATTAAGCTTCCACGGTGCTCTAGGAAGGGTTGTAAGAGGCCTGACCCTTAATGAGAGCCAGACGGGAGAATGATCCAAGACACACCGGGGAAGGTATTGTATACCCTCAATATACTGAGTCGCAGTAGGATCTTTAATACAGACAGCGGGCGGGTAGCCAGGAGGTGCCGCGCCAATGATGTCCACTGACTGCTAGGACATGGCAGTCCCAGCAGCCAATCGTAGCGCACAGCATCCTGGCATGGGCGGGAGTTACGGCAGCGGCTCTGCAACAGACACGAGCAAGCAGGAGTAATAAACAGGTAGGACGGATGGTAGCTGCGGGCCAAGATATGGAGACCCTGCACACACCAGAGATTATTGCCACACACCGGAGGCACCTTAGACAAGTGGCAACATGACTCGAGTATAAGCCGAGGGGGGAATTTTCAGCCTAATAAAAAGGGCTGAAAAACTTGGCTTATACTCAAGAATATACGGTAGATAGGGAGGGCTGGGGGCTTTAAAAGATCTTGTATATCTTAATTTATATTGAGATATATTTTGTGGTGATTTTTATGTGTAAATTCCCCCCCCCCCCCATTAGCTAAGTATTTCCGAATAGAAATGTGTGAGATATTTCGCTATATGATACAAAGAATACACAAGTTCCTATTCACAATTATGATTCACATATTTATGTAAACACGTTGTCACGTATTAGTAAATAGATTGGACGATGTCACTATGTATCCTCCATGGGAGGCTTCCTTTCCCCCCCCCCCCCCTTCCTGGTCTGTTCCTCTCCCCCTCCTTCGGTCCCAGTCTTCCCATCTTTTTTTATTTTTCCATGTGCGGTTTACTCTCTTCTCTCCTTTTCTTATAATGACATAAGTCCCTCATACTTGGGATGAGGGGGTGGGGATGTTAGGATAAAGGCTAAGATTTATGCAATTGCTTAAAATACCTGGGTAGGCGGGACCCATCTGGGGAGGTTCCTCCATATTCCCAATATAGAGAACTTAATTAATTAATTTTTTTTTAATCCCTCTTCCCCTTCCTTTCCCTAGACATGAACGAAATAAAAATCTGCTCTTTTAATGTGAGGGGACTAAATTCCCCATCAAAAAGGTCACAGATTATATATTATTTACATAAACAAAAAGTTAGCATTGTCCTTCTCCAGGAGGCGCATTTTTGCTCAGATTGCATACCAAATATACAGAATAGATACTACTCTACTTGGTATCATGATTCCTTCGCCTATTATAAGTCTAGAGGGGTCTCCATAGGAGTTCATAAATCCCTACTGCATCAAATAACAGGAAGCTGGTGTAGTCGAGATGGCAGATTTTTACGCTTATAGTTAACCATTTTTAGAAAAAATATACTATTATTAACCTATACTTTCCAAATCAAGATCAGATTAAGATAGGTATGCAGAAATGGATAGATCTCATGGAAAAAGTAGGAGGGGTGACCCTAGTAGAAGGGGAATTCAACTTTGTACTTAACAGGGACCTGGACACCACTGCCTTGAATACCTCACGTGACAAACCAAATTAACAGATTTAAAGCTACATTAGATTCACTTCACCTGATAGATATATGGAGGGCACTTAACCCATTAGACAGGGATTATTCATTCCACTCGAAAGTACACGGTACTTATCATAGATTCGATTTGTCTTATAAACCAAATGGGAATAGCAGCAATATCTTCAGCTGACACAGAGAGCTTTATTTGGTCGACTTAGGGCCGAAACAACTAATCGATTAATCAACAACTAATCGATTATGAAATCAATCAATTACAGTTTTCATGATCGATTAATCGGCCAGTAACATAATGGGGTTAAAAAAAAAGAAAATTAGCACTTTATAGTACAAAAAAGCAAATCACTACTGTAAATATTACTTTCACTGTCGCACAGTAGAAAAATTAACCTCTTACAGTAGTGATTATTTGCTCTTTTTGTACCTATTTAACCCCATTATGTTACTAAACATCTCAGGCCTGGGTCACACCTCAGTTTTTTGGTGCTTTTTGCAGAAACGCACTACAGTTCAATTACATGTTTTCCTATGGGATACATTCACATCCATGATTTTATTTCAGCTGCTGCGTATTTGGAAAGGGCAAGGACTTTTTAACGCAAAACGGTGCTATTGCTGTTTTTGGTTCAATATACTTCAATGGAGAAGCTGCAGAAAAGCATGTAATGCGTTTTTGAGGCAATTTGTGTTTTGTAATCTGCCCAACAATAAAATTGGACACTTTTTTTAAATGCAATTTCTAGATGGTCATGGAAATTAAACGATAATTTGTTAAAAGACAAAGTATGTATAGCAGAAATTAAATCAACAATTAACAATTTTGTATTAGATGATAGAGGAGACACTACTTCAAAACAGATCCAAAGGGAGGCACTAAAATGCGTCCTACGGGGTCCAGATTGAAAAAAGAAAAATATATCTTCTCTGTTAAAAGAAATTCCCAAGCTTGAAAAGGAGGCATAAGCAAAACCTGATCCCAAGGAATCTAATAGAACCACAGAGGTTATTAAATGAACAAACTTTACGCCTTAGAGATAAGAGCCGCGCACTGTTCTATCAACGTGGTAATAAACCAGGTCGACTCCTAGCTAGAGCACTGACCCAAAGGACATCTATGACCCCTATAATAAAAATCAAAACCACAACAGCAGACCTGACACATGATTCTAAAGAAATCTCTAAGGGCCAGATTCACAAAGCACTTATGCCGGCGTATCTAGAGATGCGGCGGCGTAATTGAAAAAAGCACCGTGCGTATCTTTGCGCCGTATCCTCAAAACGAGATACGCCTGAAAACCATTTTTTTCCGTCCGACGTAAAACGATTACACGGGCGCATCTTGGAGCGCAAAATACGCTAGACGCACCAATGTTTTGCTAGGCAAAGATGCAAATGAGGGAGATACGGCGATCCACAAAAGTACACTTGTGCAGCGCAGGCTACGCCGTGTGCGCATCTGCTGTTTTCCCGGCGGAAAGTTACACCTTATAAAAACTGCCTTAACTTTACACCAGACGTGTGCAGGTCAGCTAAAGCAACACCGTTAGGGACGAGCTGAGCACACACACTTGCAGGACAACAATCTGTATGCCAACATGCCAGGGGCATCCATGCTCATAGCTATACTAGTGACTTTAGAGGCACGCAGAAGGAGGAGGGAACGGAGGAGGAGGAGGGCACAGGAGAGGATATACCGCACACGCCAAGATGTCTTTGGCATGCCTGCTTCTGAGGTGTATCGCACCTTCAGATTCAGCCCTGAAGCCATCATGGAATTAACCAGAACCCTGCAGGATGACATCACCAGCCCAACACACCGCTCACATGCACTGGAGCCACTGGTCAAGGTCATAGCAACACTCCATTTCCTTGCCACTGGCTCTTTTCAGGGCACAAGTGGAGTGGTGGCAGGGATGGCACAATCCTCCATTAGCAGATGTGTGCACCAGGTTGTCCCTGCAATCCTCAGACGCATGGCCAACCAAATCATCAAACCCACCCAGGAGGACCTGCGGATGAAGGCAATGACAGATTTCTACAGAATTGCCAGATTCCCACGCACCGTGGGGGCCATTGATTGCACACATGTGGCACTACAGCCCCCCCCCCCCGTGAGACAGAGCACATGTACCGCAATCAGAAGCATTGTTATTCCATCAATGTACAGGTGATAGCCGATGCCCAATACCTCATATGGCATGTCCGTGCCAAACACCCTCGATCCAGCCATTACAGCTACATAGACCGTCAAAGCAACATCCCAAGAGAATTGGAACAGAACGTGTATGGGGACAGCTGGCTGGTTGGTGAGTGACATGGGTGTCAGGTATGACTGTCCCACCCCCATGATGCAGACATCACGAGGGGCACATGCACGACTAACATCCTCCTGTCTTTTCCCTTCCAGGTGACTCTGCATATGCACTTGGACCCCATCTCATGACTCCATTCCGGAACCCCCAAACCCCAGGAGAGGAAAGATACAATGCTGCACACATACGTACCCGTGCAGTGGTGGAACGCACATTTGGCCTCATGAAGTCCCGTTTCCGATCCCTGGATAAGTCTGGGGGCACCCTGTTGCATTCCCCAAACTTTGTGTGCTAGATAATCGGTGCATGCTGCACAACTTCGCAGTGAGAAGGGGCCTGGAGATTGACATACGTGAGGACCTGACCCCCGAACGAGACATTCCCCCCTAACTGAGGGTACACCGTCTTCTGAGGGAAGAGCAGCCAGGAGACGCCTCGCAGAAGGCATCTTTGCACAGTAAACACACACATTAATCATGGCACAATGAGAATGCATGCATGCACACCACTGTGGTCCCTAGCACACACACCCCACATTGAACTGGATTAGACCGAAGTACACCGCACGGTACTAGGGAGCAGCAACCCCCCCCGCCAAGGCTCCAATTATGTCACTGTACATTCATACACCTTTCACACGGACCTGGGATCACTTCTCCCTGGTCCTGGGGATCCCTACTCCACCACAAATGAGGGTGACACCCCTTTTTCAGCAGGAATGTCACCCCCACATTCATACATCATTCACAAACATAAAACAAATCATAAACACAGTACAAATCAACAAAAAAAATTAAAAAAAAGGAAATCAAAAGCACATCCCAAATTAACGTCGGCGTGAGCTACGCCTGGGCCGGCCACGGCCCCTCAGGGGAGACTCATGGAGGGGGAAGCAGGGGAAGGAGGAGCCTCCCCTGGTGTCTGTCCACCTGCTGGCCTGCCCTCCAAGGCCACGGCTATTCTGTTCAGGCCCACAGTGAGGGCTGCCCTATTGGCCTGGACAGCCTGGGTATTGGCCTGGACAGCCTGGGTAAGGGCATTCACCTCCAGGGCCACCCCATGCTGTGGCGGTCTGCAGGTCGCAAAAGCAAATTTATGTAAGCCAACTAGTTTGTGCTCACATCATTCACCGACTCCTTAATGGCGGACAGGCTGTCCTCCATCTGGGCCAAAGCTCGAGTGACCTGACCCAGATGGTGGGTCTGACGGGCCTGGTCCCTCTGCAGATTTGCAGGCAGAAAGTCTGCCACCCCCTGGTCTGGGTGGCCTTCCTGCCTGCACATGTGGCTTGTGGCCTGGGAGGAGGGGAGCCCCCTGGGGGGGGGGAGCCCTGTTGGGGGAGGAGTGGGAGGGGCTACCCCTGATGGAGGCCTGACTGCTGCCAGCCACAGGGGGAGCCTCATCCAAAAGCCAAAGTATTTCACTGGCAATGTCCATCTGATCCTCCTCAACCTCCTCATGAGGTGAGTTGTGGCCACTCCCCTGCCCTGAGGACTCCTGCCTTTCTTGGGGCTCTTCAGCAGCCTGATGTCCGGGGGATGGAGCAGACTGGCCAGATGGCCCAGCACTCTCCTGGCCATCTGTGGATGACACAAAACATACACAGGTTGGAGGATCCACACACTTGGCACATATTCCCCCCCCCCCACACATGCTACTCGCGAGATAGAAAAAAAAAATAACTTACCTGTCCTCACGGCCTCATCGGAGTCAAAGCCAGGCAGGCCCACCACTTGCTGGCTGTGGAAGCACTGGGCCACTGCACGCTCCTCATCAGTCCACCTGATGGTGCAAGGTGGTCCCCCTCCAGTGCCCCTGGCATGTGCTGTAATCTTGGCCAGCTTATCACGGACCAGGCTCCTCAGATCATTGATCTTCTTTGCGATCCCACTGGGGGTCCTCATCTCCCCCCACATTGATCTCATCAGTAATCTCCTGGAGGATCTCCTTCTTCCTGGCCGGGGTGATGTCCCGGCTCTCAGGGCCATGCAAAAATCGCCCATGACGGGTGATGGCCCTAGCAAGTATTTGCTTCTTCCGAACAGAGAAGTTGAGCTTTCTCCTCTTTGGTGACATATCACCAACCAGTCAGCACCAAACAGACACAAAAATCACACAGAACAAACAGACACAAACAGACACAAAAATCAAACAGCAAAAACCAGACACCAAAATCAAACAGCACAAACAGACAGCTAATACAGACTCCAAAAAACACACAGAAAAAACTAACAGCTAATACAATCTCCTACTCCAATAAATCTTTACTATAACACTACTACACTAACCAACAAACAGCCACAGACAACAGAACAAAAGCACCTTGCTTCAGGAAGGGAAACACATGGATGTACTTTTGCAATGGAAGGGCGTTTGTCTGGGCCTATTTATACACAGGGCGTATCTCACCAAGTACGCCGGGCCTAGTTCCTATCTCACTGATTGCGCCGGGCCGAGTTCTGAGCATGCCCAGTGAGGTGTATAATCATGCGTGCATGCGCAGTACGGCCGGCCCTTCATTTACATGGGGTCACGGGGTCATTTCAATGGAGCACGCCCACTTCCTTCCCACTTTCAATTACCCCGCCTTACGCCTCGGAATTTACGTTACGCTGGCGCAAATTTGGGCGCAAATACTCTGTGGATACGGTACTTGTGTCACGAAATTGAACCGGCGTAATGTAACAGAGATTCGCTACGCTGATCTAAATATGCGCCGCTCTACGTGAATCTGGCCCTAAATCTTTCCATTCATTTTACTCTAAACTCTAAGGCCCCGTACTCACAACCAAACATGTCTGCTGAAACTGGTCCGCAGACCAGTTTCAGCAGACATGTTTGGCCGCATGTAGGCCCGAGCGGACCATTTTCGGGCGGATCAGACAGGTTTCCAGCGGACAACTGTTTTAAAGCAAGTCCAGGAAACAGTTGTCCGCTGGAAACCTGTCCGCCCGGACATGTACGGTCGTCTGTACAGACCTACCGTACATGTCCTGCCGCCCGCCATCGCTCGCATGCGTCGAATGACTTTGACGCATGCGATCGAACAGAAGTCCCCGGGCAGACATGTCCGATGAAAACGGTCCGCGGACCGGTTTCATCGGACATGTCTGCTCGTGAGTACTCGGCCTTAAATATACCTAAACAGACTCCAAAATCTTCCGACAGGAAGACAGTATATACAGGATACAGCCATTCCATCAATATCCCTGACTGAAAGAGGAATTCAAAAATGAATTCTCAACAATGGAGTTGCAAAAGGCAATTGACTCTCTGGTACCGGGCAAAAGCCCAGGGCCAGATGGCTTTACACCTCGATTCTATAGAATAATTAAAGAACATTTGATCCCAATTATGATCAAAACTTTCAGTGTGATCTCAGCCTCTCAAACCCTATATATATATAGCATATATATTGATTATTCCAAAGCCAGAAAAGGATCATACACTATTGTGGGAGCTATCGTCCGATCTTGATAACCAACATAGATCTTCGTAAACTTGAAAACTTTGACATTGGTAGATTATGTCCAGCAGAACTCCATCCCAGCCTGTCTACTGGCGGTGGATGCTGAAAAAGCATTTGACAGGGTGGGATGGAGTTTTATGGAAGAATCCCTGGATCAGTGGGGAATAGGCCCAATGCTTAAGGGGAAAATAATGGCACTATCACTATAAGCACGCTAAGAAACTTTTGTCCGCTGGAAACCTGTCCGCTAGGCCAGGAAACCTGTCCGATAGGCCGTACACACGACCGAACATGTCCGATGAAACTGGTCCCCAGTAATTCACACCTCCTTGAAGTCTCTAACACATAGAGAGCGTCCTGCCTAACAGATGTAGTTCCCAGGAGGGGGTGAGCAGGTTACTGACCACCGCAGTAAAGCCTGCCTTCACGGTGGTCAGTAAAATCAGACAAGCAGGAAGTGAACAGAACAGAGAAGAAATAGAGCAACTTCTAAACAAAAACGAACAATGAGGAAGTAAAAAGAGGAATGTCTGCAGGTAAAGGATGCCTTTTATGAAAAAAAATGATTTCCTTTACAACCCCTTTAACGAAACTTCAAGAACTGAATTACTTACCAATAATACAAAAAACAATTAACCACTTAACGACCGCCGCATGTATATATATACGTCCACAGAATGGCACGTACAGGCAGGTGGGCGTACATGTACGTCCCTGCCTTTCCGCGGGTCGGGGGTCCGATCGGGACCCCCCCCCCCAGTACATGCGGCGGTCGGTTCTTCCGTGGGAGCAATCCGAAATGAGGGGCGGCTATTCGTTTCTAGCCACCCCCTCGCGATCGCTCCCAGCTTCCTCCTCTGCCTGAACTGTAAACACAGGCAAGGAGGAAGTGATGTCATCTCTCCTCTGGCGCTCTTTTTCGTCCGGAGCCAGAGGAGAGAAGACATCAGTACAGTGAGTTGCACCAACAGCACACTGACATAGTACACACAGGCACATAACCCCCCAGATCACCCCCAGATCACCCTCCGATCACCCCCCCCCCCCAGCCCCCTCTCACAGTGTCACTGATTGCAGTGATCATTTATTTTCTGATCACTGCATTTAGTGTCATTTGTGACAGAAAAAAGTGTTAGGGCAGTTAGCTTTAGGCCCTAGTTAACCCTTTCACCCCTATTGCCAGTGTCACTAAGCGATCGGTTTTCTGATCGCTGCTCTAGTGTCACTGTTGCCTGCTCTAGTGTCACGGTTGCCGCTAGGTAGCTAGTTTTTTTGAGGTTCGCCGCCAGGTTTCTATAGCGTTAGGTACCCCCATAAATAAAAGGTTTTAACCCCTGATTGCCCCTAGAGTTAACCCTTTCACCAGTGATCACCGTATAAGTGTCACTGGTGACGCAGGTTAGCCAATTAGTTATTTAGTTATTTTAGGTTCGCCGCCAGGTTTTTAGAAAGCGTCGGGTACCCCCATATACTACCTAATAAAGGTTTTAACCCCCTGATTGCCCCCTAGTTAACCCTTTCACCAGTGATCACCGTATACATGTTACGGTTGACGCTGGTTTGTTAGTTTGCTGTTTATAGCATCAGGGCACTCGCCGTATATAACCCAATAAAGGTTTAACCCCCTGATCGCCCGGCTGGTGATATCAATAAAATTTTAGCGCCAGTCAGGGTCTGCGTTGCCCCAGGCAGCGTTAGGTTAGTGCCAGTAACGATTACACCCACGCGCAAAGCATACACCCCCCTTAGTGGTATAGTATCTGAACGGATCGATACCTGATCTGATCAGATCTATACTAGCGTACCCAGCAGTTTAGGGTACCCAAAAACGCATTGTTAGCAGAATCAGCCAAGATACCCGCTAGCACCTGAGTTTTGCCCCTCTGCCCAGCCCAACCCACCCAAGTGCAGTATCGATCGATCACTGTCACTTACAAAACACAACTCACATAACATGCAGCATTCGCAGAGACAGGCCTGATCCCTGCGATCGCTAACAGTTTTTTTTGGAAGCGTTTTCTACGTTTGCTTTTCTACAGTCCGGTGCTTTTATACCTGTGAATCCTTACTATTGTACCACTAAATTCAGAGCCCAAAATGGCAAAGCGAATGTACAATAGTAAGCAGGCCTACGAGTTCACGAGCATGACAGATAGTGAAGAGGAGGTCACGCATCTGTCAGATTCTGGCTCAGAATATGAACCCGTTTACGACAGCGGCTCCATGCCAGATAGCTCTGACGACGAAGTTGTGGTCCCTGCTAAGGCCAGGCATACCCGACCCCGTTCTGATGTTGTTGAGCAGCAAGAACCGCAGGACCCTTGTATGGAGCAGAGAAGTACTAGCGCCGCTATTCCTTCTGGTGAACTGGCAAGCACCAGCGGCCTAGTACACCCTGGTCGTTCATCCAGCACTGCAGTATCACGTGGTGACGTGGCGAGTCCCATAAGTGCAGTTCAAGCTGGCGAGGTGGCAAGCACAAGTAGTGTCCCGCTGCCACCAAGAAGAAGACAAAGACAGGCCCGTCATGCCCATAGTGCCCTTCCTGCAGAATTTGCCTATCCTGATTGGGTCCCCACCACTTCTGCAGAACCCGTACTTCCCCCATTCACTGGCCAACCCGGTATTCAGGTGGATACAGTTGATTTTACGCCACTTGATTTTTATTCGCTGTATTTCACGGAAGATCTCTATGGATCTATTGTGGGACCAGAGTAATTTATATGCTGGTACCTACATTACCGCTAATCCCCAGTCCCTCCTTGCCAAAGAATGGAAACCACTTACGATTTCCGAATTTAAGACCTTTCTGGGCCTTACCATCAACATGGGCATACACAAATTTCCAAATTTGCGGATGTATTGGTCCACACATCCAATTCACAATATGCCCATATTCTCTGCTCACATGGCCAGGAATCGATACGAGGCGATCCTGCGGTTCTTGCATTTCAGTGACAATGCACTTTGTCGTCCGCGTGAAGACCCTGAATTTAACCGGCTCTACAAAATTTGGCCCCTCATAAACCATTTCAACGAACGTTATGCAGCCTTGTTTAATCCCCAGCAAGTTGTATGCGTTGATGAGTCCCTGATTAAATTTTCTGGCCACTTGTCTTTCAAGCAGTTCCTTCCCAGCAAGCATGCCAGATACGGGGTCAAGCTCTATAGGCTTTGTGACAGGGCAACAGGCTACACATGGAGCTTTAGGGTTTATGAGGACAAAGATAGTCAGGTAGAGCCGGTTTGATCGTCAGATTGGAGCATGTGGCACCGTGCGACCAAATCGCTGGGGCTTTCCCCAGCGGCTTGTAGATTCCCGTCTTAGGCTGTGGGCGAGAGCCTGCTGCAAGTGTAATAATTTGCCCGCTGTGAAGTGGCGGGACAATAAGAATGTTTTCGTTCTTACCACCCTTCACGCAGACACGACAGTACAAATTCGTACGGCAACTGGTGTTGTGGAGAAACCCCTCTGTGTCCATGAATATAACCAAAATATGGGAGGGGTGGACCTCAACGACCAGTTGATGGCGCCGTATCATATTGCCCGTAAGGCAAGACGTTGGTACAAAAAAGTGTCTATATTTATTTCAATTGACTTTACTGAATGCTTAGGTCTTATACAAAGCTTCAGGACGGAATGGATCCTTCCTTGAATTCCAGGAATAGATCATCACAGAACTCCTGTATCCAGGCGGTTCTGCACCTCACCATCCCCTACCAAATGCAGTAAGCCGACTGCATGAGAGGCATTTTACGTATGCCCTCAAGAGTACCCCTACCCAACGAGCCCCCCAAAGAAAATGTTGTGTCTGTACCAAGCGCGGATTTAGGCGTGACACCCGTTATTTTTGTCCCCGCTGTCCTGCCGATCCTGGTCTTTGTATTGGTGAATGTTTTGAACGCTTCCACACACTAGTGACAGGCTAGGCACACTTACACAGGGTCTCCCAAGATGCCATCGCATTTTGAGAGACCCAAACCTGGAACCGAAAAGTTGAACAGTTACAGTTACAAAAAAAAGTGTTAAAAAAAAAAGTAAAAAATAAAAAAAACACAAAAAAAATATAAAATAAAAAAAACAAAAATAGTTGTCGTTTTATTGTTCTCTCCCTCTTTATTTTCTCTCTATTGTTCTGCTCTTTTTTTACTGTATTCTATTCTGCAAAGTTTATTGTTATGTTTTTTCATGCTTGCTTTTCAGGTATGTAATTTACTTTACTGTTTTCAAGTACGCCATTCAGCTGTTGCGCGGACTTATTTATCTCGACAGCAACAGAGTTTGCTCCCACGATATATAAAGCCGTGACTCCAGTGCTGTAGGAGGTGATTTCACCACCACAGTTAAAAAAAGAGCGTATATGCCGAAGCATGGGAGCATTAGGGGCGGAGGATCGATTTTGCTCCTAATGCCGCGTATATACGTCGACATTCCTACGGAGGCTTGCCCGTGGAAAAGTCTAACCGTGTGTACGCAGCATAACTTTTTTGCGGGAGGATGCCCCCATGCTTCGGCATATAAATATTTTAGGCACAGGTTGAGTTAAAAATGTTTTTATTTTTTACTATGTTTTTTTTTGGTATTTGCTTTGCAGGTATGGTATGATCTTACTGTTATACTGTAATGTTACTTTGTTTTAATGTTAACCATCATTTGCTTAGCAGGTACGCCATTTAGTTGCAGCGCGGATTTATTTAGCGTGACAGCAACAGCGTTTGCTCCCACGACATATAAAGCCGCGACTCCAACGCTGCAGGAGGTGATTTTACCACCACAGTTAAAAAAAAGAGCATATATGCCGAAGTATGGGGGCATTAGGGGCGGAGGAGCGATTTTGCTCCTAATGCCGCGTACATACGGTTCACATTCCTTTTTTTTTTATTATTCTTTATTTATTTCAAGAATTACGTTACAGGATATTCCATTTCATCTCTTCTACTTAGACTATTATCAAAGAGTTGAGAGAACGATGGATATAAACCTCATCATCCCCCCCCCCTCCTCCCACCTTTATCCTAGTTTCGCAATACTTTCCATTTTCCTCTATATCTTTCTGCATCTTATTACCCTCTATACCCCCCTCCCCTTTTCCACCCCCCCCCAAAAAAAGGGTTCATGTTGCCCATTCCCCACCCCCCCTCCCCCTAACCCTCTCTATACCTCACATAAGGGGCCCATGTCGACCGGTATCTCTCATCCAGATCTTTCAATGCCATTGTTAGATTCTCCATTTGTTGAATCTCTGCTACTTTTGCGAGCCATTGTGCTCTCGATGGAAGAGTCTCCTGTTTCCACATAGCGGGGATGCACGCTCTCGCAGCTATGACAAGGTGTCTTATCAACGAGTTTTTGTATTTTTCCATTGACAATGGGATATCTAGTAGTAAGACCGCCGATGGTATATCCATTAAATTAATCCCTGTTATTGTGTTAATTGTTTCCGTTACCATTTTCCAGAATTCCTGTATTTTTCTACATTCCCACCAGATGTGCACTAATGTCCCTTCCGCTTCAAGACATCTCCAACAGATATCGGACGTCTCTGGATATATTCGGTGTAATACTGTTGGTGTTCTGTACCATCTCGTTAATATTTTATATCCACCCTCCTCTTATTTACTTGCTACTGATGCCTTATGTGTAAATCGTAGGATCCTATCTTTTTGTTCTTGAGTAAATGTTAGTCCGAGATCTCTCTCCCATGCTTGTATAAACGTAAATTCTTGTGGTCTGTCTAGCTTAATTAACGTTGCGTAAAAATAAGACAAAGAGGGGGGCGCATGCGCGGAGGCACCCGGGATGGCTGCTTGAACCGGGAGCTCCGCACTGACCCGGTCATTTCGCCGCCCTAGCACCGGACACACGGCAGCCGACAGCCCAACTTCAGGCTGACGACAACGTGGGGGAACCTCACAGCCACAGGCCCATGCAAAAAAGCTCGGTCCGAGGGGACCCGTTTTTCGACGGAGGAGACGCCGGTCGAATCCAAAATGGCGACCGCACCTCAGGTACAAGACGCCAGAGCTGGAGGTGAGACAGACAGCAGACAAGCTGTCATACAGAACCCTGTATCCTACACTGCCTTGGTTCCTCACAACACTCATCTCCTCATGTCCCTCTCACAAGTTACCTCAGAATCTCAGTCAGAGAATCCATTACTGCAGCACCCTATCTCTCCCATGGGAACAGCCCCAGCTCACACTGGCGCTATTTTCACCTCAGGAAGCCATGATTTCACTATACCCCAAAATGCAGGGGAACTTTTCTTAAAATTGTCTGAACTGTTGAAGGGTCTGGCTCATACAGCCAATAAAATCACCAATGATATTAGATCCGACTTCCAGAATCTAGGATCCAGAATGGAAATAATAGAACAAAAATTAGACATCACTGTTTCCAGGGCCAACCAGAATACTGACCACATACAGGCTATGCAGGAGCAATTGGATACTGCTATGAATAGAATTGATGACCTTGAAAACCGTTCAAGGAGAGAGAATTTTAGGGTTCGGGGTATCCCAGAATCCATTTTGGATGTACCCGCAGCAGTACAAGACCTCATTAAAACCCTAATACCATCAATAAGCTCTCACAAATTAGAACTGGACAGAGCTCACAGGTCCCTGGGTCCTCTCAGGAAGGACGGCTCTCCTAGAGACATTGTGGTTAAACCGCATTACTATGCAACAAAAGAGGAAGTTATGAAAGCTTCACGCCAACAACCCTCCATTTCGTTTCAAGGATTTAATATCCAAATATTCGCAGACATCTCCCCTTTAACAATTCAAAGGCGCAGAGCCCTTAAACCTCTGCTTACTATCCTGACACAAAAGGAAATCAAGTACTGGTGGGCTTTCCCATTTGCTCTGAAATTTTCACTTAAAGGAAAAACATACTCCTTTACATCCCTTCCAAAGGGGGAGAAAATTCTATTATCCCTGAAACTCCTGGCAATGGACCCAGCAATGGATACCTCCAACCCACAAGCAGGATCATCTAAACGACCCACACCCACAAGCCCAATCTCACCGCCTTGGAAATCCAACAAAAGCAGGCGCATTAAGGACTGGGCCACAACCTGAACTATTCACAATAATGGATCCGCTTTCCCTTTTTTTTTTTTGTTACCTAGGATGCCATACCTAGGGTAACTCACTTCGGGATCTCCCCGCAGTTTCTTGGAGATCTCAGGACCATACGGTCCCAATTCAACCAAAAACATTTTATTTTTTCCTCCCTTTTTATCTTATTTTTTCTCAGGATCGTTTATTCAATATCCTCTTGTTTGCTATATGGTTAATAGTCTCAAACAATCCACGTCAAGAACCTCTCTAGTTTAGAGGGTCAGACCTCAAGCAAGAATCCCTCGGAGCTTTTGGATAACCCCCACACCTATTTTAGGACCGCTTGGGTGTTCTATGTTCAGCCATTGACTCATGGTCCCCAAGCAATGATAAGATTATAGATTTTTGCATTGCATTATTTTTATTTTCTAAAATGGTTCCATTTTTGACTTATGGGCTTCGGCTGCCCTTGTTCTATATTTATAGAATGTTATAGTTTTCTTTATTATTTTTCTAGGTATTATATTTCATTAATGCTTGTTTAGCTTTAATCCTCTCAGGGATGGCTATGGCCGGGGCAGACGCCTTGCGCCCACGATCAACCCCCGGCTGTGAATTATCAGCCGATGGGAGTTGGTCTAGTAGCCCCTAGCAAGGGCTACGTGAATGTTTTGTTTGGCGGGAATGGGGTGGGAACTTTTCCCCCCCATTTTCGCCGGTTTAATTTAACTTGCTATGATATATGTATGTTTTTCCATTTTTTCTGCTCTTCTAATCTTTCTTCTTTAGTTGCCAGACTACACAGACACAGCCTCTCTTTTGCCTTCCTCTGGGTCCCGATCCAGCGTGTGACACTCATTCTCATATCCCACTCCTCCCATCCTCTGGGGTAAGTTCATGTAACCACAATATGTTCCTATTCTATAATGGCTATGCCACGTGACTCAAACCCTCCACCGCTTCTTAGAGTGGTTTCCCACAACGTCCAGGGTCTAAATTCCCCGGTTAAGAGGAAGAAAGTGTTCCAATCCTATCGTTCCCAAAAACTGGAAGTAGTCCTCCTACAAGAAACCCATTTTCCCACAAGTTATTCCCCATCATTCATTCACACTCATTATCCACAATTCTTCCTAGCAAATGCAGAAGATAAGACTAGAGGGGTAGCAGTTCTTTTTGCCAAGTCTTGCAAGTTTAAATCGCTTTTGGTTCACAGGGATCCAGACGGTCGATTTATTATGGTAAAGGGGTGGATAGATGAACAACTCTTTTCTTTTGTATCATACTACTCTCCAAATAGAGGCCAACTTAAATTTTTTCAATCTATGTTCAATGCCTTAGAAACACTCTTGGAGGGGATAGTTATATTTGGGGGGGGACTCCAGTGTGGCATTCGATCAAAGCCTTGACAAGTCCAGACCACTGACATCACAACTGACCCATCCCACCAGAGTTAGCTCGCAAATTGCAAAGTTGGTATTTCAACGAAGTCTAGTGGACATTTGGAGGGAACTTAATCCTTCCAAAAAAGATTATACGCACTTCTCAAACCCACACCGGTCTTACTCTAGGATAGACCACATTCTTGTTTCCTCAAGACATGTCCCTCTGGTCAGCAAAGCACAAATAAAAGATACAGTTCTCTCAGATCTCTCTATGGTAATCTGCTCTCTACGAGGCCGAATAAGCGATTATCGTCACCCCCCTTGGAAGCTTAACGAAACCCTTCTAAAAAATCCTATTGCCATCTTGGAAATTGAAAAGGCTTTGCAGGAATATTTTAGCATTAATGATATTGAAGGGATCTCAGCTGAGACCTTGTGGGCCGCACACAAGGCCACGATCCGAGGTAAGCTGATTCAAATTGCTTCTAAAATGAAAAAGGACAAAGCCTCGGAAGTCGAAAAATTAGAAAAGGATTTTATGGACTTATGTAAACGGCATAAGAAAGATCAAACTAGAGTCCAGACTTCTCAGCTGGATGCTGCCAGACTTGCCCTAAACTTAGCTCTCACTGTAAAGGCCGAAAGGTCCCTGGATTGGAATGGAGCGAAATTCTATCAACATAAGGACAGAATGAGCACTATGCTAGCCACCAAATTGTCACCGACTTTCCGCACATTCTCTCTCCCAAAAATTAAAACTCAGGATGGGACTACAACCCTTAACCCTGAACGCATACTACAAGCATTCCAGGGATTCTATTCTACATTGTACCGGTCTGATGACTCAGCTGAGATTTCTGAGATTCGCTCCTATATTGACAAATTACCCATTCCCAACCTCCACACGAGTCATGTTGATCTCATGGAAGACCCCATTTCCACGAAGGAAATCTTGGAAGTAATCAAAAATTTGAAGGGGGGGATCTGCTCCAGGGCCAGATGGCTTTTCGACCCTGTACTATAAAACTTTCGCGGAGGCACTAGCCCCATACCTCACAAATTTTTTCAACTCCAAAAGAACGGGAGAAGCCCTATATCCTCATTTGAACGAAGCCTTCATTTCGGTTATCCCCAAACCCGACAAGGATACGGAACAGGTAGAAAACTACAGGCCCATCTCCTTGATCAATAATGATCTTAAAATTCTCACAAAAATTTTAGCTAACAGAATAAATTAATTTATTACCCATTATATTCATAAAGACCAAGTAGGTTTTATGCCAGTGAGACAGGGCCCAGATCAAATCAGGAGGGCAATTGATATTATTTCGGTATTACAGTCAAGGTGGGATGGGGGTCCATCCCAGGAAGGTTTTCTCCTGTCACTGGACCTTCAGAAAGCCTTCGATTCTATTTCATGGCCATATCTTTTGAGGTTCTAAAACTATGGGGGTTTGGAAAGAGCTTCCTGGGGCTACTGCAATCCTTATATTCTGGACCACAGGCAAAGGTCAAATTGCAGGGGTATTACTCAGACCCTATTAAGATCACCAGAGGCACCAGAAAGGGATGCCCCCTGTCTCCCTTGATCTTTGCCATAGCGATAGAAACCTTGGCTATTGCCATCAGATCCAATCAAGATATTATTGGGGTCTGTTGCGGACAGCAAACCCATAAGTGTGCTTTGTTTGCAGACGATGTTCTTTTTGTTGCCTCCCCGGGGACCTCTTTACCCGCCATTTGCAAGGTGCTTGAATCATTCAGACATGTCTCGGGTTTGAGGGTTAACATGAAAAAATCACAAGCTTTGAACATAACTCTGCAACCTACAATTGTAGAACAACTGAAGACTTCGTTCAAATTCCAGTGGGCTGAATCCTCTATTCGTTACCTTGGGATAAATCTAATAAATTTGAAAACCTTTATCAAGCTAATTTCCCTCCCATGTTTCGCAAACTTGAAACTGACCTACAAACATGGGCTACACATAAAATCTCCTGGTTGGGACGAATCAATTGTGTCAAAATGACACTCCTACCTAGACTACTTTATTTGTTTAGGTCCCTTCCAATTGCTATAAAAAAGGACCAAATTAAAAAATTCCAGGGCAAAGTGATTAAATTTGTTTGGGGAGGTAAAGGATACAGACTACCCCAAAATGTACTATTTAGTCCCACTACCAAAGGGGGTCTGGGTCTCCCTCATCCGTTTCGGTACTATCAGGCAGCTAGGTTGGCCCAATTATCGTCTGTCTATTCTGGAAGAGAAAAACCTGATTGGATAGAGATGGAGGGTCGGGCTATTCCTAACCGTCCATTAGATGACCTACTCTGGTGCCCACAAAAATTAAGACCTGCGATAATGTCTCCGACACTATCTCAGGCCTTTAAGCTTTGGGATGACCTACGGAATTCCCCTGCTTTAGTTTCCAATATGCGACCGTTAGCTAACCTCTTTCAAATTCCCCAATTCAACCCGAATATGGACACTAAAATTTTCCATTGGTGGATGGATAAGGGACTCTATAGGATTGGACACTTTCTTTCTTCATCAGGCCCAATCACATTGGGTCATTGTATGGGGACGTTAGGGATGCCGGACTCTGAAAGGGATCGGCACTCCCGGATATCCCAATTCATCTCTTCAATATGGAAAAATAAGCCACACCCTCCTGATTTCACTCATTACGAGCGATGGTGCATTCAAACAACGGAACAAAGAGGTGGCATTTCCATCATATATAACTCACTTTCAGAGCCTGCATCCAAATTCTCTTACATGGAGGCGTGGGAAAGATCTGCAGATGACCTGGGGCTTGGAGGAGTGGCAAAAGGTAGGGACAAGAGCCTCTAAAGGTCTCATCAACATTTCCTTGATAGAAGCTAACCTTAAGGTTTTCATGAGATGGTACTTGGTCCCCTGTAGATTGGCAGCAATGTTCCCATCTACATCCCCCATTATGCTTTCGAAACTGTCAAGCCCAGGGTTCCATGTTGCATATCTGGTGGGAGTGCCCTAAAATCAGGGGTTTTTGGAACAAAATCTTCTCTCTCATCAGGAAGGTGACCGGTATGCCGGCTGAAAAATCTCCACAAATAGCTTTACTAGGGGCCAGAGTTCCATAGACCTCTAAAAATACGCAAAAATTAATAGCCTTCATGCTTACAGGTGCTAAAATTACGTTGGCCGGAGCCTGGAAACAACCATCAGCTTCAGTCCAAATAGCCAAGAGGAAAATCTCCTGGATTATGCACCAGGAGAAAATGGTCAGTTTGATACATAATTCATCCCAAACCTTTGAGGCAGTATGGGAACCCTGGGCTAGATATGTTGGCATTTCCATTATATAAAGACGAAGGGAGGCGTGAAGATTTGTCTTTAATTTTTTCCAGGTTCTTCTTTACTTTTTTGTATCGGAAACCGTGGACTAATTTACACAGTCTGTAGTTGGCAACATCATTCTATATTCTCTCTCTTTCTCTTTCTATTTCTGTCTCTTTCTTCCCTCTTTGTTTTTATTATTGTTTTTTCCTACTTTTTTTTTTTTTATATATAAATTTGAAGTATAAGCAGTCAGTCTCATCTTTTTTAATTACATTAGAGATTTCTTGCTTTGTTATTTTCTTTAATACAGTGATGCGACCGCGGGAGATGGCGGTCTTCTTTTATTTTTTTCCTTCTGGAGTCTCCGGTCCTCGCCGAGACAGGGTAATGAGTTGGGGTTTTCCCTACTCCGAGGTTGCCCCACGGCCCAGGAAACCTCAGTCATTCCGGGGCTAGGGGTGCATCCTCGCCTTTATTAAGCACATTCTATGAGCTTAATGTTTTCACTGATTCCTAGGCACAGTGTGACCCCATTGAGGGTGCCGGGAATGCTGTCAGTATTGAGTGCTATTGTTTCTTTTAGCTTTATTCTTTTCCGTGTGACAACTTTTTAAAAGTGAAGAAGAATACCCTGTTTTATGTAGAGTAATGTTTCTGCTCTAAGCCGATTGTATGATTTTGATTTTGAATTGTATGTATATCATTTAGCCCCAGTCTGTTCTGGTGGCTCTTGAATTGTACTGCACTGCTTTTCAATAAATTTATTTAAAACCGAAAAAAAAATAAAAAAAAAAATAAAGACAAATAATGTCTTATTAAGTTCCTGTCTAGACATATCCGCTCAAATTTAGATGGGGATCTCACTACTGTATAGATATCTGTCTTCGTTCGAAGGAATGCTTCTAATTGTAGCTTCCTCAGGAAATCTAATTCTGGCATTCCTTCTCTTTCAATCTCTCTCCTTGTCATTAGGCGGTTATCTTTTGAAAAGTGTATGATTCTACTTATACCCCTCTGTCGCAGGGCATTAAACCTTGAGTCTTTCATTCCTATTTGAAAAGCCTTATTACCTAAAATCGGTGTCAGTGGGCTTGGGTATTTTGACATCATTGTTTTTTCAAAAATCTTTTTAGTAATCTGTATAGTGGCTCCTACCAATGGATGTTTCTTTACCTCTGTTGTTATTTCACTATCTGGGGTCCATGCCACTCCTTCTAGTGGAACCTCTACCGTCGCTTGTTCCATTCTTATCCAGGGTTTTTTATTCCACCCACACCACCCAACAACTTTGGTTAGATGAGCTGCTTCCTGATATTTTATCAAATCTGGGAATCCAATCCCTCCTTCCCCCTTAGGTAGTGACAGAATAGTCCTGCTTATCCTTGCTGGTTTCCCTGCCCAAATAAATTTCAAGAATCTTGATCTTGGTTCTCTAAAAAAACTTTGTGGAATTTTGATTGGTAAGGCCTGTATTAGATATAACATTTTTGGAAGCACATTCATCTTTAATATATTTATCCGCCCAAACCATGTGAAGGTTCCTTTATCCCAGGGATATGCAATTAGCGGACCTCCAGCTGTTGCAAAACTACAAGTCCCATCATGCCTCTGACTCTGGGTGTTATGCTTGTGGCTGTCAGAGTCTTGCTATGCCTCATGGGAATCGTAGTTCTGCAACAGCTGGAGGTCCGCTAATTGCATATCCCCGCTTTATCCCATCTATCTAGGTCTGATTTTATTTGCCTAGCCAACATTGCATGGTTAGATTCAAATAATCTATTTAAGTTCCCTGTTATCTTTGTTTCTAGATAATTTATATGGGAATCTGTCCACCTAAAGTCAAAATGAGTTTTGATCTGCTCCAATATTTCCGCTTTTACGTCTATTCCTAGTGCTTCTGTTTTCCCATAGTTGACTTTAAAGTTGGACAGATTTCCATACTCTTATTTCTGCCATTAGGGGCGGTAGAGGAATAACTGGAGATTGTATGCCGCCACTTTCTGTACCTCTCGTTTTGTTGCTACCCCCCTAATGTTTACATTAGCACGTATTTTCCTTAAGAAAGGCTCCATAGTCAAAACAAACATTATGGGCGATAGTGGGCATCCTTGTCTTGTCCCATTTCGAATATCAAATGGGTCGGATATCTTAACCTCTAATTTAACTTTCGCGCATGGTTGTGAATATAAAATTTGTGAACCTGCTCATCATCCCTTCTCCTAATCCTATGTGTTGCGGCGTTGCTTTTAGAAACGACCATACCACTTGGTCAAACGCTTTTTCTGCATCACTAGCTACTAGTATCATTGGCTTCTTTTCTTTTTGGGCTAGATATATTGCATTTACCAC
The DNA here is from genome assembly GCF_905171775.1 of Rana temporaria. Taxonomy (NCBI): domain Eukaryota; kingdom Metazoa; phylum Chordata; class Amphibia; order Anura; family Ranidae; genus Rana; species Rana temporaria. Next base: position 161,443,302 of record NC_053497.1, read on the forward strand.
TCGCTGTGTATTCTCTCTCCCCTCCCTTCCTGGTATAAATCCCACTTGATCTGGGTGTATCAAATCTGGAATACATTCTACTAACCTTATAGCAAGAATTTTAGTAAATACCTTTAAGTCCACATTCAACAATGATATGGGGCGGTATCTGTCACATTGAGAAGGGTCTTTCCCTTCTTTTGGAATAACTACTATGTGTGCCAGCAATGTTTCATTTGGTATTTTTTTTCCTTCCCGCAGTGAGTTAAAAGCTGCTGTAAATCTTTGTGCTAATTTCACCGCGAACATCCTATAGTATGTTAAGCTAAACCCATCAGGACCTGGTGCTTTGCCCAATTTTATCATTTTTAGAGCATCCGTAAACTCCCTTATTGTAATTGGCTCATCTATTTTCCTTGCTATGTCTTCAGATATTTTTGGCATCAGAGTATCTTTAATATATTCCCTGGCTTTTTCTAGTTTCTCATGTTCCTTCTCTGAGGTCAGTTTGTCCTCCAGCTGATATAATTTCTCATAGTATTTCTTAAAACAATTTGCGATTTCTTGCGGGGTGTTGACCATTTCATCGCCAAATGTCTTACTTTGTGTGATGTGATTAGCAAATGCCCTGAAAGGAGCACATATAGGTAATGTTCTACCTGGTTTGTTCCCAAACTCATAGAATGTTCTTCTCCCCCTTGTTAATTTAGCTTTAGCCTTATCAGCAACAGGTTCAATTTTTCTCGAGTCGCATCTAATTTCTGTTCTATTGATTGAGCCTGGGATTTTTTATGTACGGTTTCAAGCTCCCCCACTCGTTTGAACATTGTGTCTATCTGTTCGTTTAACATCTTTTTTCTATGTGCCCCTATTGCGATGAGGTTACCTCTCATTACGCATTTGTGCGTTTCCCACAGACAAAAAGGAGTTGTTTCATCTATATCGTACGTCTCAAAAAAAACTCTAATTCTTCCCTTATTTTCTCTTCATACTTCCTCTTTCAGTAGTGTGTCGTTTATTTTCCAGTGCCATTCCTTCTTATCTTCTACTCCCCATTTTATTGTACAATCTGTTGGAGCATGGTCTGAAAGCGTAAAAGTTCCAATAGTGGCATCCACTAAAGATGTCGCTAAATTTTGCGGGATAAAAACATAATGGATTCTAGTGTATGTCCCGTGTCTAGCTGCGTAGAACGTGCAATCCCTCTCCTGTGCATGAGTCATCCTCCAACTATCGATCAATTGTAATTCTTGTAGGAGTTTTTTAGCTCTCCTCAATTTAATATATTACAGGTGAGAGACACCTTTCGACGTATCCTTTATAGGATCCAGGGCCAAATTCAGATCTCCCCCTATCACCAGTATTCCCTCCCTGTGTTGATGGACCATTTGTAGACATGATTCTAAGTAATTTATCTGATCCACGTTTGGTAAATAAATATTTACCAACGTGGTCTTCTGTTGGTTTAGTATTCCTTTAACTATTAACAAACGTCCCACTTCATCTTTAATCACTACAGATTCCTTCCACGCCACTTGTTTAGATAACAAGATAGATACCCCACATGATTTCGAGTTTTGTGATGTACTATGGTATACTACTATCAGGAACCTGCGATTTTTCAGATTCAGAGTCTTTTATCCCTTAAAATGAGTTTCTTGTATAAAGATGACCTGTGATTTAAGTCTATGTACTTCTAAAAGCAGTCGTACTCTTTTTTCGGGGATATTTAGCCCTTTAACATTATACTCAGTAAATGTTATATTCGACATGTTTTATCCTACCCTCTGGGGTAAACTGTCAGAAGGGGGGGGGTGGGGAATGCTAGCCAACAGACCCCCATAGTTGCCAACATTTGAAAAAAATTCCAGGGACACTTTGCAGCACAGCTATTAAGCTCCCAAACCAAGTCGCGAACATGCCGCCGCGCTCGCGACCAATGGCTCTGCATCTTAAAGGGGACATACCTGGACGCCCATGTGCGCAGCCGTGCCATTCTGTCGCCGTACATCGTCGTGCGGCGGTTGGCAAGCCGCTACACAACTCTACACTTCCTTTATACAATTCTACAAATATACTTATAAGTGCAACGGTAAAACCTATAAAATAATATCCAGTGCAAATCAACCAATGTATTGCAATATAGTAGTGATGGTATCACCCCCGCTGCAAAAATATTTAGAGAAATTGCAGAGCTTCAATGTGCAAATAATTGTGAAACCCCCTACATACAATATTATTTAACAGTGATGCAAATCAACACGTGTATTAGGACATAGTAGTGATGGTGTCACCCTCTCTGCAGAAGGTAGGACTTATTGCAGAGTTGCAATGTGCAAAATCATAATAAAATGTACAATTGATGTACATATTTTATTAGGATTATATATAGGGGGTTTCACCACTATTTGCACATTGCAGCTCTGCAATGTTTTCTACCATTTGCAGAGGGGGTGACACCATCACTACTATATTGCAATACATTGATTGATTTGCACTGGATATTCATTTATAGGTTTTACCATTACACTTATAAGTCCATTTGCCAACTAGCTGACAAGATTCTCTTATTGCTTTTGAGGTTTTTTTTGGGGTTGTATGGTTGTTTTACTTGATTTGTTATTTCCTCTGTATACTGGTAACCACTGGCCCAGCATATTGGTGGTCAGTGTGTCCACTCTGTATGCTGGTGGTCAGTGTGCCCCATGTATGCTGGTGCTACGTGCAGGAGGATTCTACGTGCAGGGTCCAGGAGGATGCTATGTGCAGAGTGCAAGGCTCAGGTGCCTGCTATGCACAGAGTGCAAGGCTCAGGCGCATGCAATGCACAGAGTGCAAGGCTCAGGCATAGAGTGCAGGGCTCAGGAGTGCGTTGTACAGAGTGCAGGGCTCAGGAGTGCGTTGTACAGAGTGCAGGGCTCTGATCATATTATAGTGACTTCTCTTTAGCATGAATGGCCATAGATGGATTGAAACTCATCCTTGGTGAACCAGCTGAATTTCCATCAGTAGCTCATGTGTAAAATCCCTGTTGTTTTCTGATGCCTGGGGAGCTGGGGAACACACTAAGCCTCCATGCACATGAGTTGTTTAGGCCCATTCAGACGTGTGCCCATGTGCAGGGCTCTCTTGTGCATTGTGTGCCCCCTGTGCCAGTGTTCTATTCATTTCTTTTGGGACCCAAACCTGCATGTCATATTAGAATAGAGGCTATGTGAATGCAACCTCATGTCCAAGTAGAAATGAATGGGGTGCTGACACAGGGATGCACATAATGTTCATGCATCCCCATGCTGATAAGATAGCCCTGCATGGGAGCCACATGTCTGTGCCTCATCTTAAGAAGTCCTTAATAAAAAAAAGAATCAGGAAGAACAGTTGTCTTCACAGCTAGAACTGTGTAATCATGCTTGAAAGGTTACCTGTTAGCTGAGTAGTGGAAGCCTCAGCAGCACAGAGACGCCACTCACTTTGCAGTAGAACTGGAGAGGAGGGGACCCGAGGGAAAGAGCACAGGAGGGGAGGGGTCACCTCCACATTGTCCAGAGAAGGGAGGAAATCAACAGGGGGCAGAGCTGGTGATGTCACACAGACATCGGACACTCTGAAAGCAGGAGTGATAGAAATCAATTGAGAGGGAAAGAGAGGCTGCTGTCCGGGCAAGCAGAGGAGCAGGAAAGCTGTATGTACAGTATCTGGAACCATAAGAAAGCATTGATATGCTTTCCCAACCCCATGCGCCCCGCCCACTCCACTCTACTGTTGCTCAGGGACTAGTACTGTGCAGGCAGGGGGCGGGTGTAGTGCTACGATCTAGCCTACACACAGGAACACACAGCGCCGCCCACCATCCGAATTAGCCAATCGGACGACAGACACCAGCAGGCCAGCTCTGATTGTTGTTTTACAACTCTGGAAGCCGCACCTGCTTTCCCCACTAGCCGGGACAAGTCCCGGCAGGCTAAATTAACCGGGACTAGGTCCCAAATGACGGGACTGTCCCTTTAAAAACGGGACAGTTGGCAAGTATGGACCCCCCCCAAAAAAAAAAAAACAACCCTATCCCCCTCCGCGAAGATTACCTTCTCGCGTCTGAAGTCTCCCGATGTCCCCTCAGAGACCGGGCCACCACAGAAAGAGGAGAGAAAAAAAAAAAAGAAAAACCAACCCAAACGCCTCCAGCTTATCCTCCACCCGGAGGAGAGGCATTAATCGTGGGGGTGCTGTAGAACAGGGCAGTGCTAGTGCCCGGCGTCCCCATACATGGCCCTCTATTTTCTTTTCCTTATATTTAACCAGATTTCTCTCTTCTTTATATGATTTTTTTTCCTTTTTATATCTTTTTGCATTCTATCCATCTGTCTATCTATCTATCTATCTATCTATCTATCTATCTATCTATCTATCTATCTATCTATCTATCTATCTATCTATCTATCTATCTCATGTTCTCTACCTTCCCCCTCCACCCCTTTTGTATACATTCTTAGCACTTCAATCCATCTTGAACTGTCTCCTTCCCTCATATCTTCATCTATATCTTAACCATTATATTCCTACACATCCTTAGTACCAAAATAATACTATATGTATATCTACAACATATTTAACCATATTCATGTAGTTCAGATAATTTCTCTTCAGATTCTTCTTCATTAATCCTTCCTACCCTCTGTGTTATCATTTAAACCGTCACCCCATCTCTCTCCTACCCCACCTGGTTCGCCCCCTCCCCCCTTATTCCTCCACTCCCTCCCGCACCCCCCGCCTACCCTTATCAATACCTTGAGATCTTATCATTTGAGTAACCCGAGTCTCTAATCCCCTTATCGCCTTTACCGTGACATCTTACCCGTGTTCTTTTACCTCTTAATTCACCCCCCTTTTCCCCCTGTGAGTCAGCAGGACCATCAGGTCCTGTTTCAGATTACCAGTGTTCTTATTAACCTACCTCCTTAATATCCTACACCCCATTAGATTTCCCACCCTCCTACTCCGCTACCCCCTGCTACTCCACTCTCCAGTAGCTATCCCTCTCTTTCTCTTATCTCTCCCCCTTTAATAATCCCCACCCTCTTATCCCACCCAGTTCTGCTACCCCAAAAAGCTAGTGACACTCAACATTACCATACTGCTATCATAATAATAACATTCCTACAAATATCAACACACAGTGAAAAACAGTGCAAGTCCAGTAATAAAAAAATAATAAAAAAAAAACAATCCCCTACACGCCCCCCCCCCCATTCAGTCCATGGAGGGGTTTTCCCAGCCCGGGAAGTAGAGAAAAAAAAACAGGGAAGAAGAGAAAAGAAAAAAAAAAAAAGGAGGGAGGATGGTCTCCAAGAACAAAAAAAAAAAAAAAAAACGTTTGCCAAGGACAAAAAGTACTATAATACCCTTCTACTGAGAGGGGAGGAGGTGGTCCAAAAAAAAAAAAAGGGGGGAGAGCAAGAGTCAATGTCTTTTTCTAGAATGCAAATCCTATAAAGAGAAAAATTATTTACTGTTCGTCATTTAGTCTTTTGGATTTCCTCGATGGCTTACTGGGCTCCGTCCTCTGTCGGGTCGCATCTCTATAAGGGGTGGTCTATATTTCCCTCCAATTTGGTACGTCAATAACTTCAGACCCCAGGAACTTGAAAAGCTCAGGTAACTGAGCTGGGTCATTTAAGTGAAACATTTCGCCCTTCTCTCTTGATGATCAGAGATATCGGGTACCCCCATCTGCAAGACCCGCCTTTTAAACGAATAAGATCTGAGGCTGGGTTCACACTACTACACTACTTTCATCCTACTTTGCTCTGTGTTCAATGTTTCCCTATGAGAGCGTCTTGTAGCGTCCTACACAAGTCGGTCTGACTTTGAAAATGCTCCCTGTACTACTTTTGGTCCTACATTGATCCTACTTCAGGCCCATTGAATATCATTGAAGTCGGACCAAAGTAGTATCCTGTTCATGAAAGTAGGATGGATGTAAGACCAATGTAGGATAAATGTAGGACCAATGTAGCAGAGCAGTAGGATGAAAGTAGTGTAGTAGTGTGAACCCAGCCTAATAGAGGTTTCAATCTCCGTCTTCTAGCTCTCGTCTGACAGCTTAAATCGGGAAACACTTGGATTATATCTTTGTACATATCCATCGGACCTTTTTGCCAAGCAGCCCTCATTATCGCCTCTTTTATCCTGAAAAATGCACCCTACAAAGCACATCTCTTGGGGATTCTTGTGTCGGATTGAGATCTGTAGGGATCCTGTTCACCCGATACAGCTCAATTTGATTATCAGATGGATTACCCAGAATCTCGTTAAAAATAGCCAACACTCTCCCTCTTAATTCAGCTGTAGTAACGACCTCTGAGATACCTTTAATCCGTAAATTATTCCTCCTGTTTCTATTTTCATTTTCTTCTATCTGTAACTGTAGTGTTAATAGTCTCTGATGTTGTAGTGTGATTACTTCCTCCAGTTTATCTACTCGGGCATCAGTTAGTCCTTGTGCTGTTGTGCAACTTAGAACCTTCTTATCTAAATTTTCAGTATTTTGCCGTAGCTCTTCCATTTCCACCCTCAAGGGGCCCAGCCATTTACTCATCAGCTCTTGAATATCATCTTTAGTAGGAAGGGAGTTTAGCAATCTCAGATCTCTGTCCCACTAGGCTTATCAGCTATATTTAAATGTGTATTATGAGCCACGGAGATTCGGGCACCTGTATTTACCCTATTAGCCATATAAACATCACTATCTTGTATGATGCGTTTTATTATGTCTCTGTCAGGTAAGAATGCAGTTGCAAATAACATATCACTGTGCACGGTGTTGTGCTCACCTGGCATATTGTGCTGTGGCTTTAGCTGCTTCATCTGCTCCATCTACTCCTTCTCAGATATTGACACTTGTTTTGGCAGTTTTTCCTCCGTCTGTTGCGAATAACTGGTAATTGTCTTTACCGTGGCTGTTTCTTGGTGCACTCTTATTTTGAGCTCTGCTTCACGACAGCTTGTCTCCTTCACAGCCTGAGATTGGGACTGTAAACGAGTGGCATGTGAGTGAGGGGGGATGTTTCATCCTCCTGCCTGCTTCCCCCGTCTTCGCATCAGCCAGCTCACTCTGACTCAGATGCCCAGATGCACTTCAGGTGCACTTCAGATATATGGCAGGTATATGGTCACCCACACGCTACACACAGTGTCTCCCCGGACCGCCTGCCCTCTATACAGAGTAGGGGCTATACCAGCACTATCCAAACGTGTCCCCTTTGGCTCTCGGTAGCTGGTTCCTCCACGGCACCTCCTCGCTCTCTTTCCGCTTCACTTCTTCCTCGCTTGTCAGCGTGAATCAGCGTGTGCTGGCGGTGCGGTGCGGCGGGACAACAATAGCAGCGGTGGGACAATTATAACAGCGGCGGGGACGATCCCCGCGGTGGTCCCAGACAGTCCAACACACGCCTTGATGTAGGTAGGTGCCGCCCGAGTCTCACCCTCAAGCCGTTCTGGATGCCTTACAAGCCTCCTGCGCTCCTCAATAGAGCCATGCTAGGACGCCGGCACACACGCTGCAACAGCGTATCACACTGCCATGCTCAGACACCCCCCCCCCAGCATTTGCATTACGGTTGACATTTCTACGGAGGCTTTCCCGTGGAAAAGTCTGACCATGTGTACACGGCATAGAAAAGTCCGACCGTGTGTACGCAGCATAACTTTTTTGCGGGAGGATGCCCCCATGCTTCGGCATATATAAATGGTGCATGTATGCCCATCATTAGAAGTGGGTGGATGAAGGGAGGTATTCTAATGGTGGGCAGGGCTCGACAAATCCCGGTCACCAGGTCACCATGGCGACTAGAAATAGCATCCTGGCGACTTGGCTTGGAAGGTGGGCAAAAAAAAAAATGGTTTTATTTTTTTTTTGTGAAGTCCCCAGCTCTTCCTTGTGTGAGCTGGCGCCATCTGGTGGTGGCCGTTGGTATTACAAGGTAAGCATTACAAGTTAAACAGGAATTCTAATGTAATTTTTCACTATTTTCACTGCCATCTTCTTCCCTCCAATTAGAACCCCCAAACATTATATATTTTTTATCCCAACACCCTAGAGAATAAAATGGCGATCGTTGCAATACTTTCTGTCACGCCGTATTTGCGCAGCAGTCTTACAAGCGCACTTTTTTGGGGAAAAATTACACTTTTTTTAATTAAAAAATCAAACAGTAAAGTTATCCCCATTTTTTTTTATATTATGAAAGATAATATCACGCCGAGTAAATTCATACCCAACACGTCATGCTTCAAAATTGCTTCCGCTCGTGGAATGCTGACAAACTTTCACCCTTTAAAATCTTCATAGGAGATGTTGAAAAAAATCTACAGGTTGCATGTTTTGAGTTAGAGGAGGTCTAGAATTATTGCTCTCGCTCTACCAATCGCGGCGATACCTCACATGTGTGGTTTGAACACCGTTTACATATGCGGGCGCTGCTCACGTATGTGTTCGCTTCTGCGCGCAAGCTCGTCGGGACAGGGTGCGTTTTCTGGCTCCTAACTTTTTTAGCTGGCTCCTAGATTCCAAGCAGATTTGTCAAACCCTGATGGTGGGCATACCCACCGATCAATGTTTTTTACGTTCAGCCAACAGGCTGCATGGAAAAAAATAAAAAATAAATAAAAAATAGATTACAATACATGTCCAACAAGAACCATCAACGTACTGGTATGTTGCTGGACTTTGAATGGTTATACCAGAATGATGCCTGCGGGTTTAGGCATCATCTTGGTATCATTCTTTTCAGCCAGCGGTCGGCTTTCATGTAAAAGCAGTCCTAGCGGCCAATTAGCCTCTAGACTGCTTTTACATTCAGTGGGAGAGAATGTCCCCCCCCCTGGATATAAACAGTGCCATTGGGAAATTGGGAAAGAATTTTATCACACCGATCTTGGTGTGGTCAGATGCTTTGAGGGCAGAGGAAAGATCTAGGGTCTAATAGACCCCATTTAAAAAAAAAAAAAAAAGTACCGGTCACTAACTATTACTATCATAAGGGATATTTACATTCCCTGAGTTAACAAAAATGGTGAAAAATAAAATTGAAGGAACAGTTTACAAATAAAATAAAAAAAGCTAAATAAATATATATAAAAAAAAAAAAGCATCCCTGTCCCCCCCTGCTCTTGCGCAAAGGCGAACGCAAGCGTCGGTCTGAGTCATATGTAAACAGCAATTGCACCATGCATGTGAGGTATCACCGCGAAGGGCAGATCTAGGGAAGTCATTTTAGCAGTAGATCTCCTCTGTAAATCTAATGTGGTAACCTGTAAAGGCTTTTAAAGGCTTTTAAAAATGTATGTAGTTCGTCGCCACTGCGCGTTTGTGCGCAATTTTAAAGTATGTTGTGTTTGGTATCCATGTACTCGGCCTAAGATCATCTTTTTTATTTCATCAATAATTTGGGCAATATAGTGTGTTTTAGTGCTTTAAAATAAAGAAAAGTGTATTTTTTCCCCCAAAAAATGTGTTTGAAAAATCGCTGCGCAAGTACTGTGTGTAAAAAAAAAAAGCAAAACCCACCATTTTAATCTGTAGGGCCTTTGCTTTAAAAAATACATAATGTTTGGGGGTTCAACTTAACTTTCCTGCAAAAAAAAATATGTTTTTATGTAAATAAACAGTGTCAGAAAGGGCTTTGTCTTCAAGTGGTTAGAAGAGTGGGTGATGTGTGACATAAGCTTCTAAATGTTGTGCATAAAATGCCAGGACAATTCAAAACCCACCCAAATGACCCCATTTTGGAAAGTAGACACCCCAAGCTATTTGGTGAGAGGCATCTCAAGTCCATGGAATATTTTATATTTTGACCCAAATAAATATTATTATTTTTTTTGCGCAAAATTGTTACTAAATGATATATTGCTCAAACATGCCATGGGCATATGTGGAATTACACCCCAAAATACATTCTGCTGCTTCTCCTGAAGCAGCAGAATGTGAGACTTTTTGGGAGCCTAGCCGCGAACGGGTGCCCAAAAACCAATCACCACCTTCTGGCTTTCTAAGGGTGTACATTTTTTATTTCACTCCGCACTACCTATCACAGTTTCGAAGGCCATAAAATGCCAAACTAGCACAAAAAAAAAAAATGCCGAAATAGCACAAAAAAACAAACAAATTACCCCATTTTGGAAAGTAGACACCCCAAGCTATTTGCTGAGAGGCATGTCGAGTCCATGGAATATTTTATATTTTGACACAAGTTGCGGGAATATGACAAACTGATTTTTTTTTTGCACAAAGTTGTCACTAAATTATATATTGCTCACACATGCCATGGTTATATGTGGAATTGCACCCCAAAATACATTCTGCTGCTTCTCCCGAGTACGGGGATACCACATGTGTGGGACTTTTTGTGAGCCTAGCCGCGTACGGGGCCCCGAAAACCAAGCACTGCCTTCAAGATTTCTAAGGGCATTTAATTTCACTCCTCACTACCTATCACAGTTTTGAAGGCCATAAAATGCCCAGATGGCACACAACCCCCCAAATGACCCCATTTTGGAAAGAAGACACCCCAAGCTATTTGCTGAGAGGCATGTTGAGTCCATGGAATATTTAATTTGTTTGCCCCAAGTGATTGAATAATGACCAAAAAATAAATAAAAAAATGTACAAAACGTTGTCACTAAATGATATATTTCTTACACATGCCATGTTTTTTTTTGTCATTATTCAATCACTTGGGACAAAAAAAAAATATTCCATGGACTTAACATGCCTTTCAGCAGTTTCCTTGGGGTGTCTACTTTCCAAAATGGGGTCATTTGGGGGGGGTTTTGTACTGCCCTGCCATTTTAGCACCTCAAGAAATGAGATAGGCAGTCATAAAATAAAAGCTGTGTAAATTCCAGAAAATTTACCCTAGTTTGTAGACGCTATAACTTTTGCGAAAACCAATAAATATACGGGGTTTCGAGGGCCTTGGTACCACCTTAATTTGGTTAGAAGAACTAATATTTATAACTAGATGGGGGGGAAGAACTAGGAAGCATCATTCCCAGATCGGAGTGGGAAAGAGATTTCCTTATAAACATACAAGCTATCGATATCTAGTAGACACGAGGAAAGAAATTACAGAATTTTAACAAGACGGTATAGATGCCCAATAGATTTGCATAAGATTAATAACAAAAATGATGAGACATGCTGAAGATGTCACAAAAGGTACAATGTCTCATATATGGTACTACTGCCCGGAAGTGTTGATATTCTGGACTAAGATTTATAATTGTAGCATTACCCCCAGTGGAGCTGCTGGATTTTTGGGCAGCGTGTTACCTCGTGGCTCCTCCGAAATTCCTTGGGGTGAATGATGTGTATTGCATGTAGTAGAAGTAAAGGAATGTCCAGACAGGTGCTCTTTGCTGTGCTCTTTATTACCCAGCTGGGTAAAAACAGTAAAACTTGTGGTGAGGAAAGTAAGGCTGAAGAAGATAGGAGAATAGCAGATTCAGGCGTAATGATAGGAAACAGTCCTGCTCTCAAACGTAACACGTGTTTGCACCACTCCCGTCGGAATGGGTTTAGTGTACCCAGACAGGCCCCTCTCACTGACCTGGCAGCCGGAGTATCACTTAGACAATTGTAGGACAATTGTAGGTCTCTGCCACAGACCCTCCCCGGTGAACTTGAACTTGGAAGAAAGTCTCTGCCACAGACCCCTCTCAATGAGCCTCAGAAAGATACCTCTGCCACAGGTCCCCTCTAGGTTGAATTCTTGGAGATATGCCTCCTTAATTGAGTTACGTCTGGATCGCCTTCAACTTGTCGCCCAGGTACCGACCAACAGGTGATCAATCTCTCGGTGTCCGGCCATCTCGATCCCCGGTGGTTTGTCCAGGCCCTTTGGACCACCAGCCTCTCAATGGCGCTCCTCAGAATGACTCCCCACCGAACAGCAGTACAGCTTGGGATCCTGGGATCCTCAAAATGGGAACCAAGTCACTCACTGGGTCCCCGCGGCTGTTCAGATGCTCCAGGTCAGCATGGCCCCGAAACCAAAAACACAGAGTGGCACGCACGCCTCGGCGAGGTGGGCCATAACGCCGGGGCGCCGTGGTGCGGCCACCCTAAAGGTGACGAAGAAGACCCAGAACCAATGGCGTCTACCCCATTAATACCCCTCCCGAGCATGCACCGTATTTTGCTACTAACAATCTGGATCAGAGTTTAACTACACTCTGATCTACCCTTAAATTTAACTAGCACCAGTACTATAAAGTACATAGGCACTACATAATATACATCATAAAATCAAACGGATTAATATTGAGGTACTGGTCTCTCTGTTGTCTAGGATTCCAGGATCCATAAAAAAGATAAAAAGGGGCCTTCTAAGACATATGTTGGTAGCAGCGCGCACAATTATAGCCCAGAATTTAAAGAAAACCAGGAAGCTTTCAACTGGGGAACGGATATGCAAAATGAGCGAGATGCATACTCTGCAGAAGACGCTAGAATCAGAAGCGGGCCTTAAAGAACAAAAACTTTAAGGACATGGCAGCAATGAATAGAATTTAGAGCCTCTACGCTAATATCAACATATACAGTATATAGAGTTTCATGTCAGGGAACACCCCCTTCCTGTCCCTTCCACCCTTGCCCCTTTCCTTCTTTTCTCTTTTGTTTTATTGTCGATGTGTAGTCGTTATGTCTGGATATAGGGAATAATGAGTGCAGGATTTAAATTGGTACGCGTGTGATAAATTACAAAGGGACTTTTAGTAAATAATTAGCGGTTATGCAACAAGATAAGACAAGATTTATATATGTATTAAAATGAGAATGGGTGGGTAATGGGTTATGATAGTTATTGTATATTTGTATTGTTTTGTGTAAAATGAAAAATGTATAAATAAAGATTATAAACACATGGGAACAATAGTGGCTCAGTACTATTTCTAAGCCTTTCGCAATCCGTCATAGCACTAGACAAGGTTGCCCGTTGTCACCATTACTGGTTTGCTCTAGCCATTGAGCCCCTGGAGCAACTCCTTAGAATTTCCCCCAAGTTACGAGGTATCTGGATTGCTTCTTTAGAAGAACGTGCATCACTTTAAACAGATGACATGCTTTATTTGTCCAATTCTTGCATTACAATCCCTATGATACTACAAATGATCCCTGGGGTTTTCTCCGGATTTAGGGTCAACTGGGCCAAGTCAAGTGTGTTGTCTGCAGATCGGTCCAATTCTTTTACTCTCCCGACAAACTGCCCATGACACATTATTCTTTTAAATATTTAGGAGTTACGGTACAGCTTCCAGTATCTATGTATGTAGCAAACAACCTCTTAAGCCTCCTTTAAGAAAAAATTCGCTAGTTGGGAAAAATTGCCCCCGACTCTGATGGGAAGAGTTGATCTTTGCCCAAATTTTTGTATATGCTTTCAAATTGTCTGGTATACATTCCTAAAAAAAAAAAAAAAAAATCAGGAAATAGATTTTCTCCTTTCATCATTTTTATGGCACCCTAAAAACTCTAATTTCAGTGGAAACTCTGCAATTGCCTACCTCTCAAGAAGGTCTAGCACTACCAAACTTACAGAATATATATATATATATATATATATATATATATATATATATATATATATATATATATATAATATGCCTCCCAGCTTATCAATATACATTAGTGGCTTTTCCCCCAGTTAAATAATGCAGCCACAGCAACAGAGGCTGCCTTGGTTTTTGCCTACAAAACTAATTTGATCTGTACGATAACTCTTGGTCTCTGAAGGCACCAATATGTTAAGACTCATTAAAAATGTATGGCCACTGACTTTCATCCCCGACTACTCCCACACCATCTCCCCATGCAATTTTTTTTTGCTTTGCCCGATGCATGCTCTTGAGCATCAAAGCAGCTAAAATATGTGCACCAGTTATATGACCAGGGCCAATACAAAGCCTTTTCTCAACTGCAAGAATTTGGGGTTCCACACTCATGGCATTTTAAATATCTGCAACTGAAACATGCCGCCATGGCACAATTCGGTCTCAATGATGTCCAATTTAGGAACTCTACCCTGCAAAAAGCTCCATTACAACCTGAACATACAGGGCTGATCTCTCATTTTTACAGAACCCCGACACTGGCCTTGAAATTAAAATGGTCATATATCACTGATCTCAGATGAAAATTGGGAGGAACTTTTCTATACTTATTTTACTACCACCATATCAGCTAGAGATCAACTTATTCAACTGTGTATCTTTCACAGAATATACTTTTAGGATGCATAAAAGATATAGCCCTTGTGACAGAGCCGCTCTCTGTCACTATAAGTTTATAGGAAAAGGTGAGTCTAATTAAGGATTAATGCAAGGTTCGGAATTAACATCTCTCCAGATTCTGCTAGATGCCTGCAACCTGACTCACTACACAGGTGTGCAGGGTCATTAAATAAATAGTCAGATCTGCAAATTGCTCATGGCTCTCGTTTTGGAGACAGCTTCCAGTTTGGTGTCTGGAAGGTCTCATCTGGGGTCAGGGGGCCCCAGCCAGAAGCCACGGGACAGAGGACTCATCAAGGGGTCAGAGGACCCTGACACAGGGCAGCGGATCTTGGTTTCAGGATTTAAGTCAGGTCCTATCAGGGGTGGCAGGAGAACCCCCAATTCCTAGGTCAGAGGTGGGCCAAGCAGCAGGGCGCTGCAACTGAAGGCTAGAGAGCCAAGTGTGTGTAAACGGCGCTGTTGCCGTATTGGTATAAAAAGAGGTACTCATCAAACCAGAAACTGTGATATCGGCCACATCCCTGGGTGACATATGACAGAAAAGGGTATAACCCCTAAATGGGACCCATCCACACTGGGACAACGCCACCTTGATCCTCCCGGTCTATTTAGACCAATGAGGGGAACTGCCTAAGGAAAAGTTTTGGAAATTTGGGCAGGACATTACGCAGCTGGACAAATACCAGCAGGTCCTGGACCCTTTCATTTTCCACCTCTCGGAAATAGACAGCTAGGGCTGGGTTGGACGCTATACTTTCATCCTCCCCCTGACACACCTTTTTGGACTAAGCCTGAACGATCCTGGGTGAGATCCACTCCCATCCCACCAGTGAACTGTAACCTGCACTATTCTGCTCCTGTGGACCCCGATGAGGGTTTCGAATAAAACCAGAAACGCGTTGGGCTACTTTACTTCGCCCATTGGAGAATGCTTTTATGTTATGTACTGTTTGTACTTTTGTGAATTTTCTGCCTTCATTGGCACACACATTGTCTTTGGTGTTATTTTTTATGTGCACTTTGTTGTTTTTATGCACTTAGGTGCACACAGTGCGTTTGTACCAAGTGCTAACATGCTTACCCTGTCCAAATAAACATTGTTTTTATACTCACTGTGGTTGGCTTATAAAGTACCTTTTAGGGGGTATATCCTTTCCTGTCATCTGTTGCCGTATTGGGTTCCACGCTGGAGCGCATACTGCGACCGCGCGATATCGCCCGGCGCCGCTTGGAACGCGGAAGTGCCGAATGCAATCAGCACTGCATTCGGCACACATGTCTCGCAACTATAAACAGAACGGTGTGTATTACACACGCCGTTCTATTATTGTCAGCCGTATCGGCCACGCTACAATCCTGGTACCATCGCTCCCACGCTGGACATCAAGACAGGCTGCATCTTCATGGACACCTAACTATTACCCTTACTATGTCCAGGCTGCCATTGCTGGGGACACCTGAGAGATCGTCCCTGACACCATACACTACGGAATACTTTGCTGTTAACTTCAAGCCCTGCAAAACAGATAAGTAGTAATTGTTCCATCTAGTAGTGCTTTAGAAAGACCTGCTACATATATTGCTTCTAAACATTCGTTGTATATAACTCTGGCTTTCTAGATACTAACATACTTCTTAGGACTGACTGTTGTGTTACTGGCTGTTTGCTGTGGAACATCTTAAAGGAACAAACACTCTCAAAATTACCTGAGCTATATATGCCTTTCTTACTCAACTATTAGTTGCCATCACAAACCCTATTTACTACATGCTTGACATAAGTGTTACTTATTTATGGGCCCATGCCCTAAGTTATTGAACATGTTCGCCTTATCTTTTCTATGCCAAGGGTTGAGGTATTTCATACCTGCTCCCTTAGTGGCCTAATGCATTTCATTATGTTTAAGTGATATGATGTAGAGAACCCCCAAACTCCTGTTCTCTGATTGGAGTGACGCCTGGGGTCCAATACTGAATTCTCACATAACATAGAGAAGTGCATTGAAATCCTTGTTAACCGCAGTTGTGGTTCACTCCCGTTCACCAGAGTTGTTACAGTGTGCGAAAGAGCTGAATGACAGTAAAAAAAACTGGTAAGAGGAGCAGCAGTGCTGCCAACACGTAAGCCAGGTGGCTTGGTATTTTCGTTAATTGTTTTGTGGAAAAAAACCTGCGTGAACAAATGCTGTACAAGTGAACTTTTCTTTTACTCAATAAAAGTGGGCTGCCACATCCTAAAACTACAGTTTGGACTGGCGCAGCTCATTGTGAATGCACCTGCTACTTGACTTTAATTACCCCAATACTACATCCTGCATTTCATAAATGCCATAAATGTCAGGGGGACCTGCTTCACATGCTTTGGGACTGCAAGAAAATAAGACCATTCTGGTCTAAGGTGACCCTGTTTTTAGCTAAGAATTTTGACTTCCCTAATGTATGTAATCCAAAATCGCACCTACTGTTCAAAGTTCATGTACAAAAGGGCACAATAGACTACTCAACACTAATGCTGTGTACACACGACTATTTTTAATGGTCTGGAAAAAATAATTTTTCTCAACCAGATTATTGTTAAGCCTGCCTTGCCTACACACGATCGTTTTAAAAAAAAATGCTCTAGCAAAGCGCGGTGACGTACAACACGTACGACGACACTTTAAAGGGGAAGTTTCATTCGGATGGCGCCACCCTTGGGGCTGCTTTTGCCGATTCGCGCTTTTCAGTCTTCGCGCTTTTCAGTCTGTTACAGTGTGATGAATGTGCTATCTCCATTACGAACGCTAGTTTTACTAGAACGAGAGCTCCCGTCTCATAACTTGCTTCTGCGCATGCGTGTTATTTCCACGTCGTTGAAGGTTCAGAGGTATTCAGGTTTTATTCAATATACACCTTATACATTATTTATTTATTGTTTTTGTTTTTATATATAAAATACAAACACTCAGCAAGGTTTAATTCCAGTGCCACCTCTTCTCTTATACCTCACTTTATCTAACAGGTGGAGGCTCTGGTATATAGTTAGCGGTCTGCAGTTTTCCATAGCAGGCGTTCCATCATCACCTGCTTTTTTTCCCCGACATTAGCGCGCCACAGCAGCTTATACATGCAAGTCAAATAAAGTTTTTTCACATAATGGACCAATTTTTTACAGATGCTTCAGTATATATTATTTATATGTACTTTTTTCCATTTCATTTTGATTGATGAGAATTATTACATTATGGTAAGCAACAATAGTTAGTTGCTACCAAGCTAAATTAATTAATATTGGGACCGTTGGTCCTCTAGTAGGCCTATTTAAATTTCATAGTATACCATCTCTTCTTACGTTTACCACCATGCTTAGCATACCATCAGTCATTGAGGAATACACTTTCGACATTTTATGACCCACTCTATATATTCCTCACTGTAGGCCCATTGGTTGGATGCGGACCCTAAGGGTCATCTGTGCTGCTGTACACCAACACAGTGCATAAACTGCTGTTGCTGGAATGTACACACCTCACAAATTGGGAGGACTATCGATCATTTTGGAGGTACTTACCTGCTCTATGTTGACGCGAAGTTTCCGATGATGATGTTTATTGCAATTGTTGGATATTACTTATATGTTTCTTTATTTTGTATTTTGCTTTTCTTAATTTCTGTTTACAATGACCTTTTGAACAACTTACATAGTCTCTTGCATGATGGTGCAGTACTATTTGTTTACTCATGTAGTTTTTATCCATTTTAGATTGCTAAATATATCCATGTGTCCCTGAAGAAGCCCATAAGGGGAAGGGCGTGGCTTGCGCGCGTACGAGAATGGACGCCTGAGCCGTGAGCTCCGCCATCCAGACCAGACATCGAGCGACTACCGGGCCAATCGGCCGCTACAACTAGCACCACGGACACGGATCCGTCTCCCCCGAGCCCCGCCGACACCATGACCCGCAAACGGTCGCAAGAACGCGGCCCAAAAAGGCTAGAATCCTTCTTCCAGCCCCGCCGGAAAAACCAAGATGACGACGGAGGTACAGCGCGGCAGATGCTGAACTACTCGGATCTCCCTGCAGCCCATCCACAGGATCTGATGCCCCTGCAGCCGCATATCTTCTCCCCTGACCCCTCACCAGCTACGCCGGGGACGCTGAGCCCAGCCAAATCGAAGATGAGGATGGATCATTCTAGTCAGGCCTCGGTCACAGTAAGTACAGGCCTGCATAATGACTCAGCTATATCTTCTTTGCATTCCTCCATTGCCCAGTTCCCGACTACGGGACAGCCGGTGCTGGACACCACAATGAAGGACATGCTCATGACTTTGCAGTCCTCCCTTATGACTAACTTATCGTCACTGATAAACACGTTTTCCTTAGAAATGAAGCACATGGACAACAGAATGCAATTCATGGAAACCAAAATGGTGGACTGTGCTGACACGGTTAATGAGCTAGTAGACGCTTATGCTGAGCAAAGAGATGACAATTTATGGATCAAAGCGAAGCTCGCCGACCGCTCCAGACGCAATAATATTAAAATACGCGGGGTCCCTGAGTCCGTTCAGCCCAAAGAGCTGCATAACTATGCCAGCACCATGTTTTCTAGCATGCTCCCTGAGCTTTCCCCAATTGAACTCACCATAGACCGTATCCACAGGCTCCCTAAGCCCCGCCATCTTGAAGCAGATGTTCCCCGGGATGTTCTAAGGGTTCACTTCTTTCAAGCTAAAGAACAGATTCTTTTGAAAGCAAGGGAAATTTCCCCGCTTCCGGCGCCATACTCAGATATCCAGCTGTATGCGGACCTGTCCCAGTACACGCTCCAGATGAGGAGACAGCTGAAGACAGTCACGAAAGCCTTGCACAACCACAAGATCATATACAAATGGCGTCATCCGGCGACCATCTTGGTCACCCATAACGGGATACCCCACACCATCTCTACTTTGGAAGGAGGCCTGAAGCTTCTGCACACCTGGGGAATCCTACCGGAAACCTCCCGCAACCTGCCAGAATACAGCGGGGTCCCTAATCCGTTTACCTTTGGAGTCGACAAGGGGAAGATCAAAATGCAACACCCGAGACGCCACGCTGAGCAACCACCATGTCCGGTCTGGTCACGCGATCTACCATCTGCTCACTGAACTTTCCCCCTGCTTGTTGTCAGCTGCTCGATAAGAGCTACCTGTTGCTGACGTACCTGTTGATCCCTCTTGGAGGGTGATAACTGTTTCTTTTTTTTGTTTATTTTGTTTCCTTTTTTTTTCTGGATATACCGCTTGTCCTTAGCGCTTCCACCACCGAGACCGGTGAGCATGTCACCTGCGCTAGTGGCACAGACTGTATTGACTCACTGTGGGCATTCACCTCTGCTTTTATTTCCCACCCTCTAGCACCTTGATCTTGCCCTGATACCTGACCTGCCTGACCATCAGCCTCCTCGTCCAAGCTGTCCACATCCCTCGGATCTGAGCTGTCCCGGTTATTAACTTGTAAGTACTGCTACTTATTTAGAACTCTCTCCTCACGGAAAATGGGGATCAAGATCCTCTCTCTTAACGCCAAAGGGCTTAACCACCCAGTGAAAAGGGCGTCTTTGTGGAAATCATCACTTGCCCACAATTGTGACATTTTGTGTGTCCAAGAGACCCACTTTGCCCTGCATGCCTCTCCTAGGTGTTGCCATACACCGTTCCCACATGTGTTTCACGCCTCCTTCTCCAAGAAGCAGCAAGGAGTGATGATCGCCGTCAGGGATTCTGTTCTTTTCCGACTGCACCAATGTATCACAGACCCGGACGGTCGGTATATTTTTCTGAACTGTGAAATCAACAATGTGCCTTATACCCTGGTCTCCCTGTACGTCCCGAACTAGGGTCAAAAGACCTTTCTTAGGAAAACAATGAAGGCAGTCCGTAAATTCCAAAAGGGACACTTACTTATATGCGGAGACTTCAATATGGTTCCAAATAACACCATGGACTCCACGGCCGGGCCTCCGCACCGGACTTCCAACTTGGAATCCTTAATTTCTTCCAATGATATGTATGACGTGTGGAGGTGTTGTCACGCGAGCGAGAGGGATTTCACGTTCCTGTCGCCGCGTCACAACACCTACTCAAGAATTGACCTGTTTTTGGCTGATAACTGGTTGTTGCACCGAATTTTGGGCTCTGACATCCATACCACCACCTGGTCAGACCATGCCCCCATTAGCCTAACCATTACTGACGATTCGGCCCATTCCACTCCCTACATATGGAGAGTCAATAACTACCTCCTTACTACCCCTTGCTATTCTACGCCCATCAAACAGCAGCTGGAAGAGTACTTCTCTCTTAATCAAACCTCTGTATCTGACCCGCTGGTGGTGTGGAACGCCCACAAGGCAGTAATAAGGGGGGGTTTTCTCCAGATGGGAGCTAGGGCAAAGAAAAGCAGGAATAGACGATTAGATGACCTCACGAGTGCCTTAGCAGCTGCAGAAGCCCTCAACAAGACTAACCCCTCCCCACCCCTACAGTCAAAAATGTTTACACTACGACACGACCTACGTGCCGTTCTCCTTGAAAAACATGAAAAGTCGTAACAGATTTCTCAAAGCCACATCCTACTCGACAGGGAACAAAACCAGTAAAGCAATGTCCTTCAGGGTCAAGGGCCATAGGACCAAAACAAAGATACCTTACTTGCTTCATCCCCTCTCCAACGAAAAACTCCTTAAGCCCCAATCAATGCCTTTAGTGCGTACTACGAGGACCTGTACAACCTCAAAAATGACCCCTCCACCACCCAGCCCTCTCCTGCCATGATCAAATCGTTCCTGGACAGTGTTAATCTCCCGACTGTCAGCCCTGCGCAGCTTTCTACTTTGAACGACCCTTCTCTATCAATGAAATACTAAAAGTAATCAATACCCTCCCCTCCTCCAAATCCCCGGGCCCAGATGGCTTTACTGGGGAATACTATCGCCAATATCAACATGTCTTAGCCCCAACCATGTGCCGCAACTTCAAGCTGGGTGTGGGTGCAGCTTCCTTCCCTGCTGAAATGCTTGCTGCTATGGTGGTAACCCTGCCTAAACCAGGCAAGGACCCTGTCTCCCCGAAGAATTTCCGCCCTATTTCATTATTGAATGTGGATTTAAAAATATATGCCAAACTTATAGCCAACAGATTAGAAAACATTCTCCCCTCTCTCATATCTCCAGATCAATCGGGATTTACCAAGGGGCGACAGGCCTCAGATGCCACTCGGCGGATGATTAATCTCATACATCACGTTGAAACCACCAAAACGCCTTCTCTGCTTCTATCCTTAGATGCAGAGAAGGCGTTTGACAGGGTCCAGTGGGGATATATATCAGCGGTCCTGACCAAGTTTGGTCTAGTCGGTGGCATTCATGATGCCATCATGGCTCTGTACTCCAACCCCTCGGCTCGAGTGTTCTCGACGGATGCCCTCTCCACACCTTTTCAGATCTCCAACGGGACGAGGCAGGGCTGTCCCTTGTCGCCCTTAATATTTTATCTTGTAATGGAACCCCTTGCAGAGAATATAAGATCCAATGTAACCATATCTGGCGTACGTGTTGCAGGTGTAGATCACAAAATCAGCCTGTTCACGGATGATGTGATCCTCATGATCACCGACCCTGATCACTCCCTGCCTGAGGTCCAGAGGACGCTTGCCTGGTTCAGTGATGTCTCCTTTTACAAAGCCAACGAGACAAAATCATATATGCTTAACCTGGGCCTGGATGACCCTACTAATAATCGGATAAAACTCAAGTTCCCATACGTATGGGCAGAGAATAGCATAACATATATGGGAATCCAACTTACTTGCGCTACGAAATCATTGTTTTCGACTAATAATTTACCGATGCGATCTAAACTGCAGGCGGATCTCACCAGGTTGGCGTCTTTTGAGTTCTCATGGCTGGGCCACCTGGCGGCGTTTAAAATGTTCAATCTCCCTCAAATATTGTACCCCTTTCGAACTATCCCCATCCCTATCCCCCTTAGGTACTTCGCCTCGCTGCAATCGATACTCTCACAATTCATCTGGAAGGGAAAGAGAGCCAGGTGTAGTCATATTCAACTGGTGAAACACCGTTCGGCGGGGGGGGCTGGGATATGTCAATTTCCGGGATTATTACATGGACTCAGTTCTATCGCAAGCTAGGGAATGGCTCCTATCCTCCCCTCACACTTTGGGGTAAAATAGAAGAATCCTCGGTTCTGCATAATAACCGCTCGGCATGGCTGTTTGCTACCATGATGGGGGCGAAGGCTCCTCCCCACCCATCCCCGACCATGCGAGCGACTTTTAAGGCTTGGACCCGACTTACACAGTTGCCCACGACCCACGCTCCACACTCCCTATAACGATAGAGACCATACAAATCCTGATGGTATCCACATCCTACTCCCGTTGGAAAGCCAAAGGGTTAGTTCACCTATCCAATTTGACTGATGGGGACAATCTCAAGCCCTTTTCGGACCTCCAGAAGCTTCACCACCTCCCAGACTCTGACCTGTTCCTTTACTTACGTACTCGGCACTGTCTCCTCTCACTAGCAAAGTGGACCTGTACGATCCCTCAAAAAGCATGGATCTATTATAGATCCCCACGGTTCATAAAAAGGGGATATCGATATTCTATCATTTGTTTGGCTCTAAGACTACCTTTACTAGCTGCACAGCACTGACTAAGTGGGAGAGGGACTTGGGACAAAGCTTTCCACTAGACCAGTGGGAAAGGGCTTGCCTTTCCACTTACAAGGCCACATGCTGTTCCACCCTATGGGAACTTGCACTTAAGCTAACCTATCGTTGGTACTTAACCCCTGACAGACTGTATAAATTCGATGTCTCACTTGGAAACACATGTTGGAGAGGCTGCGGTAAAAAAGGTGATTTGCTCCATACACTATGGGAATGCCCGAAACTTACCCTCTTTTGGCATCTAGTATTTCAACTCCTCTTTGACGTCACACACATGACGGTAGACAGACACCCGTCCTTGGCACTACTTTCTTTGAATATTGACCATTTCCCCAACCCTTCGAGGATGATTAGGATTCATATACTACTGGCCGCCTGCCTTAGCATTACTAGGAAGTGGAAGGATCCGGATTCTCCCACTCTCCGTGATGTAATCCACACCACACATACTCATTTTATATATGAAACAACTTTAGCTTTAGGTCACGGTAGTAGGGAGAAACAACTCAAGAAATGGCAACAATGGACTGACTGGATAGGCTCTTCGGGCCTCAGCGACTCGCTCACCTCTTCTCTTTGAATGACCCATTTACATGACCCACACCAATACATTGTGTGTTGCCCTTCGCCCTCTCTATGCTCTACTTAGGCCTCGGAGACGGATATGGGGAGAGGGGGGCTATCCTCCCTGGGCACAGAATGGTACCCGTTAGGGGTGCTCGGGGGGTGGGTGCCCCGCCTTCACCCTCATGTGAGGGGAATACGCTTACAAGACAGTCGCTGAGTAATATGTTATAATGTGTTATAGTATGTTATAGTCTGTTGACTATTTGAGCCTCAACTTCTGTGGTTTGATCCCTCTTCTGTTGCCTGTGCCATGCACTGCCTTCTCGGGCACATGGTGGAACGATACCTTGTGCTATTTTGATGTTACTTTTGTTGTGGAGAGAAAACTGTAAGAAAACTGTTGTGTATGTACCTTTGATTCTGTACCTTATGATAATTACCAATAAAAATCTATTGAGTAAAAAAAAAAAAAAAAGAAGCCCTCAAGGGCGAAACATGTAGAACCAATAGCATGGGATACGTATATAAGCTCCTGCACGGTGTTGTTACTCTCCTTTGTGTGATTTTCATACTGGTGTCTTTTGTACAATCAGATTTTATTTATTTATTAATAAATATTTATATTTTTATAATATCACGATTTCTGAATGATTCCTGTGGTTCTGAATTCAATGATTTTTTTTTCAGCATATATATATATATATATATATATATATATATATATATATATATATATATATATATATATATATATATATATATATATATATATATATATATATATATATATATATATATACACACATACATACATACATACATACACATATATACATACATATATACACACACACACACACACACACACACACACATTTGAACTACCCAATATGCATCCATAAAGTCCAATGCCAAACCCCTTAATTTGGATTCCATATACATTTTTCTACTAGGGATGGAAATGCATTTGGCTATTGTTTATAGATGTGCATGCTCTATATACATGTCTCTATTTCTATAAATCTGGGTGCATTTAAACACCCGCCCAATATATCTATAAAGCATTAGCACAATTTTTCTTTGATATACCCTTTATACTTCTTTTTCCATTTGGAAACCACATTAATCATCAATCTCGGATTGATTATATGTAATGTATTATTAGGAATATTTCATTTTTGAATTTTCCTTCTTTCATGTGAAATGTATTCTTGTACTGAATTTCTGTGTTTCTTTTCTAAGGAAACTTTGTTATCAGGTACCCTTGATGGGACAAATTTAGACAGTTTGGCCTCAGCCTGTTGTGGGCCTGTTGGCAATATGGCAGGATACTGTGGTAAGGAATGGGAAGGCTTTGTAGCAGATGTGAGGAATCAAGGATGAGGCATCTGAAGAGGATGCCAATCTTTTTTTTCTTGGGACTTCAACGACTAGTAGAGAAAAAAAAAAACAGACTATTCTGGCACAAATATTTTTTTGAGCAATATATAGCAAACAAAATAGTACCTAGGGGGCTACGTATTCAGATTTAGGAAAGTGGAAACAAATATCAAAGAAGCTTGGGAAGCAAACCTACAAGCCTGTTCCATTAAAATGATGCAAGTTCTATGTGAACAGTATGTAAATGACATCAAGCAGGTAGATAAAGAAATAAGAGAATGGCAAGAAAGTCACAGCAACGTTACCACATATACTGGTTACAATAATTGTGATAAACAATTAAAAGAACATCTGATGAAATATGCGACGACTCATCAAATCAAAAGAAACTACATTTCAAAGAGGCAAGTGGGCGTATGATAACGCCCAAGCCTATAAATGGACAAATAACAATCAGCAACTTAATAACAGCAAAAAACCTTCTGTGTATAAAGAATTCCCCCCTAGAGATTTAGATAGAAGAGTATCGGACACTTCATCTATGTCTTCGGCCTCCTATGTCCCCATAAGTCGCCGAAATGAAACTGATAAAAAACGCAAAAATGATATGGACAGTAGTCTGCAAGAGGTCTCTAGATCTCAATTTCCTCTTAAGGATAAACACTTGCGCTCCCAGAGTACGTGGAAATCACAACCCCTCAGTACTAACACTACTAGCATACTTAGTAACACCTCTGTTGTACTGTCATCACCGACATTGGGAGTAAGCACAGTGTCCACACCTGCGCCTCCTAGGTCACATCAACCCTCACAAGAGCCATATACATCCAGCTCCAATTATATTGGGGATATACGGACGGCACCTATCTTTACAATGGAATGGAAAGCAAGTGTAACGCCTTGCACCATCTCACAAGAATTAAAAGTCCCGACCATCACGATAATGAGGGCCGGAACATTAACATCATCAATCTCTCTACCTACACTCTCTAAAGAACAGGAAATAGTACTGCAATTAGGCCTCTCCTTCTGTCCAGATGGTGAAGCCGACCAATTTGAATTGATCAAGGAACTCCATTTATTCGCCATACGACTTATGTATAAGGTTTTATACGATAAGCAACAAGATACTAATGTACCATTAGAAAATTAAACTCCAATCTCGATCAAGTATCTCTACAGGAACTACAGGCCTTGCAGGATCTCATGTCTCTTTGGGATGAGAGTAACCCTGAAGAGGAGGGATGGACATTCCAGATACCAGGAGTGGTCCCTGGGCGTCCATACAATCCAGGTCTAACAGGCCTGTATATGTGACCCCCAAAACCTACAAACCGAAATCACGATCATTTCCCGTTTTGCAGGGCAGTCCCAATATATGGGCTTTTGTAATACAGGTTACTAAAGCAATTGAAACGACTAACTGGAAGTCAGGTCCCCCCTCGAACATAAGTCCCAGTTTGAAAAGAGCCATCAATGATCTGCGCAACAATGACGACATAGTAGTTAAGCTCTCAGATAAAGGGGGTAATGTCGTCATCTTGAGCAGAGCAGGTTATGAAACAATGTGCCATGACATTCTCAAAAACAGAGACTGGTACAAACTGGTTCCGGCCTCCTCTGTTGCTCGGAGTATTGGGAAATACCGTGAGATCCTAAACCGAGCACACAGAACAGGCACCATAGACGATAAAACGCTACCGTTTTTGAATACAGAACATCCCACAACCCCCACTTTCTACGCACTACCAAAAGGTGCATAAAGGAGTTATTCCACCCCTGGGACGACCCATAGTGTCGGGATGCGGCTCACTCACAGAAAACATCAGTAGAATTATAGATTAGTATCTTTACCCCCACGTACAGGGTCTCTTCTCACATGTAAAGGACACCATTGAAAATTACAGACGCTCTGCTAATACCAAAAGGTGTATGGCTGGTTGCCATTGATATTGAAGCTTTATATAACTCCATCCCCCATTTACAAGGGATACAATTTATAAAGAAGCTTCCTTAGTGAGCGAGACAAGGATTCACGCAAGTATAATAATTTTATAGTTGAGATGTTGAAATTCATCTTAACTAGTAATATTTTCCTCTTCAAGTGCTCCCACTACCTCCAGGTGCAGGGTGTGGCTATGGGGGCGGGCTGTGCCCCCTCATATGCTAATCTGTACCTGGGGGGGTGGGAGCGCGACCTATTTGGAGGAGAGGGAAATTATGTACCCCATGAAAATGTTTTGACATGGCATGGTTACATCAATGATGTCTTTATGATTTGGGCAGGATCAAAAGAAGGTCTAAACATCTTTTTGGACAATTTACAGAACAATGTTTATAACCTGAAGTTCACGCATAATTGCAGCCAAGAACGTATTACTTTTCTTGATGTGGAACTATTTGTAGATACAGGGGGGCAACCTGTGTTCAATACTATATAGGAAACCTACAGCAGGCAATAGCCTGCTACATGCCTCCAGTTCCCATCCCAAGTCCTTAGTTATCAGCATTCCCTTTTGTCAGTACCTGAGACTTAGACGCAACTGCTCGCAGGAGCAAGACTTCCAGAAAGAGTCTAAACAACTTTATGCTTGTTTTAAGGCTAGGGGTTATACCAAAAGCTGCCTACGCAAGGCCTATAATAAAGTGAACACTCAGGATAGGAATGCATTGCTCTATGCACCTAGAATCAAAAAGAATTCGAACACCACTCGGATAATTACTTGGTACAACCGACGACATATCTCAATTAGAAAAATGTACAATACATTTTGGTACTTGCTAACGTCAGATGAGAAAATCAGTAAGTTTATCAATATGTATCTGGAGATTACCTTTAAGCGATCGCACTCTATACGTGATAGTGTTGTATCAACTCAGACCATTCCAAAACCAACACAGGCACCTTTCCTTGTACCAAATGCAATTTCTGCAGGTTTATAATTAAGGGCCCAAGCATTGGTTTGCCAAATGGAGACATTTACAAGCCCAAGTTTCGGGCCACATGTCAAACCATTGGTGTAATATACATGATGAGATATAGTTGTGGTTGCTACATCCCCCCCAGATTGGTATTCCTTTCTATGTGGCATTACCTGAAGTCCCTGGTATTGAGGAAGCATGTGTACCAGCTATGGCTTGCAACTGCTATAATCATTAGGCCTTGCCACATACCTATTCACGGACAGGGGGCAGCATGTATGCTCTCTAGTTATGATTGCTGTATATTGATAAATCTAGATCCTGACCTTGGCTGCTTCAAATTACAATTTACCCCTATGCGCTTAGGGGGTATGCCTCCATTATACATTCCCTAAGTATGTTCTCTCAGAGTGATGCTCTGAGAGGATCGCAATCTCACACACTAGGCTGCGCCCGTGGTATAGGAAAATCAACCGCATCAGTGTGCAAGTGCCCTAAAAGTTGTTTTACAAAAACACTGACACGCATAACATTTTCACCTGTGTTGCTGTTGGAACTTCCAGAGTTTTGTGTAAACATCAAACGTCCTTCCAAAGTATGACTGCCATTGCTTTTGTCCATATTGCGGCAAATCTCTGCAAAAAAATATAGAACAGAATAAAAAAAAAATTGTTCAGAGACCCTGATCACTAAACAAATGTTTTTTTCTGTAAGATTGTAATGTATTTTGTGCATGTTTACCTGTAAAAAGCTTTTCTTGTGTAGACATCAAAAAAGCATGACACTGCTGCTGGATGCCTCCATTTTGGATGTAATGTCAGCAGCCCCAGCAGACTCACAGCTGCTACTTAAATTACATTTCTTTAAATTAAAAAATGTCCCATTGCTCCTTCTCGGACAGCTACAACAATATATAATATATAATATATATATATATATATATATATATATATATATATATATATATATATATATATATATATATATATATATATATATATATATATATAGTACTTCTTTACCATGGATTCCGTCTTTCGGGTAAAATAGAAAAAAATTGGGATATTCCCGAACTAGGAGTAGAATGCTGTTGCACAATGGGTTTATGTGAAGATTTAGGGTTTGAGTCGCTTTGTGGTCGCCATTTGTTGCCTTGTTTCTGTGATTATGTGTATACACCTCAATCATTGTAGTAGTATGGACATATACATATCTAGATCTTAGAGATCTTACACAAAAGAGGTAGTTCCATCCACAATAGACATTGATAGGGTTACATAATCTATACAAATTACACACCAGATAGTATTTACAACACAATGTACAGTGTAGGTTCACTGGCTTACATGATATTTAAAAATGACCAACAACCATATTTACAATACAATATAAAATGCAAATAGAGCGTTAGATTACCTATTAACGCTTGGTCACAAAGCATTATACCCCTCCTCCTTTCTGTACTGTGGCCAATATAATTCTCCCTAATTGGTCACTGTACATAGTAAATGTATATTGGGCACAGACTGATTGGATGAGTCAACGAAGGCTGTTTACTACCCAGGTGAGATGTGATCAGGGAAAACAAAAGGCCAACCTTTGAAGTTGAACTAATTACCGTAATACCAACACAACACACAATACTTTAAATATAATATCCTTCTAACTTAATTGCAATATTAATTACAGCTGTTAATGGAGATTTCACATAAACCCATTTTGCAACACTGTTAGGTAATAGCTGGAGTTTTTTTTTTTAAAGCGGAGTTCCACCCAAAAGTGGAACTTCTGCTTAAACTACTCCTCGCCCACATACATGCCACATTTGGCATGCAATTTTTTTGGGGGGGAGGGAGTGGGGGCTTCGGTAGGAGTGGGACTTCCTGTCCCACTTCCCCCTTCCGCACAGGGACCGCTTAGGCGACTTATCATATCGCCTTAGGTGGCCCCTCCCTGTAGGCGATCGCTTGGGACACGCGACAGGTTCCAGGCGATCGCCTGTCCACTCCTAGAACGGAGCACCACTCGTGCATGCGCAGTGAGTACCCAGCCGTGAAGCCGAAAGCTGTCACGGCCGGGTGTCCACAGTCAGAATGGAGGCGCCGGGGGAGAGAAGCTGGACAGTGGAGCAGATAATTGTCGGTTTATTAAAAGCCAGCAGCTACACTTTTTGTAGCTGCTGACTTCTAATGAACATAAAAAAGGCTGAGAAAGGCACTAAGAGAAAGTGCTTTTGCCACGAAACTAGTCAGGGCGTACCGAGTGGCACACTGCTATCACCCCATTGGACTACTCGATACTACATGGGTTACCTGCATGCCGCTGGCCAGAGCTGCAGGTTTAAGGCCTTTTTTTTATGCTGCAAAATGTGAGTATTTCTTAACCATTTTGTATAAATAAAACGTTTTAAGTAATTTTACACTATCGAGGCATCTCTCTTTTATGCCTATGTGACCATTGCCATCGAAGTTATTGCTGGATGATCCGAGTTGAATTGCCTTCCCCTTCCTCCAAGCCCAGCCGTTTGCTGATTGCTACATGCTGTTTTTGGTCTCCTCTCACCCAGGGACCATTTCCATCTGGTAAGCAGACTTGCATATGCGTGTGGTGGAGGTCTTCAGCTTCATGTCACATCAGTATTAACCACTATTCCTCTGATCCGTTGAGATCCGACTGCACCTGGGTGGATGTCACTTCGTCTTATCTGGACTTTAATATATAAAAAAAAAAAATATATTTGGAATTCTGGTAGCCCTCTCAGTTTGGACTACAGGGGCTTGTTGTGCTTATGGACACTTATCAAGTTTTTCCTTTATTCACTTTGGATTATTCTTTTCACTAATTTTATTGTAATATTTGTGTGGTTTACATCCTTACTTTCACGTTTCAATTTTCACTGTTCATTAGCGCGGTTTATTTTCTTTTTTCTTCTTTCGCCCAATCATTCTACCTTGCATTACACCCAATATGCCTAGAAACCTACTCTACAAAAGAAGGATGTCAGCTCTCCCTGTCTCTGGAAGTCACCATTAGGGTTCTGGAGGCCCGGGACCTTGCTACACTTGTTTTGCAAGTTGAACATAACATCATACTGGAACAAATATACAAGTCAGGTAGAGCGAAAGGACACACTAATATTATAGCAGGAACTGACACATAATACAGTAAAACCTTGGATTGCGAGCATAATTTGCTCCGGAAGCATGCTTGTAAATCCAAAGCACTCTTATATCAAAGCAAATTTCCCCATAAAAAATGATGGAAACTCAAATGATTCGTTCCACAGCCATTTATTCATAGGTCCTTCAGTTTATAGTCCATATAAAAAGATAGCAATGTGACCAGGTTGTATAACCATAAAATGTCCATCCACAAATGGAAGCCTCCACAAGGGGATTAAAAGCAAAATCCAGCAGGAGCTACAGAGTATAAAAGAGCAGAGGCACCTCTAAGTTTAGCAATATGTTGCTAAATGTTGTACCTTCATTAACCCCTTCCATACAGGGCATTTTCACCCCCTTCCTGCCCAGACGAATTTTTAGTTTTCAGCGCTGTTGCACTTTGAATGACAATTGCGTGGTCATGCAACATTGTACCCAAACTAAATCTTTATGTTTTTTCCCCCCCCACAAATAGAGCTTTTGTTTGGTAGTATTTGATCATCTCTGCAGTTTTTATTTTTTGCGCTATAAACAAAAGAAGAGCGACAATTTTAAAAAAAACACAATATTTTTTACTTTTTTATTTAATAAATATCACAATTAAAAAAAAAAAAAAAAAATTTCCCTCAGTTTAGGCCAATACGTATCCTTCTACATATTTTTGGTAAAAAAAAAAAAAAAATCGCAATAATCGTATATTGATTGGTTTGTGCAAAAAATATAGCGTCTACAAAATAGGAGATAGATTTATGGCATTTTTATTTTATTATTTTTTTTACTAGTATTGGTGGCGATTTGCGATTTTTTACTGTGACCGTGACATTGCGGCAAACACACCGGACACTTTTGACACGTTTTTGGGACCATTCACATTTATACAGCGATTAATGCTATAAATATGCATTGATTACTGTGTAAATGTGACTGGCAGGGAAGGGGTTAACCACTAGGGGGCGAAGAAGGGGTTAATATGTTCCCTAAGGTGTGTTCTAACTGTAGGAGGGAGGGGACTCTCAAGGGGAGGAGACCGATGTGTGTTCCTCTGTACTGGGAACACACATTGGTCTCCTCACCGCTGACAGGAGGTGGATCTGTGTGTTTACACACACAGATCCACACTCCTGCCGTGATTACCGGCAATCGCGGGTGCCCGGTGGCAATCGCGGCCGCCGGGCACCCGCACCGGGTCACAAGCGCTGCCGCGGGCGCGCACGCGCCCTAGATCGCCGGGAACACAGGACGTCATATGACGTCCACCCGGATCGAGAGAGGGTCCCTGCCGGCGTCATTTTACAATGAGCCGGTAGGGAAGTGGTTAAATGTAACCATATTGCTACACTTGGGGGAGCCTTTCTTCTCTTTTATAACAAGTTCTGACATTACGCCACTTGTATATCAAGACATCGCTTGTATCTCAAGTCAAAAGGTATTAAAAAAATTTAGCTTGTCTTGTGAAATGTTCTCAAACCAAGTTACTCTCAAACCAAGGTTTTACTGCACATATAACGAATGAGTACAATATCTGGTATCAATATCTGGAGGGGGAAAGGACAGAGAGAAACAGGGAATGTGGCATAAGTGTTAGAAGGCCATCAGATCGTAAGGTCACCAGCCTTAATTCAGGAATTCCAGATCTTATGGAACTTTTTGGGGCAGTTGAATAGTTGGTAAAATTTAAGAAAAAAAAAAAAGACACCAGTCCATCCAGTTCAACCTGTGGTATGTGCTTATGTTTGTTTAGGTCAACAGCAAATCCCTTATCCCTGTATGTTGTGATCATTAAGATGCCCATCTAATAGTTTTTTTTAAACTAAAAAATCGTCACTCCCTGCTGATACCACTGGTTCTGGTTCACGGTTCAATTTTCACTGTTCATTAGCGCGGTTTATTTTCTTTTTTCTTCTTTCGCCCAATCATTCTACCTTGCATTGCACCCAATATGCCTAGAAACCTACTCTACAAAAGAAGGATGTCAGCTCTCCCTGTCTCTGGAAGTCACCATTAGAGCATTCCACATCCTTACTGCTATGACAGTAAAGAACCCTCAATGCAGTTTAAGGTAAACTGCTTCTCCTCCCATTTCAGTAAATGGCCACTTGTCTTTTCAAACTCCCTTTCACAATTTTTTTTTTAGCTTCTATGCTAGTCACTAGTAAGGTAGTTGTACATCACTATCATATCCCCTCTCAAGTGTCTTCTCTCCAGAGAGAATAAGTTCGATGCTTGCAGTCTTTCCCCATAGCGGAGATCCTCTAGTCCAGGGGTGCCCAACCTTTTGAAGAGCGGGGGGCCACTTAAGCGACTTGGTAACCGGTCGCAGGCCACAATGAGTGGAGCAGGTGGATGGCAGCCCACTCTATCCACTTAAGGACCGCCTCCTGCACATATTCGTTGGCAGAATGGCACGGCTGGGCACATGTACGTACAGGTACGTCCTGTACATGTACCCAGCCGTGGGACGAGGGCGCTGCCGCGACCCGGTCCAAAGCTCCGGGACCGCGGGACCCCGATCGCCGCTGGAGCTGAAGAATGGGGAGAGCCGCGTGTAAACATGGCTTCCCCGTTCTTCACTGTCAGCACCAAACACGCAGGTAATAGAAGGCCATGGCTCAGTGCAGGTAACCAATAGGTGCACTGCTCTGTACCTGCGGAACAGTTGAAAGCAGCCCAGTAACCACTGCATTACACATATGCCCATATATACACTGATTTAATAAATGTACCTTTAATGACAGTATTCTATTCCATTCCATTCCAGAGCAGGAGGTCATGGGCCACATCAGAGAGCTCCATGGGCCACATTAGGCACCCCTGCTCTAGTCTCTATTAGCGTTGTTGCCCTTCTCTCCAGTTCCAGCACATCCTTCTTGAGGACTGGTGCCCAGAACTGGACTGCATACTCAAAATGCAGCCGAACCAGTGTCTTGAAGAGTGGGAAAATTACCAGTTACACTTACCAGTAACTGAGATGACGGGTCCCACCTGACAGGAAACACAAACAACAGAGTTTAAAAAAGGCCCCTTCCTTCCCTCTGTCCCTCAGTTATGACAAAATATAAAACCACACCGGTGCCAGAGGGTACATTCTGTGAGAATTAAAAACACCACCGACAATTAAGGGTAAGGAAGTAGGCCTGTCGTCCTGGAAGATTTCCTAGAAAACCCATTACCGGTAACTGGTAATTTTCTCCAGTCATCTTCCAGGACGGCACACCTGAGACAATGAGCAAGAAGTTCAGGCCTACCTTAGGGTGGGACCACCGCCTGTAGGACCTTCCTGCGGAATGCCAAGTCCTGAGGGGACAAC
Source organism: Rana temporaria (assembly GCF_905171775.1). Lineage (NCBI taxonomy): Eukaryota > Metazoa > Chordata > Amphibia > Anura > Ranidae > Rana > Rana temporaria. The sequence goes on from NC_053497.1 coordinate 161,477,629, forward strand.
AGCTCCACTCTGTAGTGCCTCAGGAAGGCATTTTGTCTCGTCCAAGTTGCTGCCCTGCAGATTGGATCGATCAAAGCACCTGCCCAGGAGGTCACCAGAGATCTAGTAGAATGAGCTTTGATATGAGCTGGGACAGGTATTCCTGAACATTCATAGGCTACTGCGATAGTTTGCTTAATCCACCTGGCTATCATAAGCTTAGAGGCCTGAAGCCGTTTCTTTTGGCCGGAGAACTCCCTCACTCTCTCTAGATAGACTAGTAGACACCTTCTAACGTCTAATAAATTAAACTTTTCCTCCTTCTCATTTTTTGGGGTTCTGACAAAATGAGGGAAGGATAATTTCCTGTGACCTGTGGAAATCTGGGGTCATTTTTGGCAAATATAAAGGATCCTGTCTGAGGATTACCCTATCCTCTAGGAGCAACAACAAGGGCTCTTATTGTCAGAGCCTGTAGGTCGCCAACCCTTCTGGCTGTCATGATGGCCAGGAGGAAGGCCATTTTAAGTGAAAGAAACTTAACAGAAACCTGAGCCACCAGCTCAAAGGTCTCTCTAGTTAGAGCATCTAATACCAAGGATAAGTCCCAAGGTGGGAACCTGCTTGTCCTCACCGGGCTACCGTTTCCCTGGCTGTCAAAAAGTGGGTTCAGGGCCAGTCTACTGTCTAAAAACAAAAGACAAGGCTGCAACCTGGACCCTGAGGGTGTTGACCGCTAGGCTTTGGTCAACCCCCTCCTGGAGGAAATCCAGGACCATCGGGATTGTTTGGAGAGAACCTTCTCTACACTGAGCCCAGTGAGAGAAGACTCTCCAAAACGTTTGCATAGATTTGTCTAGTGACTGGTTTCCTACTCAGCAAAAGCATATCAATCACTTTCTCTGAACATCCCCTACGCCTGTGAATCTCCCTCTAAAACAAATTGCCGTCAATGGAAGCAACCCCGGATCGGGATGTAAAACTGGTCCCTGGGAGAGGAGATTGCGTCTGGACGGGAGATGCAGCAGAGGAGCAATCGACCACCACTTCAGGGTGAGGAACCTACCCGTGTCGGCCACCAGGGTGAGATTTGAATAAGGCACCTGTTTGATTGGGACAGCTTCTGCAATACCCGGGGAATGAGCCCCAGGGGAGGAAATGCACTTGCCATGGCGAATTCCCAGCTCTGGGCTAAGGCATCCATTCCCCGGGAGCCCTGCTCCCTGGCGAGAGAGAAGTACTTCTGAACCTTTCTGTTCTTCCTGCAAGGAAACAAATCTATTTCTGGTTTGCCAAAGTGTTGACTCACCAGAGAAAAAAAAAACTTTGTTCAGTTCCCACTCTCCTTGATGAATGGGCTGCCTGCTGAGAAAGTTTGCCTGCACGTTGAGGGACCCTCTTAAAATGGACTGCCGAGACAGATAATATTTTTCTCTGCTTCCCCAGGATTTTCTGGGTCAGCTTCAGGAATCCCTGGAGAATGGAACTGGGCCCAGTGGACCACTGGGATGCAAGATGTCATAAGTCCCAATATTTTCATAATGGTCCTTAGAGAGGCCTCTCGATTACTGTGGAGATTGGCCACCGCTATCTGTACCTTTGTGATCTTCTCTTGGGGAAGGAAGATCCTCTGGGTCACTGAGTCTACCCAGTAGCCTAGAAAGACGTTGGATTGCGAGGGATCCAAGGAGGAATTCTCCCGGTTGACCATCCACCTCAGGGATTCTAGGGTGGATAGCACCTTGTCTCGATCTGGAGCTGTTCTAGGGCCGGACTGAAAATTAGCATGTCTTCCAAGTATGGGATCAAAGCTACCCCTTGGAGGTAAGAAAGGACACCACCTCGGCCAGAACGTTTGTAAAGATTCTCGGACTGGCCACTAGGTCAAAGGGGAGCGCCTTTAACTGCCAGTGTTGGACCCCCTGGTTTGTCTGAATCGCAAACTGTATACATTTTTGATGCTTCAGGGCAATGGGGCTATACAAGTAAGCATCCTACAAGTCTAATGTTACCATGAAGACTCCCTCTTGAAGGTGTCTGACTGTGTAAATACTCTCCATCCAGAACTTTTTGTACAGCAAGTACTGGTTTAGCTTCCGTAGGTTAATGATCAGTCGGAATTTGCCCAATGGCTTTGGTACCACAAATATGTGGGAATAAAACCCCTGACCGATGTGACCCACGGGAACAGGAATGATGACCTTCTGTTTTGCCAGTTCCTGGAGACTCCCCAAAAGGCCCCTTGCTTTCAGTGGATCCCTGGGGAGATGGGTAAGGATAAAGTTTGGAGGGGGGAAAAAGGATAGGAATTCTAATTCAAATGGACTCCCCCCCCCCCCTCCCACCAGCCGGATCACTCACCCCCTGTGGTGACCTCTGATGATGTTGCAATCGGTCCATCGTCCTCCTCCATCCCGCCTAGGCAGCCCACCCGACCGGGTAGGATCGCTTGGGGTAGATTTTGAGGGACACAGAAGCGCGGACCCCCGCTCTGTTACCGCTTTTGCTTGCATTCTCCCGCCGTTCTCCGCCATTTTGCTGTAGCCCGGCGCACCGGAAATTACCTCACTCGAGTGTGTCACCATCCAGACATGCGCACTAGTCGCCTAACGCTGTGAACCAGCAAGGCGGCAAGAAGCAGGAGGTCCCATGGCTCCGCCGGCCATCCTGACTGGGATACCATGGTATGCTTGAGCCCTTGCCACCTGCAAGTAAGAGACTCCCTCCCCCTCAGAAGAGGGATATGTCCGTGGCTCCTCATTGCCATCTGCCACTGTCAGGTATGAGTAGAGAGTGGGATGTAAGGTCCCTGGGGTTATAGACACCATCACCGTGTCTAGTGTCACCAGTCTCTCAGGGGGGTTCTTGAAACACTCCTCGCTGTTGTATTCCCCCCTGAGAGTATAAGGAAAGGGAGCCAGTGGGGGCTGCAGGGTCTGACAGAGCCTGGCTCTTTCCAAGGGGACCCCTCTTGGAAAGAGCCAGGCTCTGTCAGACCCCGCAGCCCCCACTGGCTGCCCCTGGCCTGACATCCTGGAGGGGAGACCCTGGTCCCAGACCTTGGTCTTAAATTTAGAAAAAAATAAAAACTGTTTAGCTGCCACCCCGTGGGAAACACAATCATAAACTGAGGTACAGATGGAAGGGAGGGGCCTTTTAAACTCTGTTGATTGCACTTCCTGTCAGGTGGATTTTTTTTTTTTTTTTAGCTCTGGTGTGAATCCCCCTTTTAATGCAAGCCAATATTCTGTTGGCTTTGCTTGCAGCAGCTTGGCATTGCATGCCATTGCCGAGATTGTCATCTACTAGGGGTCCTTTTCCATCCAGGATTCCCCAAGAGGCTCTCCCCCTTGCATTCGTATTTCTAGCACCCAAATGCATTACTACATTTTTCAACATTAAACCTCATTTGCCATGTAGTTGCCCGACCCATTATTTTATTTAGGTCTTCTTGTACGGTTTACACATCCTGCAAAGCAGCTATAACCCTGCTTAACTTTGTATCATTCAATTTTAAAATTGAGCCATTTATCCCATCCTCTATATCATTTATGAATGAATTAAACAGAATTGGTCCCAGGACAGATCCTTGGGGGACCCCACTTACCACACTGGACCATTCCCAGTACTCACTATTTATCAAACTAAAGTAATGGTCTTGTGCCATCAATTAGACCTCTTTCACACTGGGGCACTTTTCAGGCGTTTTAGCGCTTAAAATGTCATCTATAAAAGCGCCTCTCATGCCTCCCCAGTGTGAAAGCCTGAGTGCTTCCTGTTTTGCAGGACAGAAAAAAAAAAGTCCTGCAAGCAGCATCTTTTGGGCGGTGCGGGAGCAGTGTATACTCCGCTCCTAAACCGCCTCTGGCATTAAAATTAAAATCGTCCTCTTTCCGCTTAACTACTAGCCGACCAGCCACCGTCATTATACGGCGGCAGGTCGGCTCTCCTGGGCGAGAGCCCGTAGCTATACGGCGGCTCTTTGAGCGGCCACTAGGGGCGCGTGCGCGCCCCCGACTCCCGTGCGCGTGCCCGATGGGCTCGATCGCCGCCGGGCACCCGCGATTGCTCGTTACAGAGCGGGGACCGGCAGCTGTGTGTGTAAACACACAGCTCTCGGTCCTGTCAGCGGGGGAAATGCTGATCTTCTGTTCATACAACGTATGAACAGAGGATCAGTGTTTCCCCTAGTGAGGCCACCCCCCCCACAGTAAGAACACACCCAGGGACATACTTAACCCCTTCCCCGCCCCCTAGTGTTAACCCCTTCACTGCCAGTGGCATTTTTATAGTAATCCAATGCATTTTTATAGCACTGATCGCTATAAAAATGCCAATGGTCCCAAAAATGTGTCAAAAGTGTCCACCATAATGTCGCAGTACCGAAAAAAATCGCTGATCGCCGCCATTACTAGTAAAAAAAAAATATATTAATAAAAATGCCATAAAAATACCCCCTATTTTGTAAACGCTATAACTTTTGCGCAAACCAATCAATAAACGCTTATTGCGAATTTTTTTTACGAAAAATATGTAGACGAATATGTATCGGCCTAAACTGAGGAAAAAAAATGTTTTTTTATATATTTTTGGGGGATATTTATTACAGCAAAAAGTAAAAAATATTCATTTTTTTCAAAATTGTCGCTCTATTTTTGTTTATAGCGCAAAAAATAAAAAATCGCAGAGGTGATCAAATACCACCAAAAGAAAGCTCCATTTGTGGGGAAAAAAAAGGATGCCAATTTTGTTTGGGAGCCACATCGCACGACCGCACAATTGTCAGTTAAATCGCCGCAGTCCCGAATCGCAAAAAGTGCTCTGGTCTTTGGGCAGCAATATGGTCTGGGGGTTAAGTGGTTAAAGGGGTTGTAAAGGTTCGTTTTTTATTTTCTAAATAGGTTACTTTAAGCTAGTGCATTGTTGGTTCACTTACCTTTTCCATCAATTTCTCTTCTAAATGGTTTTTTTTTCTGTTTTCTTTGTCTGAATTTCTCACTTCCTGTTCCTCCTCAGTAAGGTGTTCAGTAAGCTGTTCTAAATGACTTTCCACTGCTTGGATGATGGTGGAAAGCTTACTGAGGAGAAACAGGAAGTGAGAAATTCAAACAAAGAAAAAAAAAACATTTAGAAGGGAAATTGAAGGAAAAGGTAAGTGAACCAACAATGCACTAGCTTAAAGGAACCAATTTAGAGAATAAAAGACGAACCGTTACAACCCCTTTAACCCTTTATCAACAAAAGCCTGGGGAATGTCCAGGAAAAAACCAAGCCTACTCACCGACCAGTTTGCAGACAACCAATTAACCTGTCTAACAGCATGTGTTAAAAACAGGGGTTAACGCATACTGTTAGAGACAGGTTAATTGGTTGTCTGCGAGCTGGTCGGTAAGTAGGCTTGTTTTTTTTCCTGGACATTCCCCAGGCTTTTGTTCTCTGTTTCAGCCTTCCAATGCTGCTTACTGTGATAGCCATCTATAGATGAGGGCGGTGGACAAGTTTTTTTTTATACATTTATACCTTTCTACATATGTCACTTTTATATCCTGTAGGTCAGGGGTGCCCAACCAGTTGCCTACGGAGCTCTCTGATGTGGCTCACAATCTTCTACTCTAGGATGGTGGGTTGGCAAGCAAAGATTGTGAGTTGCCGCCCCCCCACCCTATCCCACAGCATCAGTGTTGTGAATAAAGCCAGGGGTAGAGGAAGCAAACGTCTGCAGAGCAGAGCCACATAAGCCGATGCTTCCTGTATAGCGCCAACGCCTATCACAGCTGGAGTGATACCAAATGCGCTCTGCCTGGGACAGAAACAGCTGGCAATACCTAAATGGAAGACTTATTAAAAGGCAAGTTTATTACTAAAATCAGTGTATAAATGGGCATATCTGTTCTGCAGTGGTTACTGGACTGCTTTCGAACTGATCCCCAAGTTCAAACGCAGGACACCTGCAGGTGACATGCACAGAGCCATAGACTTGTTATTACCTGCAGGCTTGGTGCGCTTTCAGAAAGTTCACTACACCTGCAGGATATAACATAACATAAGTCTATGCTAAAGTACAGCCAACCCGCAGGAAAACCACAGGTGCACTTGTCTGCACCCTCTGTGTGGGTAAACCACAGTGCCTCAGTGTGTGGAAACAGCCTTAGGCCCCATTGACACTATCAGTCCAACCCAGTCAGACCCTCCATTCACCTCTATCGAGCCACAGATGTAAACGGAATTGTGGCCATTTTCACCACACCTACCTCCAATCCGATCCAACCCCCTTCTATCTGGGCAGATGGGATCCGAGGGCTCAGAGTAGAGTGGGTTGTGTCGGTGTCCGCTCTGCATATGCAGAGTGGACATGGAACTGTCATGCGCCTGTTCCTCTCATTGTGGCCCACGACCAGTTACCAAGTCCCTTAAGTGGCACTTGCTCTTCAAAAGGCCAGGCACCCCTGCTGTAGGTAGTCTCTTTAGATACTGATGTATGTGTATTTTAATTTCTATTTCTTAATGGGTTATGTAGTCACCACAGGTGATTGGACACTGGTAAACCCAATTAAAAAGTTCCTCCCCTATATAACCCCTTCCCAAATGGAGAGTACCTCAGTTTTTTCACCAGTGTCTCTGGGATCCAGGCTTTGGTGTACTAATGCAACTGTGGCACGAAAAGTTACTGTAATGCCTAGTACACACTATCGGTTTTCCTGATGGTCAAAAGACCGCCAGGAAAACAGAAAACCGGCTCGGTCCCTTTTCCCCTGTACACACGGCCGGTTTTCCCAACAGGAAAACTGCCAGGAGAACTTTGGTCGAGAAAACCAGCCGTGTATGCGTTCCCTCGCAGTGTTTCCCATAGTAAAACTTCAGGGGGAAAAATGCTGCAATTCACAGCGAGAGGCCGAGTGGGGGGAAAGGCTGCTGCAGTTTGCATATGCCTGGCGGAATGAAGTTCAGGACAATTGGGTCATCTCCACTGTGTCCTCAGGCTACAAGCTGGAATTCAGAGAGCTTCCGCCATCCCGGTTTCTGAGATCAAGAATTGCCAAAAGATCCATAAAAAAGAAGACCTTTGTTTTAGCCTTGGAACACCTGTTGTCCCAAGGGGTACTCATAGAGTTAACCCCAGAGGATCAGGGTTTTACTCACACCCTTTCACAGTTCGAAAATCAAAACAGGTATGTCAGACCTATTCTAGATGTGAAAAGCCTGAATCAGTTCCTGAACATCCGCTCCTTTCGTATGGAGTCTGTACATTTAGTTGTCTCCACCCTTCAGGGAGGAGAATTCCTGGCATCAATAGACATCAGAGATGCATATCTACATGTGCCAATATTCCCCGCTCACCAAAGATGTCTAAGGTTTCAGGTGGATCAGCGCCACTTTCAGTTTGTGGCCCTTTTTTTCGGACTGGCTACGGCACCTCAAGAGTTCACAAAAATACTTGCCCTGGCAAGGCTGAGGGCACGGGACATAGCAGTAACAGCCTATCTGGACGATCTGTTGATCATAGATCAGTCCGCTGCACGCTTGGGCCACAATTTGCACAGCACAGTAGAGTATCTAGGCTGGGTCAACGATCTGGAGAAATCCAGAAATCCTCAAAAGAAGGCATTTGGGCATGATTATAGACACATCCCAAAGCAAGGTATTACTTCCCGAGCCAAAGGCAAAAGCCATAGGAGACTTGGTCTGAGTGATAAAGGCAAAAAGAAGGCCTTCCATCCGTCTGAGCATGAAGTTATTGGGAAAGATGGTAGCCTCATTCGAGGCTGTCCCTTATGCCCAGTTTTACTCAAGGCCGTTGCAGGGCAGAATTCTGTCCGCTTGGAACAAAGATGTTCGGGCCCTGGACCATCCTATGATCTTATTTACAAAGGTTCGCCAGAGCCTCAATTGGTGGTTGCGCCCCCAAAATCTGTCAAAACTAAAATCCTTAACTCCGGTTACCTGGAAATGGGTAACCACAGACGCCAGCCTTCTTGGCTGGGGGGCAGTTCTAGAAGAAGCATTTGCCCAAGGGAAGTGGTCCGGAGCCGAAAAGCTCGTACCCATCAACATTCAGGAGATTCAGGCAATTTATCTGGCCCTCAGAGTCTGATCTTACAGACTGCAGGGTTGTCCTCTTCGGATAAAGTCTGACAATGCTATGGCTGTGGTCTATATTATACACCAAGGGGGCACCAGAAATCTGGATGCTCAAAGAGAGGGGAATCACATCTTGTCCTGGGCAGAAAGGCATGTTCCTTGCCTGTCTGCGGTCTTCATTCAAGGGGTAGAAAATTGTCAGGCGGCTTTTTTAAGCCGCCAGCAGCTGAGTCCAGGAGAATGGTCTCTACACCCCGACATATTTCAAATCATATGTCAAAAATGGAGTACCCCAGATATGGACCTGTTGGTTACGAAGTTAAACACAAAACTGGACAGCTTTGTGTCAAGAACAAGAGATCCTTTTGCTCAAGGCTCAGATGCCCTGACAATTTCGTGGGATCGATATTCTCCAATATATGCATTCCCTCCAGTTCCGCTTCTCCCACGATTCCTTCAGAGAGTCAAGAAGAAAGGAAAGCCGGTGATTTTGGTCGCCCCAGCTTGGCCCAGGAGGCCCTGGTACACAGAAATCGTAAGGATGGCAGAAGAAAGACCTTGGGTTCTCCCACTACGCTCTGACCTACTATCACAGGGTCCAATATTCCATCCTGCCTTACAAAGTCTAAATTTGACGGTTTGGCTATTGAGTGAGACCCACATTCTGAGGAAACGTGGGCTCTCAGGCCCAGTCCTATCCATTCTGGTTAATCTTAGGAGGCCGGCCTCCAGGCTCATCTACTACAGAATCTGAAAAGCATACGTTTCCTGGTGTGAACCTAGAAGGTGGCATCCTAGGAAGTATGCCATCAATAGGATTCTTGCCTTTCTTCAGTTGGGCTGGAATATGAAGTTGGCCTTGAGCACTATCAAGGGCCAAATCTTGGCCTTGTCTGTATTCTTTCAAAAACCGCTTGCCTCTCATTCCCATGTATCGCATGTCATTATGTTTGCATCCTTTCATGTCATATGTTTTGTCTAATGTAACGTAGATCTCATCAGTCTACAACCCCTATTTTTTGATAAATAAACACTCTTCATTCTACTCCTTTTTGATACTCATTTACTACCAGAGTAACTTCCCTTCAAAGTCCCATTAAGTAATTAAGGCTCTGTGTCCCGTGATGTATGAGCAAGAAAATAGGATTTTTTAATACAGCTTACCTATAAAATTATTTTCTTGGGAATACATCAAGGGACACAGTGCTCCCGCCCCTCTTCGGAGTTAAAGTAGGACCAAAGCCTGGATCCCAGAGCCCAGACCTCCACGGAGAGACATTACAGGCAAACCTTGTTTCTTCTTTACACGAGGCCCGGGTACCACCCATCTTAGGCTTTTGATATTGGCCCGAGGTATGTATCCGGTTATAGCTCCTAGGCCTCTGCAGAAAACCATCAAAAAGCTTTTTCTTGGCACGTTTAACTTGACCAACCACCTTAGACACTTGTGACAAAACTGAGGTACTCTCTATTTGGGAGGGGTTATATAGGGGAGGCACTCAATTTTAATTGGGTTTACCAGTGTCCATTCACCTGTGGTGACAATATAACCCATTAAGTAATTAAGGCTTAGTGTCCCGTGATGTATTTAAAAAAAAAGAATTTTACAGGTAAGCTGTATTAAAAAAATCATATTTTTGTTGCATCTCTCCCAGTGTCCCTGGTTTATTTTCATCCCCGAGACAGTCATTAACCGATTACCTTTGGTATTTGGCTGAACGACCCCATATACCAGTAGTACTTGGCACATTAGAGTGAGTTTATATTATGCAGTACATATGGGACCTCTGGGAAAATGGGCGCCACAATGCATTTTAACCACTTAAGCCCTGGAAGGATTTACCCCCTAAAAGCCGTTGTATAGTCAGAAAAAAAAACGCAAACCTACAAGGCAAAAAAGGCATAATGAGATAGTATGCCCATTATGAAATGCTTACTTTAGAACCAAGCCCCCACACCATCTCCCGGTCACCACCAAGGAAGCTGACATTTAGCCTCATCGATTCTTCCGGATTCGCAGCTCCAGCCACTCACAGGCGTGCACCGTTAGTGTGTCTTGTGCACGAAACGACGTACAGGTACGTCATTTCACGCAAAAGGGCCTCCCTGCCACAGTATATAGTTGGTGGCGCTTAAGTAGTTAATGGGAGCTATGAGAGTATGGCCGTTGCGCCATATGTTTTACTTTCACTATTTAACGACATCTAGTGCGTCAGTCTATATCCCCTGGTGAAGTCACATGGACGTGACGATACGCATCGGGATTGGTTGACAGGCACACCGGAAGTGACGCCGTAATACGAGCTTGCTGCTCGTGGATTTTATGCCGTTTGTGTTCATGTGAGCAGCACTAGCTACTTTTACTAATAAATTGTTTTAAACGCTACTACACCATACAAGTAACCTTTCCTTCTACATATCACACGCGCGAGTCTGGGAGGATCCCTAGAGAAGATTTTACATCCCCCTAATGAGCCACACATCGGAAAATTTGAATGCTGTATGTGAGAGGAGAACAAACTGCAGCCATTGGAGCCCATAAGATTATTCACATATGCTGTTACCTTACAGCAGTAAGGTGAGAGGCTAATTTGCACAGAGGTGACACTGCATTGAAAGAAGAGACACGTGCCACTTTTATTTTTTATTTATTGCACAGTGGAAGTATTTTACCTTTTTTATTCATTGTATTTGAAGACTTTATATGGACTTCCTATGCCATTTATGAGCAGCACTTACACCCACCTTTTGATGAATAATTTTGTTTTAATTTTTTGTTATCCTTTTTGTGACATTTAAAGATTTATCACCTTTATATTTGTTTTTTTTTATGACATTTCATTGTTTTACAGTATTGTTTTGCACTTACCAAGAGAATGGTTCATATTTTCATCTCATTTCTGTATACCTACCGCCTATTTCACTACAGCGCAACGCCACACTATCACTCGCCATTTATCGCCACCCTTTGGACCCGCCCCTGTAGCCAGTTTTTAATTCAGGCACTCACCCTATGGTTCATGTGGACAGACCTGTTTGCAAAGTAAACTTTGTGGGGAACTGTATTACCGGTATATGCCTTTGCAAAAGCCAGATACACCACATCCACAGGCCTTACCTATATCCAGATGGCAGCTCACTTCCTCGTAGAATAATAAATTGGTAATAATCAACATGGATTCATAAAGAATCGTTCTTGCCAGACCAATGATACGGTTTTCATCAGCCTAAACTTGGATATAGTCCTTTATTATCCCTTCCGATAGCTTACAGACTAATGTTAGGCTGACTAGCCTGTAGTTTCCAGGCATATATCTTGTCCCTTTTTTAAATATTGGTACCACATTGGCTTTTCTCCAATCAGCTGGTACCATTTCAGTCAGTAAACCGTCCAAAAATTTTTGGAAAAATAGTCTAGCCATCACCTGGAGTTCTTTAACCACTTCCCTACCGTAGGACGTCATATGACATCCTGGACTTTAGCTGTAGGCATCATTCAGATATCCCCCCCCTACTGGCATCAGATATCCTTCTCTTTTGCTGACGATTCTGCGCACCATAAGAATGGTAAAAACGGTAGTTCCGCTGCTTGATCGTTCTTATAGGCCGTCCCCCCTCCCGCTGCTTCTACGGGCTCTCCCGTGCCATCGGGGGCCTGGAGAACGAATCGACCAGCCTTGAATGAGGACCATAGAGATTATCGGTGACCACATGGTCACCAGTCATCTCTATGACCGTCGGAGGCACTGGCACAACGTTAAAACGTCACGCCCAGGTACCCAGTAGTAAATGAGATTGGTGAATTTTTTTCCTAATATCGCTTTCCAGCCTGGAGGAAGAGATATGAGGTCTTATTGACCCCACATCTCTCCATAAAGAGGACCTGTAACTAACAATTCCTACTACAAGGGATGTGTACATTCCTTGTAATAGGAATAAAAGTTACTCTATGGGAGACACCCGAGAGGGCTGTTGGATATCACCAGCAAAACTTGGGAAAGTGAGAGTTCTCCCCAGAGGAGTGTGATTGAGCATGTCACCCTGATGCAATATAGAATTGCACAGGTAATGCCAATTGTAAGGGGACATTTGTCCCAAGCACAATTAGCACAACAGAGAGTGTATAACCGTGGGGCCAAGACCCGTACCTTCTCCCCGGGGGATAGGGTATTGGTACTTATTCCTATAGTTGAAAGCAAATTCCTTTGCCAAACGGCAAGGCCCCGACGAGATCATTGAAAAAGTGAGCGAAGTGAATTACAAGGTCAGATAACCAGGAAGGCAAAAGCCCGAACAGATCTATCACATCAATATGTTGAAAGCCTGGAGGGATAGGGAATCCCTAGTCGCAGAAGCTTTGTCATTAGCTCAGTCTGACTGCGTGGTTCCTGAGGTTGGAATAGCAGTCACCTTGTCAAAGCCCCAACAACAGGAGGTTAGGTACCCTCAGGGCCACGTTAAAGGGTCCTTGTGCCTGGCCGCCTTCTCATGACCTACATGGGGGGGGCAGCAAGCCAGCCTCGGCGGGATCGCTGCATGAGTCCAAGGGCCCCAAAAAACTGGCACCAACAAACATGGTCAAAAGCAGCAAAGTCACCAAAAGGATCAGCCAGGGTTTGTTCTCAGCAGGGCTGGAGAGGGGGTGTCAGGTAGAGACGGATGGCCCAGCGGATGGGTGTCTGTCTGCCCCTCTGCTGGCGGGGGGCAGGGGGCCACGGTGTGCAGATGCACCCGGTCTGAGGGTCTGGTGTGAGGATCTGTAGCCAGTCAGGCACCGGCACTGGGTCTGCGTCCATAAAACAGAAGAGTGCTGGCAGGTCTGCGGTGGTCTGCAGTGTGAAGGCACCAGAATCCCAGCGGAATGTCACTGAAAGGGGGTAGCCCCAAAGGTAAGTGAGTCCCTTCTGTTTGGCAAGTTCTAGGAGTAGGCGCAGGAAGGTTTGGCTTCTTAATGATACCCTGGACAGGTCCGGTAGGATCTTGATTTGCGATCCTCCCACCTCAATATCACCGTGGTCCCAAGCTTGCCGCAGGATGGCCTCCTTCTGCGTGTAGCGGTAGAGACGGCATACTACATTGCGTGGTCTGCTCGGATCAGTAGGCCTGGGGCCTAAGGCTCTGTGCGCCCTGTACAGTATGACGTCTGCCTCTGGGTCTGCCAGGAAGGTCCGGAAGATCTCCCTCACCGTTTCTCTGACATTCTCCACCTCTGGGATGCCGCGGAGCCAAAATTATTGTGGCGGCTCCGGTCCTCAATGTCCTCTAGCATATTGGAGTGATATTGCAGTGTCTCAATGTTGGTCCCGAGTCCGCTCCAGTGCCGACACTCGGTTCTCCAGGGAAGACACCAACGCCTCACCCATCAACACCCGATCTGACAGGTTAGACACTCACCTCCTGTATGTCCCTCCTGTGTGTTACTTCCAGGCGGAGGATCAGAGCTTCAATAGCCGTCTGGGTTGGGAGGGCTTGTAGCATTTTCCTAATGTCCTGGTCGAGCATGGAGGTATCTGGCGGTTGAGGGGAGGACATCATGGTCCGCTGGGGGTCTGTGGATGCTTCCAGAGATTGGTCAGGGGATGCAGAGGTTCCAGGTAGATGTATGGCAATGTATAAAAAGAATGATTGCTGCGCTGCTAATATGATAGGTGTGTGTAAATCATTACTGACATGATAAAGTGAACAATTATACACATCACAAGAAAAGTGCTTATGTGCTAATAAATACAAAAGTGAAATAGTGCACAGAAATATATAAAGTCCATATAGCTGTGGTCAGCTAGAGGTTGATTGAACGTGACAAATCTTCATATAAGCACCGAGTTGTGTTGGAAAGAAAATCCACAATAAGTGAAAAACAGCTGATTGAAGCACCTCCACCTTAGGTAAAATTTTCTGCTTACCGAACACCAATTAATAAATCGCATGTAGTACTGATAGGTAACCTCCGTTCCCCAGCTAGGTTCTTCCACACCAGATGGAAACAATGGGTAGTCCTTAGCCAGAACGCACTCATGCGTTAAACCCAGGAGTGAAGACAAGAAGGGCAAACATAGAGTAGTACTGCTAACAAAGCGATTTATTGAAAAAATAAAGTTTATGCACTCACATGTCCAAAATAGTAAATTGGCGTGTATTTAAAAATGTAAAAGCCGGCCGGCTTGTATAATCCGCTCGTTCCTTCCGGATAGTCGCGGGCAAACAATGATGACGTCAGCACGCCGTTCCTCCCTACGCCGTTTCGTCAGTAGAATGACATCTTCCAGGGGCACGAGCGGCGTGGCAGCTGATCACTATGACTAAAAATATACAATATACATGTATATTTTTAGTCATAGTGATCAGCTGCCACATAGTTTGATCTAACTCATTTTTGGGAATTATTGTCAGCACCAACACTCAATTGTAGTTGGGATATACACTATTAGGTATAGGATCCCTCATCAAAAATGGCGGATCTGTGTCCACGATCCCCGGAAGTCAAGTCTGGGCGGTCCTATCGACACTGAATGCACATAAATAGTGGCGAGTCAGCACGCCGCTCGTGCCCCTGGAAGATGTCATTCTACTGACGAAACGGCGTAGGGAGGAACGGCGTGCTGACGTCATCATTGTTTGCCCGCGACTATCCGGAAGGAACGAGCGGATTATACAAGCCGGCCGGCTTTTACATTTTTAAATACACGCCAATTTACTATTTTGGACATGTGAGTGCATAAACTTTATTTTTTCAATAAATCGCTTTGTTAGCAGTACTACTCTATGTTTGCCCTTCTTGTCTTCACTCCTGGGTTTAACGCATGAGTGCGTTCTGGCTAAGGACTACCCATTGTTTCCATCTGGTGTGGAAGAACCTAGCTGGGGAACGGAGGTTACCTATCAGTACTACATGCGATTTATTAATTGGTGTTCGGTAAGCAGAAAATTTTACCTAAGGTGGAGGTGCTTCAATCAGCTGTTTTTCACTTATTGTGGATTTTCTTTCCAACACAACTCGGTGCTTATATGAAGATTTGTCACGTTCAATCAACCTCTAGCTGACCACAGCTATATGGACTTTATATATTTCTGTGCACTATTTCACTTTTGTATTTATTAGCACACAAGCACTTTTCTTGTGATGTGTATAATTGTTCACTTTATCATGTCAGTAATGATTTACACACACCTATCATATTAGCAGCGCAGCAATCATTCTTTTTTTACTTTATATCATTTGTTCATCTAACATTTTTTTGCTGCAGCAGCTATACACTAATAGATTTTGACATCACGCCATCATTTATTATATATATAGACCTGCGCTGTATTCTTCACATATATTGCAGATGTATGGCAATGCTCGCAGTTTGGGCCTTCTGTGTGGCTCCACGTGGAGGGCCTCATGGCGCTGCTACTCTAGCTCCGGGGGGATATCTCCTGCTGGAGATATCCGGTTGTATGGCGTTGTATTTAGCCCGAACTTTTGCCCCTCGTTGCTGCTCTGGTGCCGTACTTTTTAGCAGAGTACATACCGGTTCAAAGTAGTATTTTGCCAGGGTAAGAGGGTTCAGGCCGGGAGCTTGGAGAAAGCTGCCTCAGGGTTGAATATATTTTTATACATTTTTTTCTGTCTATAAAAAGTCAAAAGTAGCAAAACATATGTGGGTACAGAATGAAAGAAGGGAGAGTAAAAAGTGTAACCATCATTAAAAAAATATACAGAAACAAGACAAAAGAAAAGGGCCATTCAGAGGCCGCAGCTTACCATTAACCACATCGTATGAACATTGTACATATCACAGAGAGGGATAGCGGGGTACAAAAAAGGACACAGAATATTGGTTAACTAGGGTGACAAAGTAATGCTATAGGTTGCTTCTGAGCTGATCAAGCTAATGATGAATAAGAACAGTATGTTTGAAAAGGAGGTATAGGCACCAATAGGAAAAACGCAAAACATTTTTATTAGTAAGAATACACACACATAAGGTTACGTCATGTTTGTTTTCTTGTTAATGATCTATTTAGTTACCTCGGGGAAATGACGGTCTGAGCGTGTGACGTAGTGGGCGGGCTCTCCCTTCGAATGCTTCCAGCGTCGCGAGACGCCTAGCTCAGCCGAGCCATCGGATGAATTGCCAGGTTGGGTGCGCTTTCTCTCCATCCTTGCGGTGGATGTAAGGGTCGGTTCCCTTGTCAGACGGAGGATCAAAGTATCGTAGCTATTTGCCGTTAGCTGCTAGCCAATTGCTGCTTTCTTTTTACGCTCTGACCTCCGGCTCCCGCCCTCTCTGTTGGTCCGACAGAGCGGTCACCCATTCCCTGTGTCTTGTTTGGGACTGTATTTTGTTACAAGTTTCTCCCGATCCTAGACCTGAGAACTTTGCCGCTAAACAGGGAGACGCCGATTGTAGGATCAGTTGGACCGAGGACTGATCCCCCTTCCAGGGTGATTTTGGTAATTCCGGTGATCGGAGTGTCAGAGGAAGAGGGGGTAAGAGGTGGACCGGGTGAGAGATCCCCATTTGTATAGGCAAATCAGTCTAGTCCACCTGTCAATCCCCCACCTGTTACGGAGCAGTGGGGACTGGATTCCGGGTAGTGAAGGGTTGATTGCTGTAGATTCCACTTTTTTGATAAAAATTGCCGGCCAGAAGTACAGCCCCGAGGAGGGAAGGAGAAATATCTTGGGATAGGTGGCAAGAGGAGAGTGAAATATCCCTTTGGAAGGAGGGGAGTGTACAGCAATAAGAGAAAGAAGAAATATAATTAAAGAAGCCTGGAAGCTCCCTGATCAACGGGTCTGGATGGCCCCAGGTAAGGCACATAAAGCCCAAACTGTCACTATCACCCCTTGTTCCTCTCCTTCACCTATGGCAGCTAAGGCAACAGGAAAAGTAGCTGTTGGGATGTCAGCTGGTACACAGACAGCGATAGTTAAAGAAATGGAACAAGAGTACATACCTTCTGGGAAAGACATTATGGCAGCTATTAAGCAATGTAGTGAGACACTTGCAACCAAAATTGATGCATTGGCCATAGACATTAATACTATGAGACATGAGTTTGAAAAAGTAAAACAAAAAAAGACTTCAGAGATAGAAGTCCGGGTTTCAAAGGTGGAAGAGACGTTAAAAGCAGATAAGAAAGAACTATATGCACTAAAAAAACAAATTAATATCCTTCAAGACAGGCTAATAGATACGGAAGGACGTCTGAGGAGAAACCTTAGGATCATAGGCCTGCCAGAAAGAGTAGAGGGAAATAGACCGATGGAGTTTACAGAGAATTAAATATTAAGGGGCAGATCCACAAAAGGATTACCGGCGTAATTTTAAATTTCCCGCGTCGTATCTTTGTTTTGTATCCACAAAACAAGATACAACGGCATCTGGGATCGATCTGACAGGCGAACGTCTTAGTACGCCGTCGGATCTTAGATGCAATTTTTCGGCGGCCGCTAGGTGGCGTTTCCGTCGAAATCCGCAGCGAGTATGAAAATTAGCTATTTTCGGTCTGGCGCATTTTTTTACGTCGTTTTTGTTTGGCTTTTTCCGGCGTATAGTAAAAGGTGCCGTTATGAGGCGTACTCAATGTTAAGTATGGCCGTTGTTCCCGCATACAATTTCGAAAATTTTACGTCGTTTGCGCAAGTCGTTCGCGAATAGGGATTTGCGTAGAATGACGTCACCGTCGGAAGCATTGGCTTTTTCCGGGTTAATTTCGAGCATGCGCACTGGGATACCCCCACCCCCCCAAAAAAATGTCGTTTACGTCGGGTCACGACGTATTAACATAAAAACACGCCCCCATTACATCCATTTGAATTCTGCGCCCTTACGCCGCCAAAGATACACTTCGCCACCGTAACTTACGCCGCGAATTCTTTGTGCCCAGCGTATTAATGCGCCCAGGTACGTGGATCTACCCCTAAATGTTTTGCGTTTCTTGGACATGTCAACAACTTTTGTGGAAGAAAGTGCCCATAAAAATGTATTTCCGAACACCAGTCTCCCCACTGTCCCTTTCTTCTCCACTTATTAAACTACAGAGACCGTGATCGTACATTATCAATGGCCCGGACCGATTTGCAATAGGAGAATGCTAAAATTATTTTTTCTGGACTATCCGCCTGAGACACAGCAACAGCGCAGAGCGTACACTGAAGTGCGGAAAAGACTACGAGAAAATTAAATTAAATTTAGCCTGCTCTACCCCAGTAAACTGCGAGTTATTGATGAAGATTTTTTTGAGATACCAACTGCGGCTACAGAATGGTTGGACACTAAATATAAATAGATGGACCCTCTTTTTTCCGTAAAAAAAAAAAAATGAAAAAAAAATGAAGAAGAGGAGGGGGGGGGGGGGAATTGTATTTTTTTTGGGGGGGGAGGAGGGGTGAAGAAGGGTATCTTTTTTGAATAAGAGACACTAAAGGACACTAAAGGACACCAAAGGGGTAATGTGTGGAAATGGTAGATAAAATAAGTTGACAAATCACAAGGAGTGGGAGTGGGAAGAGGTTTATTTTTTTTTGGGGGGGGGGGGGGAGGGAAGGGGGAGAGGGGTATTCTTTTTGAATAAGAGACACTACAATATTAAAGGGAAGGGGAAATGTGTGTAATGCTAGATAGATAAATAAATTTGGCAGAAGTTGGGATAGGAAATGTTTTTTTTTTGATGCACTCAATTAGCGCCCCTTAGATATATAAATTCCCTTTTTTGGGCACCAGATTCACAAGAGGTGAGAGATGAGGAGGGGGGGGGAATATATTTATTATATGTTTTTTTTCTCCCGTTTATTTAGCCATGAAGATGTGTGGAGGGGTGGGGGAGAAAGTCTTTATGTCAAATTTAGTTTAATGATGAAGATAACAGAGAATGAGATAATGGATAATGATTGTTTATACTTCAGAAAGTTAATGGTCAGGGATAAATGGCCTATTGATAAGATGATCGTGAAAGTTAGAGAGTATCGAACAGCCCGTCACACGATTGGATGAAAGTGAGATTTTTTTTTTAATCTTTGAGGAGAGTTGAGTTTGGGATATGTTGGGTACTGATTATGGGATTGATACCATGGTCAGTGAAGAAGGGGTTAGACGAAGTGCCTTTCCAACCTCGTCCAAGTATGGATGGAGTTATAGACAGGAGGAGGAGGTGGAGATGGATAGGGTGGGAAGGGAGGAGGGAGGTGGAGATGGATAGGGTGGGAAGGGAGGAGGGATGGAAGCAAGAATGAGAGGTGTAAATGTGCAGAGGTGTAGTTTAGGATTAAGATAGGTTTCCCCCCAAACTTAAAAGCATCATAGGCCTTAGGCAAAATGTCAGATAAAAATAATAGCTACTCAGTAGTATCCTGGAATGTTAGAGGACTAAACTAAGTTTAAACGTGCTTTAATGTTTCAATATATAAGAAAATATAGTTCTAAATTGACTCCATCTAATGGGAAAAAAATAAATAAAATTAATAATGTTAAAAAAATATATAATATTCATTATCTCCCAGCGAAGCTGCTGCTTATTGGAGGAGATTTTAATGATGTTATGTCTGCAGAGCTGGACAGACCAAGGTCCTCGAAGCAGCACTCAGCAGACCTATATAATTGGGTACAAGCGACAGGATTAACAGAGATATGGAGATGGAGAAATCCGGAAAAAGAGAATGTACTCCTGTTATTCTACTTCCTATAAAACGGCATCTAGAATAGATCTGGCATTTGTGGACACTGCAATGTTAACAGACATTGCAGATGCTGCATATTTACCAAGTGAACTTTCAGACCACTCCCCTCTATTTTTGTCAATACGCACCCCTACTCCCAGAAATGCATCGTTGTGGAGGCTATCTCCACAATGGGTGCTATACCCAGAGATTGCGGAAAAAAATGATAGTTACAATAAAGGAATATTGGGAAAATAACGAGGGATCATCCTCGGTAGATATGGTTTGGGAAGTGTTCAAGGCATATCTACGAGGTCAATATATTTCAAACATTGCAGCGATGAATAAAAAAACAGAAGGCTAGAGTACAGGAGCTACAAATACAGATAGAATGTAGGAAGGAAAAGTATGGTGAAGACTCTAGTACTATTAAATTTGATTTAATGATGCCCGCACAATGGAATTAAAAAGAAAGACACAAAACATTTTTGAACAAGGGGATAAAAGTGGAAGATTTTTAGCGAGACGGGCACAACAAGAATATCAAGCTATTATTATAGCGGAGATAGAAACATTAGAGGGAAAGAAAATACAGGAGTTGGAGATCTTTAGGGAGTATTATGGTACGTTATATGCCTCTCCTCTCCCCTCCGACTTCCGCCCGAGAATCATGGTGGACCTATTGGACCGGGTGGCCCTCGGGTGGTTGTCGGACAGGGAGAGGGAGACATTGATAGGCCCAATTACAAGTGAATAGATTGTAAAGGTTATAAATACATTTCCAGGGGAAAAAGCACGAGGCCCAGATGGAATCCCTGTAGAATCTTATAAAAAAATATAGAGTTCTATTAGCCTCAAAATTGGCAGAGGTATTTACAAGCGGGCTATTGGGGGGGATAATACCAGATTCAATGAGGCAGGCACATAACTAATATATAAAGAAGGGAAGGACCCAAAAATATGTTCCTCATATAGACTGATAGCATTATTAAATATAGATTTTAAAATACTAACAAAAATATTAATGTTAAGATTACAACCATTATTAAAAACTATTATAGATTCAGACCAGACAGGATTTATGCCACAGAGAACGACGGATGTCAATTTACGTAGGTTATATACGAATATACATACCCACCATAATTGTGAAGGATCTAGGGCGGTGGCCTCCTTAGACATAGAGAAGGCATTCGATACAATCGAATGGCCTTTCCTATGGGAAATTCTTAGAAGGATAGGATTTCCATTGATATTTATTAATTGGATACAGAAAATTTATGGAAAACCCATGTCAGCAGTCAAATTAGGAGGAAAATTGTCAGCTTTCTTTCAGTTCTAAAGAGGCACAAGACAGGGCTGTATGTGTTGAGATAAAGAGAAAAAATGATTGAAAATTAAAAACAATTTTTAAAATAAAAGACAAGTACAAGGTGCAAATGAAAACGTGTATCCAAAAGCAGTGCAAATATTGTACCAAACGGGACAACACTTCATGCAAAAAGAAAACATTTTGCGAATTATCTTAATCCTAAATGATTAAGAAAAAGTCCATGCAAAAAAATATGTGTCAAAATAGTGAAGTTCGAATCCGTGAATTTCCTAGGTGTATAGTGACAAATGGTACTCCACCGCAAACAATGCCAGGTGTTCCAATCAGAGTGATCCCACTCTCACCAGCCTCTTACCTCTAATGGCTTAAATATAAGCCTTCCACATAAGCACAGCAGCAGCTCACACTCCCACTCCTTCGGTAATGATCACTCAAGTATTGCAGACAATAATAGACACAGCATACAGATCCTCGGCTCTCGGCCGCGAGCAGAGGGATGACGTCACCGGCGGCTCTCCTCCTTTCCTCACGCGTTACCTGGCTGCACTACACCACTTAATCATAGGATGAGGAGCCACTAGTAGAGAGGTGACTTATATAGAGCCGCGCTGTCGGGACTAGTTGAACAACGAGACAGCGGGCATGATACTGATTGATTAAACACAGTGGATACCGTGTCAACAACGGACTTGATAAAACAATAATTTAAAACAATCTTTAAATTACATCTTTTAAAACGGAAGACAACATTAATTGCTCCCTCTATTGGTGAACCAATGACTAATGTTAAAATACGTTCAGACTGGCTCACACATACATGAAATAAGGCTCCCTCTGCTGGATGCTAGAGAAACCACATCAGAATATACTTATAAATATGGCTACTTCAATACGGTTATGGCCAAAATAAAGTTGAAGGAAAATAAAACATAAATAGTAAATAAAAATAAAATATATATCTTCAGGATCAGCAAGGCTGAGGTGAGAATCCACTAAAAATAGTGTAACTTATAATATGGAATCGGCCGCAAATAGGTAACAGACTAACTGCAGGATACGCCATTCTAAACCCACCAATAATAATAGGATTACACTTCAGGAGTATGAACCGCAATTAAAACTATATTGGCAGAGAAGGATAATATATCACAATCATATATAAAAATGATAGTAATTGTCCTAAAATGTTACCATGAGAAAATGGTGGTAAAAAGGAAATTGGCAATTAAGTCACTTCTACAAGTCTACCCTGAATTGGTTTACTTATGGGACGTTTTTAGCCAGGACAGGCACCTAATCTGTAAAACATCTGACTCCATTCACCAAAGGGTTGTGAGTACGTGTTTTTGGGCTGCTCTGTGGTCCGCCGTGACCACTGTCATATCTGGAGAATTTTTTTCTGTCCATCACCTTGGCTTTTGTTTGGATTTGTTCACTGCCTGATTTTCAAGTTTGTTTGTGAGTGATATTTTGGAAGATTTGCTTTAGAAGTGTTATTAAAGTTGGTTTACAATATCACACTATTTTGTGCACTTCTTTTCCTTTATTTATGTTAAAACCGCCCTGGATTGCATTGCCTGGAAACGGATACCTACCTGTTTGATCCTTGGGATCCTACCTAAAACGCTTTTGCCAAAACACGAGAGTGTGAGGCAAAGTGTTGCGGTGAGTGCGCAGTCTACAAGGGTGGTGGATTCACTTTCAACACTTGGGTGTGGTGGAAGAATAATAGAAGATTTGTTTTGTGATATTACGCACTAATTACAGTTTCATTTGGATTCTTCATATTCATGGACCCATAGACTTTTTTTTATTGTCTTTGTGCAGTTCTATGATCGTATTTGCACTGTTATATATATATTTTTTTTCACATATAAGGTGGTAATCACTTCATCTGTTTATTCAGTTAAATTGTTTATGTGATTAATTATTTATTTGTTTACATGCGCTGCTTTATTTACACATATTGACACATTATACACTGGGGTGTCATTATAGGTATTGTTTGTCACACTAAAATGTTACCAAATGATAAAATATTAATAAACAATTAAAATCAAATATAGGGAGCTGGAATAAAATAAAAAATTAGAAATAAAACAGTTAAGATCAAACTTAACGTTATGCCCATGGGGCGTAAGGGTACACAACTCATGTATCCAACGAGACTCAGACTGACTGATCTTTTGTACCTTATTGTCTCCCCTCCAATGGGGTTTGTATTTCTCTATGCCCCATACCCTTAGTGAGGAGGGGTCTCTATTGTGACAACGGTCATAGTGACGGGACAGACTATGTTTGGGGAACCCATTTTTGATGTTTTGTGTATGTTCATAAAGCCTTTTCCAGAGCTCCCTTTTAGTTCTTCATACGTACTGAATTTTACATGGGCATTCTAAAAAGGTAAACCCCCCCTTCCGTCTTGCAGGAAATAAAATCTTTGATTTTGTACTCTTTCCCTGTAAAACTGTATTTAAAAGTTTCCTTTTTCTTTTTACTCTCATTTGTATGTCTCCATGTAAAGCATGTCTTACATGGGTAGTATCCTTTTTCGTTAAAAAATGAAAAACGTTTTTTTCTCCGGAGGGTCCAATACATTTTTTGCAATCCTATCCCTTAAAGTGGGAGCCCTTCTGTATGTAAACAGTGTTTTTTCTGGGAGTATAGATGCCAGATGGCGGTCAGCTTTTACAATATGCCAATATTTCCTACAGATAGATAAAATTTGTTTGTGCTGTACACTATAATCCATTATCAAGGGTACTCCCCCAGCAAAAGTATTGCTCCTTACGGAGTCCTGAATTAGCGTATCTCTTTCCAGGGCAGCTATATCTTGTATTTTTTTCTCAATAAAATCATTTGTAGCCCTTCTCAACAAATCTCTTACCGATGAAGTCTGCCTGTTCAAGAAATACATCAGTCTTGGTACAATTTCTTCTTAGTCTTAGGAGCTGACCCTTCGGTATGTTGTCCAACCAAGGGGTGTGGTGACAACTATCCAAAGGTAGATAACTGTTTCTGTCAACAGTTTTAAAGTGCGTTTGTGTTATCAATTTGGTTCCTCTTCTTTAGAAATTTCCAAATCAAGAAAGTTGATTTTTTCATCACTTATCTCCCACGTAAGTTTGATATTTTTTTCATTTGTATTCAAGTAAAAACCAAAGTCAATTAAACTCTCCCTGTCCCCTGACCAAATAATTAAAATATCATCAATAAAACGCTTGTATAAAAGTAACTGTTGCGGTTTCCTATTATACAAAACATCTGCTTCCCACTCTGCCATGTATAAGTTGGCTACACTTGGCGCATATTTCATGCCCATAGCTATGCCGCAAACTTGTTTAAAATAAGCGTTCTCATACCAAAAATAATTATGGTCCAGGCAGTTAGTGATGAACTTCTTTTGCGCATTTTTGAGTTCACTCTGAAGAATTCAATGCCCAACTCGTTGCCTGTAAGGCTTCCTTATGATTGATTATAGTATATAGGGATGAGACATCGGCTGTGGCCATATATATCGAATCACTATCAAGTGTAATGGAGTCTAGAAGCTGAATCAAATGTTTCGTATCCCTAAGGTATGATTCAGTTTTTTTCACTAGAGGTTGAAGGAACCAGTCTATATATTCTCCAATTCTCGCCCCTACTGAATTGATTCCATTCATAATTGGCCTCCCGGGGGAGGGGGGGGGGTCTTCTCTGGATTTGTGAATTTTGGGGAGAGTGTATATGACAGGAATCTTGCAACCCAGGGGCTGTAGGTATTTACCTTCTTTCTTATTCAGAAGACCTTTCTTGATTCCTCTTTTTATAAGGCTTGCCAAATCATCCTTGTAACAATAGGGTTCCCAGGTAGTTTCAAATAAGTGGTACTGTCACTCAGTTGGCGTTCAATCTCCCTCTTGTAAGCCACTTTTGACTGAATGACAATAGCTCCCCCTTATCTACCTGTAACTACTACATCCTTCGTTTCATAGTTTTCTTATACCGCTTTTAATATCTCCTGGATCAAACGTTTTCTTTATCTTCATAGGTCCTTTAGCACCATAAGTTTGAATGCTTCGATATGACCTTCATTACTTATTAGCGGGTTGAATACTGACTTGTTCCTCAAATTGCTAAATAGGACCTCCTTTTCTGAAGTAATATTTCTCACTACTTTTTTTATGTGGAGGCTTCTAGCAAATTTGTTTATATCCACATCTGCATCAAATTTATTGAAGTTTTTCTTTGGGGCAAATTAATTTCCTCTTTAGTGAGCTCCACTCCACTAATATTGATAACCCCTTCTCCTATTATTCTCTTCTTCTGTTTCCTTGCTCCCGCCCTGCATCCTCTCCTCGATTTCCGTTTCTTCCAGATTGATTTTCTTGGATCCTTCCTGATGTTCTTCTCGTTCTCTCTTCTCTGTC
This sequence comes from Rana temporaria, assembly GCF_905171775.1. Lineage (NCBI taxonomy): Eukaryota > Metazoa > Chordata > Amphibia > Anura > Ranidae > Rana > Rana temporaria. The sequence continues at coordinate 161,503,079 of NC_053497.1, forward strand.
TTGATTCCTCTGAGGGTCCTGGTTCCTGGGACCTCCTTTACTAATTTCTCCTGATCTGTGTTCCGGGCTCCAATTCCTCCATCTCTGCACCCCATATTCCTGATGACGCCTCGGGGATTCTTGGCATCTCTGCTCTAAAAAACGCCTCGGTGATCCATTTCTATTTTCTCTTCCATATGAAAAATGATGATTGGATGTTCTCCCATTCTCAATGTCTTGGTTCTTCCCCCCCCCACCATCATCTCTTCTTAGATGGTCATAATGATTATATGTGGGCACATTATAAGAGTAATCATGACCTCTTTTACCTTCCTGTTGGTAATGCTCATTTTCCCGTCTTTGATTTTCATAGTAATTATTTCCATTCTGATAAGTTTGATTTCTCCACGGGGGGGTTTGTGATCTCCCCCTATTGGGCATCTGCTGGAATGGTCTTGGTGCATTATAGGTATTTTGGTTATGCCAGTTATTTTTCCAAAATGGTTTCCATCCATTGTTGTACCCATTTTTTTCTGGGTTTTGGATTGGGAGTATTGATCACTTGATTAGTCATATTTATAAGTATATTCTGATGTGGTTTCTCTAGCATCCAGCAGAGGGAGCCTTATTTCATTTATGTGTGAGCCAGTCTGAACGTATTTTAACATTAGTCATTGGTTCACCAATAGAGGGAGCAATTAATGTTGTCTTCCGTTTTAAAAGATTTCATTTAAAGATTGTTTTAAATTATTGTTTTATCAAGTCAGTTATTGACACAGTATCCACTGTGTTTAATCAATCAGTATCATGCCCGATGTCTCGTTGTTCAACTAGTTCCGACAGCACGGCTCTATATAAGTCACCTCTCTACCAGCGGCTCCTCATCCTATGATTAAGTGGCGTTGTGCAGCCACGTAACGCGTGAGGAAAGGAGGAGTGCCGCTGGTAACCTCATCCCTCTGCTCGCGGCCGAGAGCGGAGGATCTGTATGCTGTGTCTATTATTGTCTGCAATACTTGAGTGATCATTACCGAAGGAGTGAGAGTGTGAGCTGCTGCTGTGCTCATGTGGAAGGCTTATATTTAAGCGGCTGGTGAGAGTGGGATCACCCTGATTGGAACACCTGGCATTGTTTGCGGTGGAGTACCATTTGTCACTATACACCTAGGAAATTCACGGATTCGAACTTCACTATTTTGACACATTTTTTTGCATGGACTTTTTTTTAATCATTTAGGATTAAGATAATTCACAAAATGTTTTCTTTTTGCATGAAGTGTTGTCCAGTTTGGTACAATATTTGCACTGCTTTTGGATACACTTGTTCATTTGCACCTTGTACTTGTCTTTTATTTTAAAAATTGTTTTTAATTTTCAATCATTTTTTCTCTTATTTATCTCAACACATATGGACTTTGTATGGACATTTATTTTTGCACGGAGTTGTTGTTCACATGTGCACAGTCATAATTTTGGATTGATGTTTCTATAATTATTTATCATATTCACATTTACGTTTCAATATTATATAGAGTTAGTGCATCTGCATTGGGCTCTGGATGGTATATCCTGTATCATCTGTGTTATCACATTATCACTGTTTATTCACCCTTCACATCATTTGGTTGATTTTGGGCGGGTAATTGAAGTGGAACATTATTTATTATTATTATTATTATTACCTATTATCTAGTAAGCGCCACTACACCCCCCTTTTTAACTTGCTATCAGTGTGTGAACACTACTTTGTTTTGGCTGCTGCTTAGTCTATTTAGTTTTTAGTTTAGTGCTTAGTGCCCTGGTTAGGCTGGTTTGCGCATTAGTTTCCCCCACTTACAAGACAGGGCTGCCCTCTCTTTCCGGCCCTTTTTGCAGTAGCAATAGAGCCAGTGGCAGAGGCTCTGAGGACTTCGCAAAATATTCAGGGACACTGTGTGGGAGGGCAGGAGGAGTGGGTAGCACTTTATGCCAATGATATGTTGCTGTTTTTGAAAGACGCCGGACCATCACTGAAAGGAGCTCTACAGCAATTAAATACCTTTTCACTATTTACAGGACTTAAAATAAATTGAAATAAATCTTTGTTATTTGCTATTGACCAAGGAGCGAAGGATACAGCGGCTCCAAATCTGCCATTAAAATGGGTAACAGAATTTAAATATCTGGGCATAATAGTATCTAGGCAGGCTGAAGAATTTAAAACATTGAATTTAGATCCAGTGATACAAGATTTCAGGACAAAAACTAAAAAGGTATGGGAGGCGCTCCCACTGTCGCTACTAGGGCGCATAAAATTTAATAAAAATAAAGATTCTTCCTAAATTGCTGTATTTGTTTAGAAATTCACAACAATGGTTACCAAAACGCTTTTTTACTCAGCTACATGGTATGTTATCCCCATTTATATAAACAAAATAAAACAGCTAGAATAAAACGAAGTACACTTATGCGTCCAGTGGCACAGGAGGGGCTAGCCTTCCCAGACCTCTATAAATATTATTTAGCAGCACAGTTAGTGACAATAGGGAGATGGTTGAACCCAGATGGATATGATCCCACCACAATGTTGGAGGCGGCAGTAGTCCAATCTGTGGAGGCGTTACAGGCTTTGCCATTTCGTGGGTTAAAATATAGATGCGATTTGACTCCGTTGATAACAACAGTTAAAGTATGGAAAGTATGCATGGTAAAGGAGGGCAATGTGAAAACAAATATATCTCCAAATACTCCATTATGGAGAAATCCCGAGCTTACACATCTAGTCTCCACTCAAGATCCAGGAGCATGGACAAAATATGGAGTCAAAAAAATATCGCAAGTAATAGATGGAGGAAAAATTGCCTCATTTGTAGAAATGAGAAAAAAATGGAAGGTGCCTGAGAATTATACCTTTAGATAAATGCAATTGGTGCACACCCTGTCAGCTCAATTCCCTGAGGGTATCCCACAATTAATAGAATCAGGACTAGAGCAAGTGGTAAGGAAAAGAAGGGGGAGAAAGATGATTTCAATTTTATATATTTTTCTATTAAAAACAGAATTTTCAGACATGAACAAGTTATGTGAATGTTGGACAAGAGATTTTCCAAAATTAACAGTATAAAACTGGGCAGAGATATATGGATTTCCATTCCAGATTTTAGTCTCAATTAGAGATAAATTAATTCAATTTAAAATAACACATAGGTGTTATTCTACACCATATAAGTTGTCCAAAATATTTCCATCAAATCCTCAAAATTGTTGGAGATGTGCAAACACTCTAGGAGACTTTATTCATATATTTTTGTCCTGTCCGAAGATAGTGCAATTTTGGAGAGAAGTCCTGAGAGTGATTGGTATAGTAACATCAGTTTCATTGGACCAAGAGGCAGGGATCTGTATATTAGGACTAAAAGAGGATAATACGGTCTCTATAGAAAGGAGAACACAGTTGGGCCTACTGCTTTTCTATGCAAGAAAGGCAATAGTGATAAATTGGAAGAAGGTTGAATCTCCATCGCTGGCACACTGGAAAAATCTAGTGAATAGTAAATTATCATTGTATAGGGAGACATACTGTAATAGAGGAAGTGGGGAGAAATATTTAAGAGTATGGGGCAAATTGGATAGAGAATGCTATGGCGGCTTCAGGGTAGGGGGATACAGAAATGGGATAAATTACACCACCGAAAGAAAGAGTTAAGGAAGGGATAAACAAGTGGTTTATAGGTTTTATATGCAATTGTGATGAATTGAGTATTAATAATTAGATTTTTATGGAAGCTCCTGAGTGAGTGGACAAATGTAAGCTGTGAAATGTATATTTAAAAAAAGAGGAAATCAATAAAAAATAAATAAAAAGAATACACATATAATATAAAAAAAACAAAAACATTACTGCAGCATTCTAGTTTGGCATTGACATTTCCAACTTTAGCCACTGAGTTAGGGTCATAAGGTCTGGCAACCCTGATGGTATCCAGCGTGGCTGGTAATAGATTGTTGTAATAACGGACAAGCTCTACATGTTTCGTGATATGCGCTTCTACAGGAGAATATTAAAATGTTTCTATTACCAAAGTAATTGGATACAATGCAAATACTAGCTTTTCAGGGTAAATAACGTATAGGTAAAAATATACCTTATTTAGCAACTGTCAACAGGAGCATCTCTAAATGGTATTAACTTGTGTAGTTTAATAGAATAATCTTGATAGATGGAGGATTGGCTAATCAGGGGCCAGTCATCTATACCATAACTAATCAGAATCACCTCAAGCTATGTGCCAAACCAGATCCAATGGACAAATGCTCAACTAAGCAATCTTGGCCGTGTCATGAGAGAGTGTTGAACTCGGTCGCAAAAGAACATGGAGAAGTCTGCCACCATGTCTTTAGTGGCAGACTTCTCCATGTTTCTGCTACCGGATTCTACACTCTCATGACATGTGCAAGATTACTTAGTTGAGCATTTGTCCATTGGATCTGTCAATTACTGGTTCCTTTAAAAATAGAGATGAATTTCATTACCCAGGCTGATTAGTGATGCAGATTTAGAGGAATCCTCCGCATGAGGCCCCAATAACAACACTGAACATGGCATCAAGAGTTACTAGCATTCTCTGGCTGTAGCATAGCCTTTACTTTCTCAACTACCTTTTGGTGAATCTAACCAATAATTTCAGTTTGGTAATACTTTTCACTCATCGGGTACCTTGACTCAGCTATGGACATCAACTGCTAAAATCCAGAGTCAGGCTGGCACCTTACTGTGGGTAGGTGGGTGGCTGCAGGCTGGCAGGCCTCAGCGGCCTGGCACCTTACTTAGGTGAGGGAGGCCTGTCAGAGGCGTAATGACATGTGCACTGGGCCTGCAGTGCACCACAAACCTTCCAGGCTTCTGGGCCCCAAAAAGATGGCAGAGACCCGCGGAAACCAGTATTGGCAATGTCGGTTTAGTTTGCGACAGATACAGATTCTTTTGAAAATGTGAATATCGGCCCGCAATAATCGTGCCCACTGATAAAATCGGTCGATCCCTACTAAAGACAGTCTGATCCTGTAAACAATGTGTGACCTCAGCGCCTAGATATTTGACTTTATTCGCCAATGAAAGGTGAAGTTATTCTGGAGAGTAGATAGTACATGGCTAGATAATGAAATGTTTAAAACTTCAGTTTTGGAAATATTCAATTTAAAGTTGCTAAAGGATCCAAATCTATGAAGTGCATGTAAAAAGGATGGGATGCTGATATGAGGCTGGGTAACAGAGCAATAAATCATCAGCATATAAGGATAATTTACAATGAGTAGAGGGAGTCACATTAGCTAAAGCCACAGCAGAGGGTGGACATTTCAGAAGCATTCTGGGGCCTAAAGCAATCTGTTTTAGGGAGAGGTAAAGAAACAACCAGTTAACCCTATCCAATGCCTTTTCGGCATCACAAGCCAAAAGACAAGCAGGGATATGTTGTTGATGGTCCAGGGCTCTTCCCATTTTTGAGGAACGTAATAACTTGCAGGATTTCCATAGTTTGGATTGGAGAATCTAGATCTGCAACGTCGCTCTCCTATATGGTGGGAAGAACCATCTTCTGTGGACATATCTAAAGAAATTGAACCTGAAAGAGGGTAGATTATATGAGGAATGAAATTGCCTAAATTCAGATACTATTTCAGAATTCTTATGAACTTTAGTGTTGGTAGCAGTGAGGAGGTAGTGATTAGATTGCATGTTGCCTCTAATGATGCAAGACAAGTGCTTGCCGCATTTATTCCAAAAATTACCAGTTACACTTACCGGTAATGGGTTTTCTAGGAAATCTTCCAGGACGGCACACTTGAGATGACGGTTCCCACCTGACAGGAAACAGAGTTTAAAAGGCCCCTCCCTTCCCTCTGTCTCTTAGTTATGACAAAGTATAAGCCCACACCGGTGCCAGAGGGTACATTCTGTGAGAATAAAAAAACACCACCGACAATTAAAAAAGTAGGGAAGTAGGTCTGACGTCCTGGAAGATTTCCTAGAAAACCCGTTACCGGTAAGTGTAACTGGTAATTTTCTCCAGTCATCTTCCAGGACGGCACACCTGAGACAATGAGCAAGAAGTTCAGGCCTACCTTACAGTTATTGTCGATTTCAGTTGGGTATAGTCCTACGCATTAGTCTATGGGCGCTATTCTGTCTTCATAATTTTTTATCTTTTGTCCATTTAGGATATTTGGGCGATCGCTCTATACACTTTCCCACCCAGAAGGAAAGCTGCATAGTTTCATATATATTTAAAAAAAATAGTTGGGTATTTAGGTTATCCAGTCCTTTTATTTATAAATTTTTCATTTAAATAGGGATAACAGGTGTTGTTCCATCCCCCATTTTGTCTGATTTAGTTAAGCTTTCCCTTATCCAATATGGAGGCTGGTGCCGTCTCAATGGTGCGTTATCGTGGGTATGGCTCCACATCTGTATTATGGGGTCGCACCAGGTTCCGATCATGTGACTTAGTAAGACACGGTCATGTGACGTTGTCACATGGACGCCATTTGCCAGCCTATTGGCATTTGGTCGATGCATGCTCCATGACGTCACCCGCTGGTATCGGAGTCCCGTTCAGCTGGGCCGCACCCGGTTGTGTGTGGTGTCCCCTCTGTGGGGGACTTCTGGTTGTGTACGGTGTCTCATCAGCGGGGGATTTCTGGCGGATCCGGGCCACTTGTGTTCTTCGATGGGCTGGGGTGAGGGAGTTCAGTCCCTCTGTGATGCAGGGGGTTTTGATGATGCAGCCCACTGGTCATTCATGTATGTGGTCCTGTGGTGTTGGCTGGATTTGTTTAACCATTGGATAGTTCTTGGCACTTATATAACTGGCCCCTAATTCATGTTATGAGCTAGTTACCCTAGTGTCTATTGGTCACCTCATACAGAGTTTTGGCTAGGCCGCATGGGGGATTATATCGCCTGAGAGAGAGGCTTGGAGTGCAAACACGAATGTGTCCCTCACTATGGCCAATATACATCATGTATTATTGTGACTATGTCATACATATATTACTATATAACAACATGTTAGATGATTTATATACAAGCATGGGAAGTTTGTGTTTTTAAAACAGTTATTCTTTGAGTGAAGGAGGGGTCTGACATCACTTCCTGTCCCGTCCCACCTTTCGTGGACTATTCTGGGCCACTCTGTTCATAAAAGTCAGCAGTATGGGGGTGCAGACATATGCCCCCGTTGACTTTTAGTCGAAACGCGTCAGATTTCATTATTGCACCCCATACTGCTTTTATTCGTTCATGTGATCACATGTATCATTATTATTTTTACTTTGTGTGTCATTTCCTGTATGACCATTTTATTTAATTTCAATAAACCTTCATTGTTTTTTTATGACCTGCAGCATTTGGAGCATCTTTTTTCTTTTGCTTTTGTCATTTTTGGAGTCCATACGGATTAATCCCCACATCCACTTGCTAGCGGAAGGAGTATAGTCTCTCTATCCCAGTTCCCTGGACCTGCCTCACAGAACCTCTCCAGGACGTTTGGGCAACCAGCGAGACCCTGCCGTACAGATCCAGGTCTTTGAGACCACAAGCTTATCTGACCCACTGTTGTTCAACAGATGATTCCATCTTTCATGGTAAGAGTACCTCACCTTTTCCTGTATGAAGTATCCTTGATCTCTATAGTCAACCAGTTATTCCAGCATTCAGTGCCTTTGCCTGGAAGGAATCCATAAATTTTGTGTTCACCATACATGGACTTTTAGTTGTGTGTTTCATCACTTATTATAACATTCACATTGGTATTATCCATCATCTTGTGGTACTTCCATCAAGTGTACCACTCATGTTTGTTTAGCGCTACAATATTTATTTTTATTCTACCTTACGGTGGGAACACCGCCTGTAGGACCTTCCTGCCAAACGCCAAGGCTGAGGGGACAACAACTCCACTCTGTAGTGCCTCAAGAAGGTATTTTAGCTCGTCCATGTTGCTGGCCTGCAGATCTGATCAATTGAGGCGCCTGCCCTCTCTGCCCAGGAGGTCCTCAGAGATCTAGTTGAGTGAGCTTTGAGATGAGTTGGGACAGGTTTTTCCGAATGCTCATAGGCTACTGCGATAGTCTGCTTATTCCACCTAGCCATCACAGGCTTGGAGGCCTGAAGCCCTTTCTTTTGGCCAGAGAAGCTAATTAGTAAATGGCTTGATCTCCTGAACTCACTCTCGCTAGATAGAAGTTAGGTGTCTACTGGTCTAATAAGTGAAACTTTTCCTCCTCATTTTTGGAGTTCTGACAAAAAGAGGGAAGCACAATTTCCTGTGATCTCTGGAAATCCGAGGTTACTTTTGGCAAATTTAAAATGGATCCTGCCTGAGGATTATCCTCTAGGAGCAACAAAAAGACTTATGGTCAGAGCATGTAGGTCGCCAGCTCTTCTGGTTGTCGTGATCACCAGAAGGAAGGCCACTTTAAGTGAAAGGAACTTAACTGAAACCTGATCCACCGGCTCAATAGGCTCTTTAATTAGAGCATCTAATATCAGGGATAAGTCCCAAGGTGGGAACATGCTTGTTCTCACTGGGCTTACCCTTGCCCTGGGTGTCAAAAATCTTTTTACAAGTGGGTTCAGGGCCAGTCTGTGCCTAAAACAACTGATAAGGCTGCAACCTGGACCCTGAGGGTATTTACTGCTAGGCCCTGGTCAACCCCCTCATGGGAGGAAACCCAGAACCATAAGTATTGTTTGGAGAGAACCTTCTTTAGACCGAGCCCAGCGAGAGAAGACTTTCCAAACTTTTAAAATGTATCTAGTGACTGGTTTCCTACTCTGTAAAAGCTTATCACCATCTCCGAACATTCCCTACGCCTGATGATCTCCCTCTCAAACACCATGGAGAAAGTGAGTCACTGCTCAAGGCAGATGACGTGAATGAAGAATCTCTTTACCAGATCAGAAGCCACAGGTGCTGGCAATGCACGTAGCAATGAAGATTAAAAGAGATATCTGGACAGCCGCACGAATTGCAGGAACTTCTGATGTTTCGGGGCAATGGGGACATGCAAATAAGCATCCTTCAAGTCTAATGTTATCATGAAGACTCCCTCCTGAAGGTGTCTGAACGTGTAAATACTTTCCATCCAGAACTTCTTGTACTTTATCTGTCGAAACGGGACAGGACCTGTTCTAGGCCCAAACCGAAGAGCAGTGAGCCCCTGAAGGGTATACAGCAAAGACATGACTTAGAGGTAAAATCTCCCTCCCACGTTTTTACCCAAAGGGCTCTTCTAGCGGAGTTTAGAAGTTCTGCCGACTTGGCAGTTCTAAATGTTTCTACCACAGGGTCTGCCAAATAGGCTACTGCCTTACTGACTTCCAGAGAATCTAACACCACCTTAGATTTGCTCTCATGTGCCACATGGTCCAACAATCTGCCGACCCATGCTGGCCCCATAGCTGCAGCATTGGCGTCCCAGGCTCTGCATAGCAAGGTTTCTGATCTCTTATCCATCTGATCCTGAATGTTTCCGGATACAAAGGACAGATCCGAACATTTGGATACTTGTGCTAAAGAAGCCTCCAGACGCGGAACTTTCGAGTTTTTCTTCTTCCTCAATCTTAAAATTGCATCTACGCTTCCAGGTCTTAAGTATTAAAACGTTACGTTCGGGTTCTTTACATTCTCTTAAGATTATATCTTTAAGAGATTGGCGCACTGGAAAAGACTTGGCCTGAGGTTTGCAGAGTCCCCTGTACACTCTATCCTGTGCCGAGACCTGAGTGGACAGCATCTAAATATCCTCAGAGGCATAGATTGCCTTGGAGAGCCTCCATGTCTTCGCTGCAAAGAGATGTCCCCCAGGCCTAGCCTCACACAGACTATCCTGGTCTGAATCCTCTCCTTCCTCTCGACAGCTCTGGACCGAGGCCTCTACCACTTCCTCAGAGTAACCAAGGACTTATCACTGGGACCCCCCCAGTATTACTTGCCGAGGTTCCCTCCTGAGAGGGGAAGCTCTCCCTACTGGAAGGGGCTTCCTCCCACCTCTCAACCGTAGCCCTGAAGGACTGGAGGGTTGCCAGCATCTCAGACTGTAGCGCCTGGCATTCCTTTATAGCCTGCGCTGTCTCCTTGCCTGCTAACCTATAAATGCATCTGAAGCAAAAAAGGTTTAATGTGGTCCTGCTGGAGTTTCTCATTACAATTCCCACAACGCTTAGATTTAGTAGTGGCTTTGTGTCTAAAAAAAATAGTGCAAGGCTCAAAAATATGAAAAACGTACAATAAACCGTGAAAAGTAGTAATAAGTCAGATAAATGGTGTGTACAAATGACAATCCGTAATAACAATATCACAAAATATCAATTGATATACGAATCATAAAAACGTTTAACCAGAATTATTGAACAATATTAATAGTCCACCGATGTGAGAAAATAAAGTATTTTGTTTCACAGAGTCCTAATGAAGGGATGGCTTAACATCACTGGAGTGAACGATATCAAAGAAGTGAGGGTTCAAGACAAAGTCAACTGTGCAGAGGATTACCAGAAATGTTGGACTTAAGGGTGCATATGCCACCTAAGTCAAACAGGCTTTAAGATGAATTCCACCATTTAGAGAATAAAAAGTAAAGAGCCTTCACATATCCGGATAAGTGAAAACTTGAATCTTCCACAGACCGATGGACACACCAGGTTGAGAACGTCTGCTGATGACGAAACGCGTCTGGGACGGCGTACACTGACGTCACCGTGCTCAACGGAAGGAGGAAGGGCTCCTATAGTGCCGGCCGGCATCTGTTTATATGCTTTTAAACAACCTATGTTTGCAAGTACATTTCTCTTCGTTTTTATTAAATTTTTATACGGAATTATGCTATGGTCCGTTTTTTCTCTATATCCATGAAACGGGACCATATACCTACGAGCATTTAAGTTCACCATTGGAAATGTATTCTCTGGAATCCTTGCAATCCGGTGTTCCAACCCACGGATGGAGTCTATGCTTAATGCTGTATAAGCCTGTTTGTTCTGGTAAGAGGCTTTCCATAAGGTGGTGGTTTTCTCACGGAAGTCCAGTTCACAGTGGTGCTGTCAGTCCTGTTTTTGGGCTCTGATGTGATCCATTCTGCACATTTGGGAATCTTTTATTTATAATCCAAACTATTCATTTAGATTTGGGAGTTAACCACTTGACCACTGGGCACGTAAACCCACTTAATAACCAGACCAATTTTCAGCTTTCGGTGCTCTCACAATTTGAATGACAATTACTCAGTCATACAACATTGTACCCAAATGAAATTTTCGTCCTTTTTCACACAAATAGAGCTTTCTTTTGGTGGTATTTAATCACCGTTGGGTTTTTTATTTTTTGCGCTATAAGAGAAAAAAGACTGAAAATTCTGTAAAAAAAAAGAATTTTTCTTTGTTTCTGTTATAAAATTTAGCAAATTTAGTATTTTTTCTTCATTCTTTTGCATAAATGTGAAAGATGAAGTTACGCCGAGTAAATAGATACCCAACATGTCACCCTTCAAAATTGCACACGCTCGTGGAATGGCGTCAAACTTCGCTACTTAAAAATCCCCATAGGCGACGTTGCAGAGTATTGTGGGGTATTGCAGGGTATGGGTGGTATTGCAGAGTATGGGTGGTATTGCAGAGTATGGGTGGTATTGCAGAGTATGGGTGGTATTGCAAAGTATGGGTGGTATTGCAAAGTATGGGTGGTATTGCAGAGTATTGTGGGGTATTGCAGAGTATTGTGGGGTATTGCAGAGTATGGGGGGTATTGCAGAGTATGGGGGGTATTGCAGAGTATGGGGGGTATTGCAGAGTATGGGGGGTATTGCAGAGTATGGGGGGTATTGCAGGGTATTGGTGTTATTGTAGAGTATTGCATAGGGAGGGATGGATGGCTGGATCTGTGACTGCATTTGTCACAGATCCAGCCCACAGCAGCTGCTGCTGCTTCCGCTCTCCCCCCCTCTCCTCTCTCACACTGTACCGTTCGGTACAGAGAGGGGAGGGAGGAACCGGCGTCATCACATGACGCCGGTTTGTTTACTAGTGATCGCTCCGTCATTGGACGGAGCGATCACGTGGTAAACCGCCGCTATCAGCGGCGATTTACCGTGCTCCGTGAACCGCCGGATCACGGACATTCCCGTGTGCGCGCGATTCTGGGAGGACGTCCATGGACGTCCTCCCAGAGTTAAGCAACCGCCTTGTAGACGTATTTCGTCTATAGAGCGGTTGTTAACTGGTTAAAGACTTTATTCTTTGGCAATCTAGACTAGAACTCTGTTGCTAGTTTTTTTCTATTGGCGCAGTTTTTACCTGTATAATGTTGTTTGTGTTTATCTCATCAAATTGCAGCCTTTGGTCTTTATTGACATAATTTTTTTGTTGTCTAGTGCAGTTTTCTCTTTTTTGCATTATTAGATTTAGTAGTGGCTTTGTGTCTAAAAAAAATAGTGCAACACTCATAACAATGAAAAACGTATAATAAACTGTGAAAAGTAGTAATAAGCCCGATAAATGGTGTGTACAAATGACAATCCGTAATATAACAATATCAATTATGAATTGATATATGAATCATAAAAACGTTTAACCAGAATTAAACAATATTAATAGTCCACCGATGTGAGAAAATAAAGTGTGAAACAAAATTGAGTCCTAATAAAGGGATGGCTGAACATCACTGGAGTGAATGATATCAAAGAAGTGAGGGTTCAAGACAAAGTCAACTGTGCAGAGGATTACCAGAAATGTTGGACTTAAGGGTGCATATACCACCTAAGTCAAACAGGCTTTAAGATGAATTCCACCATTTAGAGAAGAAAAAGGAAAGAGCCTTCACCTATCCAAATAAGTGAAAACTCGAATCTTCCACAGACCGAGGGACACACCAGGTTCTCACCAACTTAGATTCTTATGAGGAAGATGATCTCAATGCTCAAACGTGGTGACCAAAAAATAAGAGATCCCACATAGTGCAACAACGTAAGTATATTTATTATAAAAAGGGTAAAAAAAAAAAAAGAACACTCACATTTCCAAAGTATACACAAGCTTGAATCAAAGTACAGAAGGCGTAGTGATGATGGCAGGTCCTCTCCCGCCATGTTTCATCTGATAAGACTTCCTCTGGGGTGTGTTTACCTGCCAGGATCACTACTCTTATTTGTTATGTGATCCCAAATTGAACCATGTGATAACCGGAAGTTACGTTACGATTAGGTCACTTCCGGTTTCAAATTCAGGGTTAACAGTTTTATATAGAAAATGTGCTAATATCCAAGTTAATGATTAAAATTGTTTTAGTAGTGATCAGGGACAAATTAAAGCGAATAACTGGTAATAAATGAAGACGAGACATCCAATGCTTACATCCGGTATATGTGCTGGAAACCAAGCCTCGTTATGAGTGGTGACTCACAGCGCACGTTCAAAGTAGGACAGGAGCTGTGAAACAACATCCGCCATCAACATCCGGAAACCACCTCAAGCCTTGAGTTCGAAATGACGTACACCACGTCGGATGTCACGCCGCTAGTCACCAAAGACGAGCGCTCCAAGCCTCATAAGATGGATGCTTAAATGGGCCTCAAACGTGACGTAAACACGTCCAAACACCAGCAAGACTAATGCCGTGTACACACGATCGTTTTTTCAGATGAAAAAAGTTAGATGGACTTTATTCATCAGAAAAAACGATCGTGTGTGGGCCCCATCTGACTTTTTTCCCCATCGGTGTAAAAAAATAGAACATATTTTAAATTTTTTCGAGGGAAATTCCATCCGAGAAAAATCCACGCATGCTCAGAATCAAGTCGACACATGCTCAGAAGCATTAAACTTCATTTTTCTCAGCTTGCCGTACTGTTTTACGTCACCGTGTTTGGGACGGTCGGAATTTAGTCTGATAGTGTGTAGGCAAGACTGATGAAAGTCAGCTTCATCAGAATTCAACGAAAAATTCCATCGGATATCTGATCGTGTGTACGCGGCATTAACTCATCTGATAGTCTGCCAGTCACTGTCCTAAGAGAATCAAAAACAAATCAAAAAAAGAATGAATAAAAAGAATGAATAAAAAAAGTTGGTAAAATTATATTTAAAATTATTTACCGGCTGAAAATATCTCTGAATTTACAATGGATATTAATGTAAACTATAAAATTGCATGTTAAATTAGGGGGTCACTTGTGTTAGCATTGACATTAACCCGTTGACACCCATAAATAAGAAAGATTATAAATAACATAAGTAACACGACTATTACATACTATAAAATGTCTAATATGAGAAGATGTTCTGTTTTTTTAGGATATATTTTTTTATTTTTTATGAAAAAAGAATTTAAGTTAAAAAAAATATCAAAACAAGTATTGTAATTCCTATGCTCTATTAATAAAATCATTAATATCCCACTTCACATTTATACCGAGTGAGGAGTGGGATTGCAATTCATAAATACAGAGGCCCGGATTCAGAAAGCACTTACACCGACGTATCTTGATATACGCAGCGTAAGTGTAAATTTGCGCCGTCGTATCTGTGCGCCGTACCCACAAGAACTAGATACGCCTGAAAATCAGCTTCTTTCCTACACCGGCGTATCGTGGGCGCATATTTACGTTGGACGCATCTTGCGCTCCCATTGATTTCCTATTCAAATATGCAAATGAGGGAGATATGCCGATTCACGAACATACATGCGCCCGACGTGCGGTGCGCGCAAGTTGTACGTCCGGCCTAAAGTTACCCCTCATAAAGCAGGAGTAACTCAGCAACAGACGTGCACAGGTCAGCTGGAGAGCAGCTACAGCAGCACCGTTAAGGACGAGCTGAGCAACCACACTTGCAGGACAACACATCTGCCAACATGCCAGGGGCAGCCGTGGTCATAGCACTACTGTGTCTACAGGCACGTAGGAGGGCACGGGAGAGGATATACCGAACGCGCATGAACGTCTTTGGCATGGGGGAATCAGAGGTGTATCGCATCTTCAGATTCAGCCCTGATGCCATCCTGGAATTAGCATCAGCCCTGCATGATGACATCACCAGCCAGACAGAACGCGCACATGCAGTGCAGCCACTGGTCAAGGTACTGGCAACACTCCATTTCCTCGCCAGTGGATCTTTTCAGCGTACAAGTGGAGTCGTGGCTGGGATGTCACAATCCAGCATGAGCAGATGCGTGCACCAGGTTGTCCCCGCAATCCTCACACGCATGTCCCACCACATCATCAAACCCACCCATGAGCATCTGTGGCAGAAGCCACAGAGCACATATACCGCAATCGTAAGCATTGGCATTCCATCAACGTACAGGTGATAGCTGATGCCCAATGCCTCATATGGCACGTCCGTGCCAAACACCCAGGGGCCAGCCACGACAGCTACATATACCGTCAAAGCAACATCCCAACAGAATTCAAACAGAACGTGTACAGGGACAGCTGGCTGGTTGGCGAGTGACATGGGAGTCAGGCATGACTGTCCGACCCCATGATGCAGACATCACGAGGGGCACATGCACGACTAACATCCTCCTGTCTTTTCCCTTCCAGGTGACTCTGCATATGCACTTGGGCCCCATCTCATGACTCCATACTGGAACCCCCAAACCAGAGGAGAGGGAAGATACAATGCTGCACACATACGTACCCGTGCAGTGGTGGAACACACATTTGGCATCCTGAAGTCCCGTTTTCGATGCCTGGATAAGTCTGGGGGGACCCCGTTTTATTGCCCAAACTTTGTGTGCCAGATCATCGGTGCATGTTGCATGCTTCACAACTACGCCATGAGAAAGGGCCTGGGGATTGACATATGTTATGACCTGACCCCCCGAGCCACACAGTCCCCCCCTAACCGAGGCTACCCCGTCTGCTGAGGGAACAGCAGTCAGGAGATGCCTTGTGGAACGCATCTTTGCACCCTAAACACATACATTCATCATGGCACAAGGAGAATGCACGCATGCACACCACTGTGGTCCCTAGCTCACACACATCACATCCACCTCACATTGGATTAGCCCAGTGTTTCTCAATTCCAGTCCTCAGGCCCCCCCAACAGGTCAGGTTTTCAGGATTTCCATTATTTTGCACAGGTGATTTGATCAGTTTCACTGCCTTAGTAATCACCACAGCCTTTTCATCTAAGGGAAATCCTGAAAACCTGACCTGTTGGGGGGGGCCTGAGGACTGGAATTGAGAAACACTGGATTAGCCCAAGTCCACCATGCAGGACTTGGGAGTAGCAACGCCCCGGAAAGGCCCCAATGGAGTCGCTGTCCATTCATACCACATTCACATGGTCGTGGGGATAACCTCTCCCCGACGACCCAGGGTGACACGCCTTACTGGCAGGTATGTCACCCCCACATTCACACACCAGTCACACTGTAGCCTGCACTCCTCACCGTGTGCATACACTACAAAATAAAAAAGCTCATACTTTGAGCACAACACAAAAAAAGGCAATCACCTGTCGTGGGCCGCGGAGGGTGCCACGGCTCCTGCTCCTCAGTTGCCTGGGGGGAGCCTCGGGTGGGGGGGTGGGGCATCTGGAGGAGGATCATCCCCCGGTCTCTCCCTGTCTGGCTGCCTGCCCTCCAATGCCAGGGCAATGCGGTGGAGGAAGGCATTTGTCTCTGCCTGCATCCGCGGGTGGTGGTGAGCCTCTGATGGCACCTCCTCTGCTTCCTCCCCTCCGCCTCGATGGCAGCTGTATTTGCCTGTATGGCCACTGCCAGGCTCCTCCCCCCCACCTCAATGGCAACTGTATTTGCCTGGACCTCCTGACCTCTTTCACAACGCCTGATGTCGTGGCCTGCAGCTCCCCAAGGCGGGTCACTATGCCAGTGCAGTTGGCACTCACATCCTGCAGGCTGTCAGAGATGGAGGTACTCTGAGCAGCCTGCTGTGTGAGGGCCTGCTGGGCAGCCAATGTGCAGGCAGCCTGGGTCTGGGCCGAGGAGGCCAGGCTGTCTGCCACACGGCGCAGGTCACCCGCTATAGATCCCAAATGGCGGGTCTGCAGGGCCTGGTCCCTCGCCAGATTTTCTTTAAAGGCATCAGGATCACCCCTGGTCTTCCTCTTAGCCTTTCTGGGGGCAGGAGAGGCTTGGGGCCGTCTGTATGGGGAGGCCCTTGAGGGGAGTTCTCTGATGGAGGAGGAGGATGAGGGGCTTCCCCTGATGGAGGAGGAACTTGAGGGACTATCCCTGATGGGGGAGGCCCTTGAGGGGCTATCCCTGATGGGGGGGAGGTTTGGGAGGGTCCAGGGATGGGGATCTCCTCCACGAGGTATACAATGGTACTTTGCGTAACGGCAAAGCGCCAAATTATATCATCCCCACTAAACTGCTGAAGGAATGCGCTGACATCTTGGCACCTCATATCACGCAGCTTATTAACCAATCATTCAAGGAAGGCATAGTGCCCTCCCAGTTGAAAGAGGGCATAATCCGACCTATCTTAAAGAAACCCACCCTAGACCCCAAGGACCCAATTCACCGCCGTCCCATAACAGGCCTAAACGTTCTCTCAAAGGTAATGGAAAAAGTATTGGTACAACAGCTGCAACAGCATCTAGATACCCACAACCTACTTGATCCATTTCAATCGGGCTTCCATCCTGGACACGGGACGGGAACAGCATTGCTCAAAATATGGGACGACGCTCTCGAGGCCGCAGACGAAGGAGAATCTTGTCTTCTGGTTCTGTTGGACCTAAGCGCAGCCTTCGACGCCATAGACCACAAGCTACTTTTGACCTGACTTTTAGCTGAAGTAGCCAAAGTCGCAGAAGGCGATTTATCTTGGTTCTCTTTTTTGGACAACCGATCGCAAATAGTGAAGTTAGGACCTTTCACTTCTGAGAAACGCACATTATCGTGCGGAGTCCCTCAAGGATCGCCTCTGAGCGGTGCTATTCAACATCTATCTTCGTCCGCTTTTTTAAATCATCAGCAGCCAAAAACTGCTTTATCATTCATATGCAGATGACACGCAACTGTATTTCAGCATTTGCAATAAAAAGGATCACCACCTCAATCTAGAGACATGCCTCTCTTTGATAGAGAACTGGATGACAAAGAGTTATCTTAAACTTAACGGAGCGAAAACAGAACTTCTCCTGTTTCACGCCAAGCGTATAAATCAACCTGCAACAACTTGGACCCCCCCGCCCATTCTGGGCAAAATCATCTCCCCTAGTGCCAAAGTCAAAAGTCTCGGGGTCATCTTCGACTCCTACATGACAATGGATGCACAAATAGGGTCAGTAGTCAGCGGATCTCACCATCTGCTGCGCCTACTATGCAGACTTACTCCTTTCATTACCAAAGAAGACATAGCAGTCGTGGTAGGAACAATTGTAAACTCCAGACTGGTCTATGCAAATGCCCTCTATCTAGGACTCCCCAAGTACCAAATCGCTCGTCTGCAAGTCGTTCAAAATACGGCCGCCAGACTTGTGACTGGGAAAAAACCCTGGGAATCAATCTCACCTTCACTGAGAACCCTTCATTGGTTGCCAGTAAAAGACAGAATTGCTTTTAAAGCACTCTGTCTAACCCATAGATGTATCCATGGGAATGCTCCCCATTATCTATGCGAAAAAATAAAAGCTCATAATCCCAATGGCGTTTTGCGATCCACCAATCAAAATCTACTCCAGATACCGAAAGCCAACTACAAATCCAAAGGAGATAGAAGATTCGCAGTCCAGGGTCCCAGACTATGGAACGCTTTACCAACCAGCATTCGGTTGGAGGAGAACCACTTGGCATTCAGGAGAAAGATCAAAACTCATCTCTTAATATCAAAGGAGACAGGAACAACAAGCGCCCAGAGGCGATTTAGTTTGCATGTGCCGCGCTATATAAGTTTTCATTCATTCATACACCTTCCTCTAGAATAACATGCTCCTCCTCCTCCACTTCCTCTAGAGGAGAGGTGTGGGCACACGCCTCCAGGGATGGCGTGGGTTGCCCAGCTCCCTCCAGCACATCTGTGGATGACACAAAGCATTCACATGTTGGTGGACCCACACACTTGTCACATGTTCCCTTGCACCCCCTCACATGCTACACACCGGATAGGAGATCAAACACAAGGGCTCAAGGGCTGATCAAGGGAGTCATAGCCCTCCAGGCCCTCTACCTGCTTCCTCTCCAGGCACCTGGCAATGACCTGCTCATCAGGAGTGAGGGTGATCTTCCTGGCTGGTCCACCTCCCGTGCCCCTGGCATGCCTCCTCATCGTGACCACCTTGTCTTTGACCAGTCGACGCAAGTCATTAATCTTTTTTGCAATGTCCTTTGAGGACCTAACCTCCTGGCCAAGGGCATTGACCTGCGTGGTTATCTCCTGCAGGATCTCCTCCCTCCGGACCTTGCTGGTCGTGCCACTCTCTGCCCCATGGAGGTACTTGTGCCTTGAGATGGCATCGATAATTGCCTTCTCCTCTGGTGAAAAGTTTTTTTTCCTCCTCTCCTTAGGCCCAGTCACTGGAGCAGACATGGCTCAGTAAACAGAAAGCAAAAGTACCTACACCAAAAGCTGCTGGTGTACTTTTGCGCTCGACGGGCGCATGTCTGGGTGTATTTATGCACTGGGCGTAGGCAGTGTGCCGGCGTATCTTAGGGTTACGCCGGGCGTAGTTGTGAGCATGCGCAGAGGGGTGCGGGCCATACGTCCATGTCACAGCGCATGTGCCGTTTGAGATACACCCGACGTAAACCACTGCGACACGCTCAAATCATCATTTGCTTGGGGTCACGCCCACTTACACTTACGCTGGCCTACGCCTTGGAAATTACGTTACACTGGCGCATCTTGGTGAGTAATGGCTTTCTGAATACAGTACATGCCTCTCCGCGCTGCGCCGGCGTAGTGTAAAAAAGATACGCTACGCCGGCATAAATATGCGCCGATGTCTGTGAATCCGGGCCAGAATGTTTCCAGTCTGGAAAACCCCCTTGTGGAAGCCCCTCCTCTTCAACAGGGAATAAATCTGTCGATTAAAAATTCAGTGCCTCTAGGATCTCTATTGTGGAATTGACGATAATGTCCGGGACTGTGTGCTTAATACTTCCCTTTTTAATTTTAGTAACATGTTCTGTCACTCTAGTGGCAAAAGAACGTATGGTACGACCCACGTACTGTTTACCACAGGGGCAAGTTGGCAAATATACAACGTTTGTTGTGGCACATGTACAAAATTGTTTGACGGGATATGTGCATTTAGTAACGGTAGATGTAAAAACCTTGGTCGAACTTCTTCCGAGTGTTAAACTGGCAAACAGTGCATTTTTCGCATGGAAAGTAACCAAATTAAGTTATGAAAAGAGGAGGCCCTAACAAGTGGATTAATGATGTTTGGAGCCACCTTACTCCTTAATGATGGAGCTCCCCCTGTAGATTACCTTCGCTCGCTCTGGAAGCAATGTACCCAGAATCCGGTCATTTTTTAACACATTCCAGTGCCGTTCAAAGATGGATTTAATCTGTTTATGCCGATTGGAAAAAGCTGTTAATGACCATTTGAATGATTTGTCCATATTGCTCTTAGGTTTATCGATCAAAATAGGAACAAAGAAATTTGCGCTAACCAGAAATACGATAAATGAAATAAATAAAAAATGGGTGTGTTAGAACCGAAGGCAGCAATAAACAGTGCATATACACATAAATAACATAGGGAAAATAAAAAATTGCGCCAACTCTATAAGCCAGCTGTGATACTGGGAATTTTTTTTTTCAATATAATTAAAAAAACATAAAAATCAAATATTGAAAAGTTGAATAATGAATGAATTAGTCCAAAATAAAATGTCCTGATGAATATAAAACACAGGATATGCAGCAGGAATCTTTACAGCTGGATTCTGATAACACCACAGTGAACGGTATTACAAATCAGTGAAGCCACCACCACATAGATAGCCTCTTACCAGATTGCTAAGAGGGAATAGCCTTGAGCAAGATACACCGCTCTGTGTTGATAACAAATCCAGGGAAATCCTGATCACAATCATCCAAGGGAGAAGAGCCAGCTATCCAGCTAATCCAATCCTCCACAAAAAGAGAGTGGCAGCCCTTCCACTCAGAGATCACGTAGTTCCCAAGAATAGAAACAGACTATAGTGCGATACCGTTTGAGGGTGTTTATTTAAATAAAAAAGTTGTACTTACAACCGTTCTAAAAACTTCAAGCATAAAAACAAATGCCGGCCGGCAACGAGAGCCCTTCCTCGTTCGAATAGAGCGCGGTAGCGTCACTGATTGCATTCGCTGGATAGCTGGCTCTTCTCCCTTGAATGATTGTGATCAGGATTCCCCCGGATTTGTTATCAACACAGAGCGGTGTATCTTGCTCAAGGCTATTCCCTCTTAGCAATCTGGTAAGAGGCTGTTTATGTGGTGGTGGCTTCACCGATTTGTAATACCGTTCACTGTGGTGTTATCAGAATCCAGCTGTAAAGATTCCTGCTGCATATCCTGTGTTTTATATTCACCAGGACATTTATTTTGGACTAATTCATTCATTATTCAACTTTTCAATATTTGATTTTTATGTTTTTATTTGTATTGAACATTTTTTTTCCCCAGTATCACAACTGGCTTATAGAGTTGGCGCAGTTTTTTCTTTTTCCCTAGGTTTATCGATCAGCAAGAATGCTCAGTCGATTTGTAACACCTTTTAGAATTATGTGCACGTCAATTATTCCTATCAAGAAGTTGAATTTTATTATGGCTGAATTCATAAGAGAGGACAATTCCTCCATCATTGCTATTAAGATTGGAGAAAAATTCAGTCAATGATTCGGGGTGCCAGGATTCGGGGAGGAGGATGTAGTCAATATACCTAGCCCACAAAATGAGATGTGGTCTCTCCTCGGCATAGACGACATCTTCCTCCCATTTGGCCATAAAGAGGTTGGCGAGACTAGGGGCAAATTGTTGTCCCCATCGCCACACCCCTTTGTTGAAAGTAAAACTTAAATCGAACCAGAAATAGTTGTGATGAGTAGCAAATTCTAATAGTACTATAATGTAGCTACTCTGAAGTGTAGTCAAAGAGTGATCCTTGTAGAGATAGTATTGCACCACTTCCAACACCTTCTGATGGGGGATACACGTATACAAGGAAGCCATATCTGCCGTAGCTAAAATAGTCACCATCTACTTTGAAAGTATCAAGCAATCCGATTGTGTCCCTAGTGTCTAAAGTAAGAGGGAGTGTTTTTTTTTTAACTTGAGATTGAAGGAAGAAATCTATATATTTCCCACTAATAATGGGGCGTTCCTGGGGGATGTTGTGAATCTTTATGCATTTTAGGTAGATAATACAGGTATTCTCAGTGCCAAAAGGTACTAAAAAAAGTTTTAGTATTAAAAATAAATTAATCAAAGCTTTTCAAGATAAGATTAGTTCCTTTTTTACACTCTTATAATAAAATATCCTTACGTTATGACACTATGTGGGATCTCTTCTGATTTTTTGGTCACCACATTCGAGCATCAAGATCATCCTCCTCATAAGAATCCAAGTTGGTGAGAACCTGGGGTGTCCATCGGTCTGTGGAAGATTCGAGTTTTCAATTACCCAGATTTGTTAAGGCTCTTTCCTTTTATCCTCTAAATGGTGGAATTCATCTTAAAGCCTGTTGACTTAGGTGGTATATGCCCCCTCAAGTCCACCATTTCTGGTAATCCTCTGCACAGTTGACGTTGTCTTGAACACTCACTTCTTTGATATTTTTCACGCCAGTGATGTTCAGTCATCCTGTAAGAGAACTGTCAGAGCACTCTGGGCACACGCATATGCGCACAAGGAACATTAATGGACCGCAGATGCGCATGCACGGAGGGTTGCGCCCGTGCGTCCCCTTGGCACCAGACAGCCTATTTAAGGGGCGCACTGATCCCAGCCTAGTGCTGACAGATCTCAGCTGTTCCGGTTCCTGTATGCTAGGTGTACCCTGACCCTGCTATTGGATTTCGCTACACCTCCGATTATCGGTTCCTGATCTCGGCTCCCTACTTGACCTGGTTTCTGCCTGATGACTTTGCACCTTGCTGCCTGTCTGTTACTGAACCTGGCTATCCATGTGTCTACGCTTCTGTCTCCTGTTTGGCTCTATTCTGCTTTGCGGGTATCTGCGACTCCATCCCTGCAACCTGCTGCGACTTGCTGCCTTTCAAGAATCGCATCATCTGATGCAGGCTTCCAGAGCTTCATCTGCAGGCACTCGTATCTCCCCGGGCCCTTGGTTTCTCCTGTCTCCACTCTCAGAGGGACCAGGGCCAGAGATTCAAGAGGGGCTGACCTCGTCACTTCAGACTCCACCCAGGTACGTGACACATCCCTTCATTAGGTTCTGTTTCACACTTTGTCTCACATCGGTGGACTATTAATATTGTTAAATAATTCTGGTTAAACGTTTGTGATTTATATATCAATTGATATTCTGTGATATTATATTTTACGGATTGTCAGTTGCACACACCATTTATCGGACTTACTACTTTTCACGGTTTATTATAAAAGTTTTTCATATTTAAGAGCGCTGCACCATTTTTTATACACTATTCACACCACTGGTCTTGGGCTATGCTGGCCGCCATATATATATGTATTGTTGAAGCACAGTGCAGTATACATTTTTTCTAGTAGTGGCTTTGGACCTAGACCTACTGCCGTCCCATGGCCAGGGCATTCAGTCTCTAAAAACAAAAAAAGGTAATGCCATTTTAAGCCATTACCCTTAAGGTATCTTGTGGGGGAGAGGGAAATATGGCACCCCCAAAACCCCTCCCCCATCAGCTGGATCACTCACCCCCTGTGGTGACCTCTGAAGCTGCCAATTTTGGTCCATCCTCCTCCATCCCTTCTAGGCAAACCAACCTCCGGGTAGGATTGCTTGGGAAGATTGGGGGGACACAGGACCGCGGACCCCCGCTTTTATTTTGCGCTTGCTGCGCGCCGCCATTTTTCTGTAGCCCAGCGCGTTGGAAATTACCTCATTCAAACGCTCCGTCCAGCATCCGGATATGCGCAATGGCCGCCGGACGACACTGATACAGCAAGGAGATCCCTCAGCTCCGCCGGCCATCCTGACACTGTATACAGCACCACACCTGAGATGATGCACCTGAGAGCCTCAGACTCCCTCCCCCCCAGATGGGGGATATATAAGTGGCTCCTACATGCCATCCACCCGTCAGGTGGGAGGAGAGAGTGGGCATGCAAGGTCCCAGGGTTTATGGACACCCTTACTGTGTCAGCGCCACCAGTTTCTCAGGGGGGGTTCTTAATACGCTACTCCTGTACTTCCCGCTGAGTAACTATAGGAAGAGAGGCCCCCCACGGAAGGATCAAAGCCCTATCAGACCCTGCAGCCACCACTGGCGGCTGCCCTTGGTCTGATATCCTAGGGGGGAGACCTCGGTCCCAGACCTTGGTCTTAGAAATAGAAAAAAAAACAGTTTTGCTGCCACCCTGTGGGAAACGATCAATAACTGAGGGACAGAGGGAAGGGAGGGGCCTTTTAAACTCTGTTGAATATTGTGCTTCCTGTCAGGTGGGACCCGTCATCTCAGGTGTGCCATCATGGAAGATGACTGGAGAAATAGATTTTTCCCTGCCAATTTACTTCAATTCACTGTCGGCCAGACTAACCTTTTTTGCCCAGCAATATATTGCAAACAACCCAAATTTATCCTATTGTTATCCATTTAAGTGGATAAGGAGTTTAACATGGGGCTTACAAATTGTTTAACTACAAGCTTATAGGTCCACTGACCCCCATCTATCACATTTGTATAGATATGGTCCAGAAAAAATTGTTTCACCCAGAGAAAAAGGCACCTAATCCCAAATAGGTAGAGAAAGTTTTTTCCCAAAAAAGGGAAAGGAAAGGGGATAATTTGCGGTGCGTGTTTTTATGAGATGGTAGTGATGAGAAAGCATAAATTCTTTGTTATAAAATTTACAAAAAATACTTTATTCATTTAGAGATACAAAATATACAATATACAAAAAATTCTTAAAAATAAGTGGACAAGCAGTTATTGAATTAATTCTGTGGGTAACAGGAAACATCATTCAGTTGAAAGAAAGATGCAACTGGAAAGGAAAACGCATGGACCCTACATGTTTCGCGGACTTCCGCTTCTTCAGGGGAGGGAGCGATATCCAATCAGAATAAATAACTGAAAAAATTTACAGAAATATTAACCAATGAAATATGATGCACAATCAAAAATATTGAGTAACATAGATCTAGGATGGCACAAAACCATAAAATGGAACCATTTTATGATTTTGTGCCATCCTAGATCTAGGTTACTCAATATTTTTGATTGTGTATCATATTTCATTGGTTAATATTTCTTTATATTTTTTCAGTTATTTATTCTGATTGTATAAAAGATAGTGCAGCGCTAATAAAGTCCATCAAATAGTCATCCCAGTGATGTTCAAATGGTGACAAGATGCAATCACATGCAGGTGATGAACGTGGATGAAAGGAACACCTCCACCAATAACAGAAATGGCCTCTCACCTCCCAAACAGGACCCTCTGTTAGACAGGGTCAATTGCGCGTTCCCATAGGGATATATCCAGGCAGTACTGCAACAACGATAAATCCAAGACCAGGAGCTCATATGTACAGGAAAACGCCAAAGGGAAGTAGATCCATTCATAAAAAAAGAGGACATACCATAGTGCTCTCAATATATAAAAACAGTTTTAATGAAATAAAATTTTTAAAAACTCACAATCATAGGCACTAATCCAGTGCCAGGATGTACAGCGAGGAACTAATGTAATAGTGGACGGCTGCGGGTGATGTCACGTCGTATCCCTACCGAACGTTACGTCCCTAGGGCAGGACTTCTTCATACTCCGCTGAAAAAGTCCTCGAAACATGTAGGGTCCATGCGATTTCCTTTCCAGTAGCATCTTTCTTTCAACTGAATGAGGTTTCCTGTTACCCACAGAATTAATTCAATAACTGCTTGTCCACTTAAAGAATTTTTTCTATATTGTATATTTTGTATCTCTAAATGAATAAAGTATTTTTTGTAAATTTTATAACAAAGAATTTATGCTTTCTCATCACTATAATCTCATAAAAACACGCACCGCAAATTATCCCCTTTCCTTTCCCTTTTTTGGGAAAAAAACTTTGTCCCCCATCTATCACATGTCAATTTATTCTGCTGGAATGTCCAGGTCACGCTATGAGCTGATCATGCGATTCCTGCATTTGCTCAAGTGACATACAGAAGAGCTAGCAAATGCAAATCAACCAAATTAAATGAAATAAAAACAATTGTTATATTAGTGCACTGTTCTGCCTATATGCATATTCAAAACGAAAAAAAAAAATAATTATACTAAAAATGGTGGTGATGTAAATGATGCAAATATGAAATCCACAAAGCATAATGGACAATAAAAGTGCTCATGCCTAAATATTGATGATAATCAGTATGACAAATCCTTTTGGCTGTGTTAAAGTGCCTTGTGCCATCTTCAACTCCAACATCCACTTTAGTACCACCACTTCACCACGTGTAGAATATAGATCCCCACTAACCAGATGGAGTTGACCCTCTTGTTGTATAACAAGGCGTCAAAAACTCTTAATGATCATCCAAAGACAAGAGGTATCCTTCAAACCACTCTCCAGTGTGGCAGCGTCAACAATAGCAGTTATTTAGGGATGAGAAAAGGATGGGTTTCTCATAGTGTAAAGAGTTTAGTTTTAGGTTTAGTTAAAATTATATCAATTGCCAGCAGCATATATAAAAAGTAAAAAAGAAGAATAAATTAGTCCAAAAGATGAATAAATTAAGTCGTGAGCTGCTGGACTCCAGCATGCATTCAATCCTGCTGGAAATCCTATGCACCGTGTGTTTCAAGTTGATGCTTTTTATCACTATGTAACGTCTTCAGAAAACAAATAGTCGCAGTGCGTGCCCCAATCAATTTATGCAATCTTCAATGTTAAAAATTAACACCCCTTTACTTGAATAGTTTTAGTTTTACATATCACGTGGCAGCCCTTATTCTCATCCCTTCAAAAGGATGTTGTATTTGTGTTGACTATAATATAATGGAAGTTTAAAATGTTAATGTGTCATTGAATTGCCTTGAACGTCTCTCCTTACATATGGAGGCCATCTAGTGGTTTGAAAGTATATTACATACAAATAAATTATATACGAAAATATTGGACATTAACCACTTGCCTACTGGGCACCTATAGCCCCTTCCTGACCAGGCCAATTTTCAGCTTTCAGTGCTCACACTTTGAATGACAATTGCTGCATTTTTCTTTGTTTCGGTTATAACATTTTACAAAACTAGTAATTTTTCTTCATAAATTTTGATCAAAAGTTATACTGCTACATAGCTTTGGTAAAAATAACCCAAATCGGTGTATATCATTTGGTCTTTGTGAAGGTTATAGAGTCTACACATAAAAAAGGTGCAGCGCTCCTATATAGCAAATGCCCCCATAGAGAACTATATATTGACTTTAAATTCACATATCAGAATAAAAAAAAAAAAATTTGAGATAAAGCTGGTACCAAATTGAATTACTAGGAAGAGAAGTCGTCATTCTGCCCTGAAGAGAGATTGAAGAACTCAAAGAGGGTCATCTAGTGTATAAAAATTCTATTGAATATAATTCTCTCTCATCTAACCTTCAAGTCCACCTCATGAAAGAGTATAGGAATCAGAGGAATACAAAAACAAAACAAAAAAAAAGTACTCTAGAGATATAGGAGACTATAAATCTGTAACAGTATTCTGTTTGCAAAAATCATCGGCTCCCGACCCAGCCATGGAAGTTATTACCTCTTCTGGCCAACAGAGCAGAGATGTAACCACTGGACACCAGACCAGCCACAATAACAAACCCTTGTTGTGTATGAGAATAATGGGCATCAATCTAGAGAAAGATCCTCCCACCAAAAAGGGACGCCATCCTTGTATACACACTTCTACCAACACACATAGGGGTAGAGTTCAAAAACCTAATAGGAGGGGTGGTAGAGGTCAATCTGTTGGTAATCATTCCAAGCCTAGGAATTATCAATATGAACAGGAGACATACTATCAGAGAGGTTCCACTGTACGTTATGACCATTCTTATAGGTGGTCATTGGGGGGATGGTTATAATAGATTCTCCCCATTTTGTGATTCCTATAATGATGATGCACATCCATATTCAAATGGTGAGTTTGATCGCTCTCCTTATGGGTGTATAACCAACCGAACCTCAACTCCCAGGCAAATCTGTTTTTTTACAAGGACATCCCAGGGAGAAAATAGGGGCCAGACCTAAGAGAGGTTCCAGAGGAGGAAAAAGAAGAACATAACCTGTTTGGGTGAGTTCAACCTAAGCAAGAAAGAATTGACAAAAGAGGAACAATTTGTCTTGGCTGAGGGTCTCAAGTTTGCCCCTCACAAAAAACTTGACACAATTCAAAACACATTCATAGACATGCACAAATATATTAGAAAAAAAAAATATTCAAAAGATACTTGGTCTCTTATCCTTACAGGAACCCGGATATAGCTGCCACATCAGGAACAGTCCATTCGAGACTCAAACCCATCCCTCTTTAATCCCCCCACACAACTGTCTCCAGCCATTAATATGTTCAGGGATTTGGTTTTAAAGGATCTCGCCCATTTACCACCTAAAGGAACTTTTGGCAATCCTATGTCAAATGTGGGCCTTAGATCTTTATGTGAACGTAAGGATTTAGTCATATGATAAGGGCGGGGGTATTGTAATATTGGACAAGGCAGATTATATAAGTGAAATACATAGGATTTTGAGCGATCATGCTGCCTATAGGGAACTGTCAAATTACCCTACTAATAAATACAAGAAGGATCTCACAAATCTCATCTTGAAGGGTTTTGATCCACAAATTTTGAACACAAAAGAGACATTTTTTCTTGTACCTCTTGCACCCAGGATCCCTGTAATGTATTATTTACCCCAAATTCAAAGACCCAGTACAGCCCATAATTGTCGGTATCGACTCTATTACTTCACGGATTGGCCGATACATTGACTTTTTCTTCAACCTTTGGTTCGTAAAACACCCTTTTATATAAAAACACCAGGGATACCATTAGACTGCTTGATACTATCAAAGTGTAAGAGAACTACATCATGGCTACAGCAGATGTAGCCTCCTTATACACGTGCATCCCCCAACAATAGAGGCAGTACAACATTTTTTATGTAGAGATCATACTCTCACTTTTTCCCAGTGTAGTTATATTATTAACAGATAAAAAGAAAATAAATCAGCGCAAAAATATATAAACAAACCCTATATACAGCAGCTGAACACCAGGGTCAATGATGATAAAATCCCTATAGGTGACTCTGCAAGTGCGATGAAACCGCCACCACCAAACGAAATGGCCTCTCACCTCACCAAATGGACCCTTTGGCTATAGCCATTCCCTTGTGGGTACCAGCAGATGAATCCAAAAACGCCAGAGGAGAACCAGGAAGACCATCCAAGGTCATGCAATGATTAAAGCAAAAAACATAGGCCCAGATTTACGTAGAGCGGCGCATCTTTGTGCGGGCGTAGCGCATCTCATATGCGCTACGCCGACGTAACAAAGAGAGGCAAGAGCAGTATTCACAAAGCACTTGCTCCGTAAGTTGCGGCGGCGTAGCGTAAATTGGCTGGCGTAAGCCCGCCTAATTCAAAGTAGGAAGGAGGTGGGCGTGATCTATTAAAATGAAGCGTGTCCCCATGCTAATGAAGGGCCGAACGAACGGCGCATGCGCACGCATGTTCAGAATCACGTCGCATATACTTCCTAAGATACGACGGCTCAATGCCTACGACGTGAACATAACCTACGCCCAGCCCCATTCACGTAAACGACGTAAAATACGACGGCTGTTCCGTCGTCCATACCTTTGCATGGGTTGCGCCTCCTATATGGTGTTTTAACTTTACACCGGACTTAAGCCTTACGTAAACGGAGTATATTACTGCGACGGGCGCAAGTAGGTTTGTGAATCGGCGTATCTAGGTCATTTACATATTCGACGTGTAAATCAATGGAAGCGCCCCTTGCGGCCGGCGCAACTATGCGCCCAAGATACGACGGCGTAGGAGACTTACGTCGGTTGTATGAAGCCAAAATTCTGGCGTATCTTATTTGCTGAATAAGGCGCATAGATACGACAGCGCATCCATGGACTTACGCGGCGTATCAGTAGATACGTCGGCATAAGTCTTTCTGAATCCGGCTAATAGTGCTCCCCGTTTCGGCAAATGATTTAAAAAAATAGAAATAAACGTACAAAGCACCAAGAAAGGTGCCGATGCAAACAGTGTGGTATACACAGATAGCTTCTTCCGTACGCGTTACGTCCCTAGTAGGTGGGGACTTCTTCAGCAGAAGTAGTCCCCGCCTACTAGGAACGCAACGCTATCTTGGTGCTTTGTTTGCACGTTTTTTCTATTTTTTATTAAATCATTTGCCGAAACAGAGAGCACTATGTTTTTTGCTTTAATCATTGAATGATCTGGGATTGTCTTCATGATTCTCCTCTGGCTTCTGATCGTTTTTGGATTCATCTGCCGGTACCCACAAGGGAATGCGATAGTGACCCTCTATAGCCAAGGGTCCATTTGGTGAGATGAGAGGCCATTTCGTTTGGTGGTGGAGGTTTCATCGCACTTTCGGAGTCACCGATAATGTCGTGTGTAATAGCACTTGATTACTCACTGAAGGTGTTCTGTACAGTACATGGACTTTATTTAGCGCTGCACTATCTGCATTTATTAGTTATATTATTGAACTACGAGTTTGCCACCCAGCACAATGATTTGTGGTTTGATAACCAAATTTTATTTACAGCAGAGGGGTGTGGCAATTGTGGCTAAATTCACTCCCAGTCTTGCCAACCTCTTTATGGATAAATGGAAGGAGGATGTTGTCTATGCCCAAGATAGACCATGGGACAGTACCTCTGAATCATTGGCTAAATTCTTCTCAGATCTTAACATCAACGACAGAGAATTGGTTTTGTTTTATGAATCCAGTTACTACAAAACTCATTTTCTAGATTTGTAAATAGGACTTTGTGAACGTCAGTTTAAGTTTAGCACTTATTTTACAGATCAAAATGGTTTCCAGTGACCATTGGTCATACTATACGTTCATTTGCCACTAGGGTCACTGAACATATTACCAAAATTAAAAGTGGAAGTATTGAGCACACCGTTTCTAGACATTAATCGGAAATTCCATAACCGTGACCCTACGGGTACTCAATTTTTAGTTATTGATAGATTCATTCCTCCTTGGAGGGGGGGCTACTACCAGGGGGGTCTCCAGACTAGAAACGTTCTGGATCTACGATTCACGGTCCCACTCCCCACTCGGTATGAATGGGGAGTGGGACAAAAATGCATTCATTAACCACTTGCCGTCGCCGCACCGTCATAATACGTCCACAAGGTGGCTCTCCTAGGCGAGAGCACGTAATATGACGTCCTGCCTTTTAGCCGCCACTAGGGGCGCACGCGCGCCGCCCGCTCGCCCCCGGCTCCCGTGCGTGTGCCCGGCGGGCACGATCGCCGCCGGGCACACGCGATCGCTCGGTACAGAGCGAGGAACGGGAGCTGTGTGTGTAAACACACAGCTCTCGTTCCTGTCAGCAGGGGAAATGCTGATTTTCTGTTCATACAATGTATGAACAGAAGATCAGTGTTTCCCCTAGTGAGGCCACCCCCCCCCCCACAGTAAGAACACACCCAGGCATACTTAACCCCTTCCCCGCCCCCTAGTGTTAACCTTCACTGCCAGTGGCATTTTTATAGTAATCTAATGCATTTTTATAGCACTGATCGCTATAAAAATGCCAATGGTCCCAAAAATGTGTCAAAAATGTCCGAAGTGTCCGCCATAATGTCGCAATACCGAAAAAAAAAATCGCTGATCGCCGCCATTACTAGTAAAAAAAATTATTAATAAAAATGCCATAAAAATCCCCCCTATTTTGTAAACGCTATAACTTTTGCGCAAACCAATCAATAAACGCTTATTGCGATTTTTTTTTACGAAAAATATGTAGAAGAATACGTATCGGCCTAAACTGAGGAAAAAAATTTTTTTTTTATATATTTTGGGGGATATTTATTACAGAAAAAAGTAAAAAATATTCATTTTTTTCAAAATTGTCATTCTATTTTTGTTTATAGCGCAAAAAATAAAAAACGCAGAGGTGATCAAATACCACCAAAAGAAAGCTCTATTTGTGGGAAAAAAAGGACGCCAATTTTGTTTGGGAGCCACGTCGCACGACCGCGCAATTGTCTGTTAAAGCGACGCAGTCCCGAATCGCAAAAAGTACTCTGGTCTTTGGGCAGTAATATGGTCCGGGGGGTAAGTGGTTAATGGAGCCTAAAATTATGAGTCATTTTGTGGCCATTTCGTCATGGCAAGACGTGAGCGCGGGATACATCTATATAATTATATATAGATGGAAATTATATAGCTATAGATATATAGCCTTGGCCCATTGTTAGCTTGACGTCCGGTTATTCTGCGTTGTCACTGACGTGTTGCCAAGGGCCGATCATGTGACCCGTGTATAGTGTTCTGATCTATTCTCCAACGAGGCTTGACACACACTTACTTCTGGGTAATCACAACATAACGGACGTTTCCAACGCGACGTCCAACGTTCATAAGCGCCCACGAAACATAACGAGGTCTGGTCTCTTGGTTCCTCTTACCGGTTATGACGCATCGTCATTGTACGGCTTTTATGCTATTACAAGACAATATTCATAAACAAATATGTCACCATCTAATCAAGTTCGTTTATAGCGGCATTTATGGTCCTATACACTATATCCTAATCAAAGTAATTCTACATGTTCCTTAATTTTTAAACCGGAAGCGACGTGAATTCCAATTAGGAACTTCCGGTATCACAGTTCAATTTGGGGCCAAAGACTATTTAAGCGTGGTGGTTTTGGCAAGGAGTCACACCCCAGATGAAGTCGCCAGGCAAGTCCTGCCAAACACCACCACACTACTCCATGTCTCTACAACTGCACATACTTTTCTACGAAATGTATGTGTTCCTACTACTCTAATAAATTCCTTTTAAAAACAATATCACACTATGTGGAACCTTTTAAATGTTTGGTTACACCACACGAGTACCTGGACCGTTTAAGTACCTGGATATCCTTTATTCCTCTGAGCAAATCCATAACGTTTCATTGTAAACTTGCTGATGCCCATTGGCGTATCCATTTTAAACTGTAAATGGAGCAACCTGGATCCTCACTGTACAGTGAATGTCACCATAAGCCCACTTGACTTAAGAGGTATAAGCCCCTTTAAGTCTATTGCTTCCGGTAAGCCTTCACTTAAGTCGGTGGTGGTTCTTCATGAAAGTTTTTATATCTACTTATTTATTCATTCAACGGAGACTTCTCCTTTCCAGTGATGCCTATCCACCTACATTAGGACAGTTTGATTCAGCTCTTCTTTTTTCACTTTCTTGGACATTGTTTATCATCAATTTATTTTTCATTCACTGTGTTATCAGCATCTGTGGTTTCACCATTTGATACAATATATATATATATATATATATATATATATATATATATATATATATATATATATATATATATATATATATATATATACACACACACATATACACACACACACACACACACACACACACACAGTAAAAGCTACTGTGACGGAAAAATGGACCCAGGGTATGCACACTTGAGATGTGCAAAACTACAGAGCATAGCTGTGGACTGGAGAAGACTGCTTTTGCAGCTTTCTCCAGGCTTTGTTCATTACCAGCAGGGTGTGTGTGCTCAGGTGAGCACAGCCCTTTATAATGAGTGTGTGTGAATACCTCATGGCTCCCAGTTGGAGACAGCCCCACAGTAAGAGACAGGAGGTCTCCAGGAATCAGAGAGGCTGTAGGAGACAGCCAGAATGGTGACTGCAAGAGGCAGAGCTGTAGACGCTGAAGGGAAGCGGTCTATGTTGAGGAGTCCGCTGGTCTGGGCAACCAGGATAAAGAGCAGAGGTACTGCTACAGAGAGCCAGGTGGACTAGCATTTTCTGTTGTATATTTGATGGAGAAGAACCCCTGCGTGGGAAAACGTTTGTTTGGACTTATTTTTGCCTTTTTAATAAAAATTAGCTGCCATGCCCTTAAACATAGTTCCTGGCTGGAGTGAATCACTGGAAAAAACGCCCATACCACAAGAGCTAATAACCCCCAACCTTACAATATATATATATGAGCGCTGCACTTTTTTTTGTTGTGTGTATTAATTTTGACAATTGTCTTTGGCTGTGCTGGCTGCTTTTCATATATACACTTTATTTTGCGTTACAGCGTGGTATATATTTTTATATAGAGTCTACAACAGGGCTCAAAATTTCAAGTCCTGAGCTACTAGCCAGGCCTCAAGGCATACTCACCATCAGTTGCCCCGCCCAACCCCTACCATGTCCCGCCCCTAGACACGTCCTCATAAATCTCATGAAATTACACTTAAATGTTTTATGTAGAATTAAGTAATAAATATTAACAACTTAATCCGTGCCCAAAAATGCAGCCTGCCCATGTCTACAAATGCAGCAAAATGTCCCCATTTTCCAGCCAGAGTCCCCTCACCCACATTGCAGCCAGTGTCCCCCCCCTCACCCACATTGCAGCCAGAGTCCCCCCCCACACATATTGCAGCCAAAGTCCCCCCCCACACATATTGCAGCCAGAGTCGTCCCCCCCACACACACACACATATTAGCCAGAGTTCTTCCCCCCCCCCCCACACACATTATTAGCCAGAGTTCTTCCCCCCCGCATCCTACCTGTGCTGGGTAGGAGAGGAGGAGCCGCCGCCGAATGGTTCAAACCGCGGGGAACATTACAGCTTTCAATTCAATAGCTGTGCGTGTTCCCCGCAGCGCGCGTCTTATACAGCCCCTCCCCTCTTGTCCGGGAAACTTTGATAGATAGGCAGATCACCCATCCCAGGATGGGTGATCTGTGGGGGAACACACACAGCTATTGAATTGAAAGCTGTAATGTTCCCCGCGGTTTGAACGCCGCGGCGGATCCTCCTCTCCTCGCTTGCCCCCCCCCCTGCTCCCAAGCAGCCAGCCAGACACTCGCCAGCCCTCAAAATTTACTCACAAAATGCGAGCAGCGAGTGTAAATTTTGAGAGCTGGTCTACAAGCTATGGTGCCAATAATTGAAAATTGATCACACCTGATGTACCGACGGCCTCATTTCTTGAGATGTCAACAAGCCAGGACGGTACAAATGCCCCCCAAAATGAGCCCTTTTTGGAAAGTAGACATTCCCAGGTATTTAGTAAGAGGCATGATGGCCAGTTGTATTTTTTTTTTGCAAAACCCTATGATTTCTTTCTCCACAAAACTATCATTAAACAGGTTATTTCTCTAACAGGGCATATGCATACTTGCAACTACACCACAAAACACATTCTGCTACTCCTCCTGAAGTGTGGCGATACCACATGAGGCTTTTATAGAGAGCAGTGTTCTAGGGACATAAATTACACATCTAATTTTTTGACTACCTATTATACTTTTGGAGGCCCTGGAGCACCAAGGGCAATGGAAATGCCCAAAAAAAAAAAAAAAAAACATTTTGGAAAGCAAACACCCCTATATTCTAGGAGACATGATGAGTCCTAAATATCGCAAAGATCTCTAAATGACTCAGATCTCTCTCCTGCATAAATGACTTCATTTTTGTCCAACTAAAAATTTTTACTTGTGTGGGGCATGTCCAAGATGGCGACCTGAGCAGAAGCATAGTGAGAGAGCTCCGCTATCCTGCCTGCCAATTATCCTGCTTCCCTGTGGACCTAAACCCTTTTGAAGCCCTGCTGAAGGTTCTCGAAATGGTATGCCCTACAATCGCAAGTCGGCGGCACACCATAAAGCCTCCTCGTCTCACACACAGCCTCGTGGCGGGAGAACCGGGGCCTGCATGCTCTCCAATATGGCGTCGCAGACTGAGGAGGTAGATCTGGCGATGCAGGAACGGGACAATTTCCCAGCGCTAATGCAGGCCATCAACACCTGCCAAACAATCCTGATGGAAGATTAACACCGTACAGCTGGAGATGGGGCTGATCCGTAAAGAGAGGGATAAGTTCCACTCCCGGCTGACAGAGGTTGGGCACCGCGTGGGGGACGCAGAGGACCTGCTCCGGGACCATTCTACCTTCCTTCATACCCCCACCACTAAAGTCCGGGCACTTGAATACCGAGCCGAGGACGCGGAGAAACCATAACCGGAGAAACAATCTTTGCATAATCGGGCTCCCAGAGGGCTCGGAGGTCCCTAACTCAGCTACTTTTATTAAACACCTCCTCCGTCAGCTACTCCCGCAAGCAGCGTTCTCCCCGTTCTTTGCTGTTGAACGGGCTCACAGAATGCCGGCTGCTCGCGGACTCCTGGAGCATTTGCATCCACGCACGCTCATCCTCCGGGTCTTGAACTTTAGAGACAGATCTAGTGCTGAGGGAAAACAGAAAGCTTGAAGCTCTGAGATTTGAGGGTTCCCGGCTCATGATCTTTGCAGATTTCTTAGTGGAAACCCAAAAGCAACGAAAGTCTTTCGTTTATGTGAAGCTCGCCCTGAGACAAAGAGGCCTGAAGTACAGCATGCTCTTCCCTGCCCACCTCAAAGTCCAAAACGGAGAGTCCCTTTGATTCTTCACTACCCCCAAAGAAGCTTCAAATTGGCTGGAGTCTCTACCACAGCGCTGAACACTGCGGATTGTAACAGACCTTTTTTCTCCACACCTATCATATCCGGACAGGCAAGTTGCTTCACTGATTATAACTTTTACACCGGTGGTCCCCAGACGCTGTTGCCTAGGATGCAGTGACATCCCTTATCTTCCTGCTGGATTTACCTGTTCTGAGTTTTTCTCCTGTGGCCACTTACTCCTGGAGGCCGGTGTGGGGCCCCCCTTAGGTGTTTACACTGGCAGACTCGGGTACTTAACCGACTATACCATTGCACTGGAACCCTCTCCTGCAGGGAGGGGAGCTCGAGACTGCACTCGCCACTTGTTCTGTATGGAGTGTGGAGAGATTGGAATGACTGTTATGGTTTTGTTATGCACAGATTTGGGCAACTGAAAGTACATCCTTGTGTGCTTCTCAAGAACACCAAGAATTGTGCCCCCGGACCTGTCCGGGTGAATACCTTCCTGCAGGGAGGATGATGTTACACTATCCCTTTTGATAAACGTTTCTTCCTATACACAGGCAGCACAGTTGCTGACTAGATTGGGGTTGCTTTCTACTGTGCCATCTAGGCACCCTATTGATACGCTGCTTTCCAGAGACTGATAGTCATGTTTTGTTTGGGATTTCAAATGTGCCCAAGTTCGGGGGTAGCGGGGGGTGGGGGGAGGAGTTGGGTGGTTTTATTGGTTTTATTATGCTGGTTTACCAATTTCTTTAATGTCATTGCAACACAGTGGAAATAAGGTACTGAGAATGTTGGACAAAAGATTCCTATATTTGACTTTGCTGCTGGGACTGGGTGGGGGTCCGGGTGGGGATGGGGAAGTTGTTGTTTTATCCACTTTATTATGGCTCCCTTGAGGTTACTCCTGGAATGTGCGGGGTTGAATCAATCGCTCCTTAGTTTTCTCCTTCCTGAGAAGACACCTCCCGCACGTTACAGGAGACTCAGCTCACTGGGTCCAAGGTACTCTCTCAAAAAATCCTGGGTGGGCTCTTACCACCACGCCACCTTCTCCCATTCTCGATGGGTCAGTGACCTGGTATATCAGGCCCTTCCTTTTGTGTTGCTGGATCTTCATTTGGATCCAGATGGACAATATGTTATTATTAGGGCTGTGGAAATTAACTTTTAATTTATCGATTAATCTTTAATTTTTTTGATCGATCAAAATTATTTTGATCGATCAAAATTATTTTGATTTGTACTCACCTCTCCGCTGGCTTCAGGGAATTCCGTCGGAGATCCGGTGACGTCACGGCCCCCGGCGGGGCTTGCAGTGTCCATCTGAAGGGCTGCTTTGCTGTGCCTTCATATCTGCATGTCGGCGGGACCTTCCTATCTGCCAAACGCAAGGGCTGTTACACTTCCCTCTATCAACCTGGGATTCTACAACCATCCACTGGGAGTTGTGATCGTTCCCTTCACGGGACATCTACATGCCGACGGACTGATGTCAACTTCTCCTCATCTGTATTCAGCAGTGGCATCGTTGTACACATTTTTATACCAGTATCATACTTAGCTACATGACTGCTTTTGCTACCGTTTGGGATTACTCGCACCATTTTTACAGTTTATATAGCTACATGGATTTCATCTCCAGTGCAATATTTATTTTGTTACCTACTTGAAGACTATAAAAGTTTTAATGCTATTCCCATTGAGCGCTGCCTTTGTGTGTTTTTTGTATCCTGCTATCCATTTTTCCAGTGGTTGGTAGCTGCACTGGGAATCAGCCTGCAAAGAGATCAGCTAAAAGTAGTTGGATCTGTATGTGCGTTATAATTAATCGAAATTAGTCGATTAATCGTTAAAAAAAAAATCGATTAATCGAACACAAAAATTTTGATCAGTAACAGCCCTAGTTATTATACATGCACTGTGTGACCGTATAGATATGTTTTTTGTTGGTCTTTATGTGCCACCATTGGCGAATCTTGCCGTTTTAAATAAAATCCTGACTACAGTACTGTAGCTAAATATCCCACTACTAATATTCTTGCAGGAGATTATAATATGACTCCAAATCCTAGTGTTGACAAATTGAGCCCTGTCTCGCTGGGCAGAGACGTATGGTCTACATGACACGTGGCAATGGAAGCACTCATCTGCGAGACAATTTACATGCCACTCGGCTACGCACGCCACCCTATCATGCATAGACTTGATCTATGTTAGTGATTCTCTACTACACAGGGTGGCCGCGGTCTCTATCCTACCATGAGGCATCTCGGACCATGCTCCGGTTCTACTGACCTTAGGCACCGATTTGGCGGCTAGCTCAGGGCTATGGAGACTTTCCAGATATTGGATCACCGATGAGAAAATTGAGCTATTGATGCCATCTGAGTTGAAGGCATATTGGACTCATAATGATCACTCTGTACCCCCAGCCTCGATGTGGGATGCATTTAAAGCATATGCCAGGGGTAGGTACCAATTTAATATTGCCAAGGTTAGGAAGGAATCGAGACTCAAACTCAGAGGCCGAGTTTTGGGCCCTAAGACTAGAGTGCCCTGGATCTGAGTGCCCACACAGACATACTTGCAGCCTGCAGGGAACTAGTCTCCTCCTTTATTTGGGGGAGGGGGGGAGGTCCCAAGACTTTACAAAACTAAACTACAACTCCCACTGTCCTCGGGCAGTTTGGTATTGCCCTGCTTTTGGAAATACTACTGGGCGGCAGTGCTGGTCACTGTCTGCTTGTGGCTTACCCACACCAGGTCCAACCCTGCCGTCAACCTAGAAGCAGCGGTTATGGATTCCTATTCAGCCCCAACAAATATGGTCTACAGGGGAATAAAAACTAGCATACAAGCAACAACCCCGATGCGGACTATGGTCCAGGTTTGGGAAAGGGTCACCGCTGCAGTCAAAGTGGTTAACACGATCTCACCTCATACCCCGTTATGGGACAACACCAAGCTTCCACATTTTAGATCCATCCCGAATCCTAGTGTCTGGGCTAGATTTGGAGTGGTTTAAGGTCCAGCAGATTATGCCTGACGGGGTCTTGCTTCCCTTTCCAGAACTAAAGGAGACATACCGACTCCCCTCATGGATGCGGTTTAGATACTTACAGCTGAAACATGCAGTGCAGGCACAATTTCCGGGTGCGCTCTCGGTGGAGCCGCATGCAGTGGAGAGGTTCCTTTCCTCCCAAGGCGCGGATAGAATCCTTTCTTCCCTATATCCAAGCCTCAAGTGTGGAGACTCCAAGGGAGCATCTCCCTTGTTTCAATCCTGGGAGGCAGACATCCCCTCCCTATTGGAGGAGGAATGGGAATTGGCCTTGCCACCATATATCTCGACAGTCATATCTGCCAAGGACAGATTTATCCAATTAAAATTTATACACAGGGCCTACTATACCCATCAACGATTTGCCAGAATATATCCCGCACAATCTGAGCTATGTCCTAAATGCCAGCAGGCAGTTGGAACATACTACCACGTCATCTGGGATTGCCCGACTATTCAGGACTTTTGGGGGCGGGTACTCCAAGATATCAATGCGGCCACCAACCGCTCGGTATCGATGGACCCCAAGGTGCTTCTTTTGGGCATAACAGATTCAGTAACACACTCTACCTACACAAGGCTCTTGATATTCCGTTTGGGTTTTTATACCAGGAAAGTACTCCTACAAACACTGGAATTTGGCGTCTCCCCCTGCGATAGCTCAGTGGCACCCTCTAGTGGACTCTGTGTTGCCCCTGTATAAGCTCACATATATGGGACGCAAGTGCCCCCAAACATTTTACAAAGTGTGGAGTGCATGGGTAAAGGCTCAATCACTTACTGTATAGGAACTTAAGAGTGGAATTTATTAGATTCTGGGTGAACTAGATACGATCTTGGTGCCTCTCGGACCCTCAGGGTACATCCTTTTCCTTATTTGCATGTCCCCCCCCCCCCCTACTTATTTTCCTGAGCCTATCCAGACCAGTATATTATTTGTACTGCTTACCCCATTTCTTTGATAGTAATCTCCCTACCTGGCCCACCTGCTCTAGACCTTTTTATGTCCAACAATATACCCACATGAATGTACACAACATTTTGAGTTTGGGACTCTATTAGATGTGAATAAATTTGCACGCTTGATGGCATTAACTACTTGCCGACCTGCCGACGTCGTTTTACGGCAGCAGGTTGGCTCCCCTGCGCGAGAGCCCGTAGCTCTACGTCGGCTCTCTCGCAGGATACTAGGGGCGCGAGCGCAGGCCCCCCGCTCGCCCCGAGTCCCGTGCGCGTGCCCGGAGGGCGCGATCGCCGCCGGGCACCCGCGATTGCTCGTTACAGAGCGGGGACCGGGAGCTGTGTGTGTAAACACACAGCTCCCGGTCCTGTCAGGGGGGGAAATGCTGATCCTCTGTTCATACAACGTATGAACAGAAGATCAGTGATTTCCCCTAGTGAGACCCCCCACAGTAAGAACACACCCAGGGAACATACTTAACCCCTTCCCCGCCCCCTAGTGTTAACCCCTTCACTGCCAGTGGCATTTTTATAGTAATCCAATGCATTTTTATAGCACTGATCGCTATAAAAATGCCAATGGTCCCAAAAATTTGTCAAAAGTGTCCGAAGTGTCCGCCATAATGTCGCAGTACCGAAAAAAATCACTTTTTTGGCGCAAACCAATCAATAAACGCTTATTGCGATTTTTTTACGAAAAATATGTAGAAAAATACGTATCGGTCTAATCGGAGGGAAAAAAATGTTTTTTTATATATTTTTGGGGGATATTTATTGTCGCTCTATTTTTGTTTATAGCGCAAAAACTAAAAACCGCAGAGGTGATCAAATACCACCAAAAAAAGCTCTATTTGTGGGGAAAAAAGGATGCCAATTTTGTTTGGGAGCCACGTCGCACGACCGCGCAATTGTCAGTTAAAGCGACGCAGTCCCGAATCGCAAAAAGTGCTCTGGTCTTTGGGCAGCAATATGATCCGGGGGTTAAGTGGTTAAAGAAACATTTTAATGAGCTGGGGGATTCTGTGGAAGGTTTGCCAGACGTTCCTCATATGGGCGAGTCTCCTCCCTCTCCTCAATTGTTTTCTGATGTGTGTGGTCTACAGGATCTCATTGATTTGGCTATTGAATCTAGCCCTTTGACTGAAGACCCAGTGGATAGCAATACAAAAGATATCCTTCAAGTTAAAAGGGGTTCTAAAGGTTAAAGTTTTTTCACCTTAATGCATTCTGCGGATTAGAGGCCTCCTGAACCCCCTCTTTACTTACCTGACCCCTTGAAAGTCCCGCACTGTGAACGCGCAGGCTTCTCGGCCGTCTTTCCC
Organism: Rana temporaria; assembly: GCF_905171775.1. Lineage (NCBI taxonomy): Eukaryota > Metazoa > Chordata > Amphibia > Anura > Ranidae > Rana > Rana temporaria. The sequence goes on from NC_053497.1 coordinate 161,545,255, forward strand.
GCTCAATCATCGGTTGATTGAAAGCAGCGCTGCCTTCAATCACATCCAATGACGCGGCGGGCCGAGTGATACAGTTGGCGGCTACGGCTGCCGGATGTATCATGGGAGCTCGCCCGCAAGAACTCAACACCATGCAAGCTCGCATGTGGGGGAGCCGAGACAGCCGCAGAGGGACCCCAGAAAACCAGGTTCGATGCCATCTTGTGCAAAACGAGCTGCACAGTGGAGGCAAGTATAACATGTTTGTTATTAAAAAAATTGACTTTAGTGATCCTTTAACTGCTTGCCGACCAGCCGCCGCAGTTATACGGCGGCAGGTCGGCTCCCCTGCGCGAGAGCACGTAGCTCTATGTCACCTCGAGAAGCGGCCACTAGGGGCTCGTCCCTGATCCCGACGCATGTACCCGGACGCATGTACCCGGCGGGTGCGATCACTGCCGGGCACCTGCGATTGCTCCTTACAGAGCGAGGACCGGGAGCTGTGTGTGTAAACACACAGCTCACGGTCCTGTCAGGGGGATACAATGTATGAACAACGATCAGTCATTTCCCCATGTGAGTTCACCCCCCTACAGTTAGAACACACCCAGGGAACATACTTACCCCTTCCCCACCCCCTAGTGTTAACCCCTTCCCTGCCAGTGGCATTTTTATAGTAATCCAATGCATTTTTTTAGCACTGATCGCTATAAAAATGCCAATGGTCCCAAAAATGTGTCAAGTGTCCGCTATAATGTCGCAGTACCGAAAAAATAAAAAAAAAATAAAAACGCTGATCGCCGCCATTACTAGTAAAAAATATATATATTAATAAAAATGCCATAAAACTACCCCCTATTTTGTAAACGCTATAACTTTTGCGCAAACCAAACGTTTATTGCGATTTTTTTATGAAAAATATGAAGAATACATATCGGCCTAAACTGAGGAATTTTTTTTTTTTATATATTTTTGGGGGATATTTTCAAAATTGTCGCTCTATTTTTGTTTAAAGCGCAAAAACTAAAAACCGCAGAGGTGATCAAATTCCACCAAAAGTTCTATTTGTGAGAAAAAAATTACGCCAATTTTGGGAGCCACGTCGCAGAACCGCGCAATTGTCAGTTAAAGTGATGCAGTGCCGAATCGCAAAAAATGCTCTGGTCTTTGACCAGCAATATGGTCCGGGGGTTAAGTGGTTAAGGTCAGATTTTTATCCCATTTCTTCACAGGGTAAAGATTTAGACCGTTTTCAGAGACTTGTGGAGAGGTATCTTACTCGTTTAGCCCATCATAATTTAGGGGGTTCAGTGACAGACAACCTCAATAGCGCTGAAAGAGCTGCATCCAAGAGTTTGAGTGATGACACAATCATCATTACCCATAATTCCGGATAAGGGTGGTACAATGGTTATCCTGGACTCTGACGTTAATAAAAATTAAGCTTTAAAAGTCAATTGTCTGACACTAGCACCTACCCTAAACTTAGGGGGAACCCCCACACAATCATTTAGGAATAAATTATCCACTCTCAGACAAGGCTGCCCTTTCAGGCTTATTTGCACAAAAAGAAAGGGACATGTTCATTCCAGATTGCCCCATTATACCAGTGTTCCATCACCTTCCAAAGATCCACAAGGGGTTAGATCCCCTTCATGGCAGACCAACCGCTGCAGGTATTGATCACTAAGCGAACGCTTGGGCCAATGGGTAGAAGATTAATTACAATCCCTGGTCAGTGATCTATCAGGATTTCTTAGAGACACTAAACCTTTTGATGAAATTGGAAGACTTCACATGGAAACCCCATTATAATTGGGTTACATGTGATGTCTAGTCTTTATTCGTCCATTGGGCATACAAGTGGTTAAATTTTTTCTCAAAAGAGCAGGTCGGTTTTCTCTTTTGTTACACAAGTTTATTTTGTTGAGTCTTGAATTTTTACTTACACGCAATTTTTTTTATGTTTGCTGGAGATTTGCATCTCCAAAATGTGTGGAGCCTCGATGGGGACTAAATTCTCCCCATCACTGGCCAACCTGTATATGGGATGGTGGGAGCTTGTATTTTTTTGGGTGAAATAGCCCCCGTCGTAAAGATACCATATTTTACTGTTTCTTCATAGACGTCTTGTTATTTGTCGCTGATGAGCAATTGAGCATGGAAGCTTGGTGGGACCATTTAAATAAAAATTATTTCAATCTACGATTTACAGGGCATCATAGCTCCAGGTCTATCGAGTATCTGGATGTCAAGTTGCAGGCCAGCGACAGCAAGGCGACCTTCAATTTGTTTAGGAAACCCACTGCGGGCAATGTTTTGTTGAGAGCCGATTCAGAGAGATCACGATCGGTCAATTTTTAGGCTAAGACACATTTGTAGCAAGGGTCCCGATTTTATTAAGGAGGCTGGGGACATGACAACTATATGAGAGGATCGAGGTTATCCTAAATCTATGATTTCTAGAGCCTTTAAGATTGCTGAGAACACTTCACGTTCTCAGTTAATCTCAGATAGGGGCTCTCTTAGAACTATTAAAAGAAAAAAGCGATCTTCGAATGCCAGCACCCCCCCCTGTGTTTTCAACACCATACAGTGTTGAAGTCAACAGAATCAGAAATATCATTAATAGGTACATTCCTGTACCATTTAATGTTTCTACATATGCTTGGATCCTGACAGGCGGCATCAAAACTATCTCGTCAGGCCCCCACACTAGGAAGATATCCATACCTCCTACTCTATATACTGGTACAGGAACCCACTAGTTGCAGTTCAAGGGCACCTTTGGAAGTGACAGCAGAACATGCACCTATTGCTCCTTCATTAGAAGGGGTCATATTATCCGTTCTGCTGCAACTGGCAAAATATTTAACATTCCTTTATTCTTCATCAACTGCAACACCAAATTCCTAGTTTATCTCATTACTTGCAGTTTATGCAACATCCAATACGTAGGACGGACCACCCGACGGTTGAGAGACCTTCTCTATGACCATCTGCATGACATCGATAAGGATCACTCTACAATATGTCGCCAGGCATTAGATCAATGTACATAAGGAGGATGTTTCGGATTTGGTTATACAGGGCATGGAGAAGATCACTACACCTATTATAGAGGGCGATAGATTGAGAACACTTGTGTGTTCTGGATATTTCACCTAAATACTAAAAAGCCGATGGGGTTAAATTTCGAATGGGATGCATACCACTTTTACGATTGAAAAAAAAAGGAGATAGATCGATCTCTCCATCTTTATACAACCACCTCCAACAGTTCATTTGTTTTAGACACCTCTATTTTCAGGTGCATTTCTGTTCATTCATCCCCCACTTTTATTGTTTAAAAAGACCTTCTCTCCTTAACTTAGTCGGCACTCTATAGTCGTTTCATTTTGTTCTGTCATCATAGCATATTAGGACTATATTAATATCCAGCATGGCCAACAAATAGACCATGTTATAAAAACATATTTGGAGTCATATAAAAAAAAATGGATTATGTGGGGGGCTTTATGTGGCCAGGGGTCGCATTTACATTACCGAGGACAAACATATTCTACTTGAAAAATGGCAAAAAATCATATTTTACATTGTTGGATCTTAACAAGGTTTCAAGTAGAGCTTCAACATGCAACAAGAAATGAGAGTGAGACAAAACATTTTTTGAGCATTCAATTTAATGAAAACAACAAATAAACTGAATTTTAGGACCACATGCCTTTAAAAGGCCAAATCTGTGCAAAGATGTTGATTCATTGTCATTTCCTGTCAGGTAGTCACACGTTGTGATGGCAAAGGCAAAAAAAACTCTCCCTTTTTGAACATGGTCGGGTTGCTGAACTGCATAAGAAGGGTCTCTCATCAAGACACTGGACGATCCTCGACCCAAATTAAGGCCCTTACTGGTGCTGACTGAAGCCCCATAACCATCAGACGGCATCTGAGACTGAAGGGCTTCAAAAACAAAAACCGTCTTCAAAAACCTTGTCTCCTTGAATGCCACAGAACTGCTCGTTTGGACTTTGCAAGAGAGCACCAAACATGGGACATTCAAAGGTGGAAGAAAGTTTTATTCTCCGATGAGAAAAAAATTTAACCTTGATGGTCCTGATGGTTTCCAACATTACTGGCAAGACAAGCAGATCCCACCTGAGATGTTTTCTACGCGCCACAGTGGAGGGGGCGCCATAATGGTCTGGGGTGCTTTTTCCTTCAGTGTAACAATGGAGCTTCAGGAAGTGCAGGGGTGTCAAATGGCCTCTGGCTATGTCCAGATGTTGCAGAGAGCCTTCCTCGTGACCGAGGGCCCTCATCTGTGTGGCAACGACTGGGTTTTTCAACAGGACAACGCTACAATACACAATGCCCGCAGGACAAGAGACTTCTTCCAGGAGAACAACATCACTCTTTTGGCCCATCCTGCGTGTTCCCCTGATCTAAATCCAATTGAGAACCTTTGGGGATGGATTGCCAGGGAAGTTTACAAAAATGGACAACAGTTCCAGACAGTAGATGGCCTTCGTGCGGCTGTCTTCACCAATTGGAGAAATGATCCCACTCACCTCATGGAAAAGCTTGCATCAAGCATGCCAAAACGAATTTTTGAAGTGATCAACAATAACGGCCGAGCTACTCATTACTGAGTTCGTTTGGAAGTTGGATTTCGGTTTTGGGGGGGGGGGGGGGGGGTTATGGGTTTCTTGGAGGTGTGGTCCTAAACTTTTGATCAGCTGAAAAACAGCCTGTTTCCGTTTATTCGTTGTTTTCATTAAATTGAATGCTCAAAAAATGTTTTGTCTCACTCTCATTTCTTCTTGTTGCATGTTGAAGCTCTACTTGGAACCTTGTTAAGATCCAACAATGTAAAATATGATTTTTTGACACTTTCCAAGTGGTCTTAAACTTTTGATCAGGAATATATATATATATATATATATATATATATATATATATATATATATATATATATATATTAGTAGTGTGGTACCCCAGGGGTGTGGTGACCCAAGTTTTTCAATTGGACTGGTTGAGGGGCTCCAGGAAGCTTGCAGTTTACAGAGGAAACTGGCATTTCAGTTGCCTCAATTGTTAGTAAAGTCCACTTTGGGACCTGGAGCCCGGGGATTTCGTAGAGATCTGGGTGGGATGAAATCCCCAGTCCTGGGTCCAGATTTTCAGATCAGCACACCGATTGTGCAGGTGTGTGTGGGCCTGATAGGAGACTCAGGACCAGCATTCTGGGCTCCACCTTCCCGAGGAGCCCAGGCTTGCAAGGGAGAACTCAGAGTGCAGGTATGCACTGAAGTGGCTGGATAAACTGGAGAGTGCAGGCTGCACTGTGAAACCCCAGAGACCTGAGTCTAAGGTTGCCGACAGGAGTCAGGAGAGCTCCATGCTGGAGCCTGAGCAGTTGTGCTACTGCTGACAAGAGCCAGGTGGCTCTGTATTTTCTTTTGCACGTGTAAGCCAGGAGGCTGAAGGTATCATTTTGTGTGGACAGTGAAAACCCCCTGCGTGGGAAGCCTGTATTTGGATTTTGTTTATTTTTGCCTTTTGAATAAAAGTGGGCCAACAAGCCCTTAAACATAGTTCTGGACTGGCGTGAATCGCTTAAAATCGCATATCCCACTTGAGCTAACAACCCCCAACGTTACTATATATATATATATATATATATATATATATATATATATATATATATATATATATATATATATATATATACACATACATATACACACACACACACACACACACACACACACACACACACACACATATATATATATATATACACATATACACACACACATTGATACATTGATATACAAGTACATTGTATGTATGGAGTGTACGGGAGAGCGATCTGTTGCAGCTTGCCTATTTAGCCCCGGATGCAAGCCGAGGAAGAAGTGCTGCTGTGGAGCTCCTGCCTTAATTCACTGCCATCCTGAGCTTTAAACAACCCAGTGAGCCTCCAGAACTTCCATCCGGGTCCCTGGGTATCCCCTGCATCGGCCCAGCCTAAATTGTGGATCCCGGCCGGCCAGCTGTCCTACTACCCGGCCCGCGGCCGGCTCCATATAGCCGCTACCCGCCACCATCTTGAGGCCTCCTCATCCCCCTCGCTCAGGTGACGCGATCCGAGTGGCAGCCCCATCCTCGCCCAACTGTGCCGGCTTCCTTGGAACGGATGGACCGTGTGCACCATCGGAGGGCCACCAGTGGATCCCTGTAGGCTGGTTCCCCACACCCGCGGCCCGCCCCCATCTTGAGGCCTCTGGCGCCAGCCGCATTCTCCAGGCGTGGTAAGCCGGCCACCCTTTCCTCCCTCCCTTGAGCTAGCACCCGGCGGGGGGAGCAGATTGTCACATATAACATGGTGGTTGATAGCTTGTGAAGGGGGAGGACGCATCCCACTGGAACTTTGATCCTGTGCCAGCACACCAAAACTGACACAGCCTTCATCCTGCTCCCCAGACCCAGGTTCTCTGCCCACAGGCTCCCCAAGACCCTCCATCTCAGGGTGAACCTCGGATGGGCCACCCTAGGACCCATTACTCCAAGTCGGGTCCAAAGGCTCCTCGCACCCCCCTCCCGCCGAGAAAAAAGGATGGAGTAGGAAGATCTGGTCTCTCGGAACAGTACCTTGAGAGCTCCTAACCCCTGTGTTCCCGCTGGAGGAAACACAAAAACTGGTGATAAGTGGAAGGAGCCTCCTTTTAAATAAGTTTGGTGGAGGTGTGTTTCCTGTCAAGTGGGTGAAGCCACGCTCAAGGTGCTGTCCTGAAAGATAAGGGGGGAAAAAACGCACTTAAAAAAAAAAAATGCTGAAAGTCCCCAGTGAAAAATGTGCTTGTGCTGTGACTTGAATTATGGATGAAAAATTCCATGCTCATTATGTGCTTAAATAGGGTGCCCCCTAGTAGATGTGCACTCACCCTTGGGATTGGACTAACTATCGCTAGTTAGGTCAGATGCGTAGGTATCCTCTGGACCAGTGGTTTCATATGGTAAACAATCCTCATGTGGATAGATATAATAGAAAAAGCCTATTTGCGCAGTACCATTTAAAAAAACTTTATTCCAAAAGATTAGAAGGAGAAGTCCAGCCTGAGCTTTTTAGGCTGGGCTTCTCCTCTGGGTCACAGAAGTGCAATTTGTTTTGCACTACTGTGACCCGTTTTCAGAGAGCGGTTTGAAGTCCGCGCTCCACTGACGTCACTGTCATCAGTCGGGGCAGCGCGTCATCACGACTTCCAAGTCGGGATCCACCAGCTGCCCTGATTGATGGCATTCTCAGCAAGCCGCTGAGATGCTGGAACAGCCTCTCTTCACCCCTCCAGGGCTCAGCACTCCAATGAGCATGGAGAAGCAGAGAGGAAAGACACTGACTGACAGTCAGCCTCTTTCCTCAAGTATCTGTGAGAACCGAGCCATCGGCAATGTTTGGTGGCTCGGTTCTCAGTGCAGGGACGGCGGGGGACAGATGGCGCATCGGTCTGAAACTTTTTAACCCATGCTTCTCTTTTAAAAGAAGGTATTCAACTAACTCGCATTTAAGAGTGCCCGATATCCTGGCACCCGGAGTGAACAGCAGGTAAAAAAAGTAATCCATGAAAACTGCCCGATCAATACATAAAGCCGCTGTTGCGGTGAGGTAACAATAATGTGGTAAGATTATTCCTTTACAAGATTTAAATTTATTCATGGGATAAAGAGCGGAGGGGGGGCTATGTCTTAGTTAGAATCAGTACAGACTGATAATGGAGATGACATTTTTTGTAAAAAGAATTGATTCCAACAATAATGGATAGAGTTCTTTTTAAAGATTCTCTTTTTGCGCATTCAGGTACCTGACTTACCGATTTTTTTTTTTTTTTTAAAGCTAATGAGAAATTCTGAACTACCCTTACTTTTAGAGCACTTTGTAAAACTTCTGAATATAGTTATATTTGTTTATAGAACAATCCAAAATAAAGAGTAACCTGATACTACAAAGTTTTGACAGATTTGGCAATCTATATAGGAGTACATTCGTTTTCTCACCTGCTAAAAAGGAGAATACAAGGATGCTTTTGGTGTAGTTAATATTTTTTTTGCAAAATTAATCGAGCTAAGTCTAGCTACAAATAATGATTCAAAAAGGAGGGGGGAAGAAAGGAAAATCAGGAAAAAGGAAAGAGGGAAATGGGGAGAGAGGAGAAAGAAAGAAAGGATAAGGGAAAAAAGGTTAGAAACACGAGGATAGCACTCACATGGGCCGCATCTGTAAATATATAAAGAAGGAAACAATACCTAGTAGGTAGACATTAATGATCAGACTTTCAGGCCAAGTATGTTTTTAAAAAAATTATTTAATAGCATATAAATTTACAAACAATAATACAATTTACAGCAATTGACCACTGTACGTGGAGTACATGATTAGCAGAAAGACAGAAAATTATATGACGAATGGTCCTCCAGCGGATGCATCCAGAAGGCACATACGGCACAAGTAGAAAAGGTCAAGGTAAATAATGAGCTTGAATAAAAGTTTTCATGAACCACAATCTTGAAATAACCAATAGAGATCAAAGCAAAAATCCGTAGGCTTGAAAATAAGCGCCGCAGGAAAGATTCAAGTAAACTATCATATATGATCCTGGGCCTGCTGGGACAACAGCAAGACGGCACACACAAATAACCCTGTCAGAAAGGGCCTTGATTAGCAGCACCCACAGAAGACAGTAATATTTGGGGTTTTATAGAGGCCATACAGCTGGATAAGGCACCACTGTTACCCTGTGTACACCCTGGGACACAGACGCGGTGCCTTATCCAGCTGTATGGCCTCTATAAAACCTCACGTGTGGTTTGAACACCCTTTTCATATGTGGGACAGGGGCACTTAAAATAATTTTTTTTTTTTTACTTTTATTCCTATTACAAGGAATGTAAACATCCCTTGTAATAGGAATATGGCATTACAGGACCTCTTTACAGTGAGATATGGGGTCAATAAGACCCCACATCTCACCACTAGGCTGGAAGGAAGGAGGAAAGGAAAAGGAAAACAGGAAAACTGCTTCCCAGCCGAGGCAGCGCTTTTTTGAATGCAGAGGCTGGGCGTGACGTCATAACATCCCGCCCGGCCTCAGACGATCATAGAGACTCCGGCGACCATCTAGTCCGCCAGAAATCTCTATGATTAGCATCCGGGGCCGGCGGATCCGTTCTCCGACTCATCGATCGCACAAGTGAGTCTGTAGAAGCACCGGAGGGTGGCGGAAGGGGGGGGGGCGGACACATCCCATTAGCCGCCTGTAGGAATGATCAGGTGTCAGAACAGCTGCTATTAACATTCATATGGTGTAGGGAATCGCTGGCTGAAAATGCTGATATACGAATGATGCCTGTAGCTGCAGGCATCATTCAGATATAGCCACACAAAGCCCAGGACGTCCTCTGGGCCTTAAGTGGTTAACAAAAGCCGAGTTGTTGTGAACTTATGTCATATTCCATTGGGGTTGGGTTTCAAACCATGGAATCATATGATTTTTTATAGGACAGGTATGCAATTTTAGGTATTTAGTAAAGTTTTTATTTCTTATCTTTAGTACTCAGGTATTGTAGAACGTATGAATTAAGTCTAAATAGGGTAAGAGGATTCAAGAAAAAAAAAAAAAAAAAACGGAGTTACTTACCGGTAACATCCTTTTCCTAACACAGCATGACAGCATATATGTATGGGAAGGCTCTGCCTCCCTGCCCAATCAGGATCGTTTATACTATAAAAGTAGGTCTCCTCCCTTACCGCAGTATTCTCTTTTTTTCCCCCTCACTGCTACAGACGGTTATGCTACTGCTAGAAAGCAGAAATTTTTCTTTTCCCTCACCTTGCCGGACACTTTCGGCCAAGCCGCACAGGTTCATGCCTCTCCTGTGACGTGACGAAGCTCCCCGCTGTACAGGCAGACCTGAACGCCTATATGGGGGAGACCTTACCCCCAGAAAGATCCAAATGGGGTGCAGGTACCTGGTCTAGGAAGAGCTATCCCAACGGAACAAACACGAACGGCTGCCCACTCACAAAATGGCAGTGGTACGACTTCCGGGTACAGCAAGATGGCGGAGACAGGACTTCCGGCGGCATACGAGCCTACAGATGGTCGGCCGGGTGAAGCAAGATGGTGGCCGAACTTCCGGTCAGGTGAGACGCTGGGGGCGTATCAGGCAAAGGAGCTCACGAGATAAAAACTCTAAAACAGCTTGTACACAGAGCGCAGCACAAGGTTAGTGCATCAGCAGCAGCTGCCAGGCGCTACAGCACGCAAATCAGGACCCAGGTAGGAAACTTACACACTGAAAGTTTCATGCATCAATGATATGACAAGTGAACTAAGTGGGACCATCTGTGAATTTCAGAATCATGAGCTCACCTACAGACCAGCCACGTATCTTAAGGTGAGGGCAGGTAGGTATGTGTGTCTGCATGACATATCCTTTAAAAGAGTGCACTTACTGATTGGCTGTAAATCTGTTTCAGCACGCAGTTGCCACATTATTCCTCCAAGAGCAAGGAGACACAGCACAGACATGCCTCAAGCTCTGAGAGATCAGCAACACACTCGAATGCCCACGATCAAAGCCGGCACAGAGTGGAACACATGCAGCATGGAGATGAGAACAGAGACGATCTCTGTGTAGGATGTGGAAGAGTGGCCCTCATAGGGAAAATTTTGTGTAAAGCGTGCCTGCGTGAGGCAGCAACAGATAAGGAGGCCGAGAAGGCCAAAATGATCCAAATAATAAAGCAAACGGTTAAAGAATCTATACTTGATGCAAAACAGACAACCAGTGAACCCAAAGGTACCAGCAAGGGTCGAGGTGCGACCCAGAGACCCATCCCCAGTGTCGGATTCCGGAGAGGATTCCCAACAGGATGACACAAAGCTAAGCTTTAGATACTCTGCAGTGCAACCGTTAATAAAAGCTGTAAGGGAGGCACTTCAGTGGGAGGAAGAAGTGGTTCAACCAGCGAAAGCCAGAAAATATTACCCACAATTAAAAGAAGACAACGCTATTTTTCATAGAAGAGGTAAAGGAAGTGATCCAGGAGGAATGGGAAAAAGGTGGACAGGAAGGGGGTCACCTGTCAATAGATTTACACGTATGTATCCCTTTAAAAGACAGAGGACATGCATAACTTGGAAACTCCTCCATTAGTAGATGCCGCAGTCATGAGACTGGCTCGTCACATAATGCTTCCGATGGACTACGCAGTGTCCTTCAAGGACCCCTTAGAAGGATGGACGCAGACATGAAGAGAATCTATCTAGCTGCAGGCAATGCATGCAGACCAGTCTTAGCACTTGCAGCACTGGCAAAAGCCATCACAGCATGGGCAGAATACATAAAAGGGGAGATACAGTCAGGTGCAGAAATGGTGGAATCCCTCGAATTGATAGACAATATCATACAGTCTTTTGACTATGTTGGGGAAGCAGCAATTGATTCATTACACTGCTCAGCAAGGGCCATGCAGTCTTCGGTCATTGCAAGAAGAGCTCTATGGCTTAAACCATGGATGGCAGATACCTCATCAAAAATAAATTGGTGCCGCATCTCTATAGGTTTTAGTATAAAAACGTTAGTACTTTCTAATTATAGGGTTTGTTAACTTTGCGTTAATGACAGGATGAAAAAACGTCTTTTGAGATTAGCATAGTTATTTACAATCTGTTGTATGGAAAGAAGTGTGGTTGCAAACATTGCAACAGGTACAGGAGTTTCAGAAGTTTGTTTACAAAACACGGCTAGGCCTTTGCTAAATTTAAACTGAAATTATGTTTGGAATGAGATTTCTATGTCTAAAACGAGTATGTTTAGTAATTTATTCCAGTAGCTAAAATTATGGTTAAGAATTATAGATCTGAAGGTACCAGGGATGCCAACTGAGATACCACTTGGGAAGGTCATTTTGTTATTCTTAAAAGGGGTTGTAAAACCCTCTGGCATAGGATGCATTAAGGTGAAAAAAAAACTCAGTCCGTGCCCCCGTTTTACTCACCCGAGCAGCTCTTGAATGCACCACGCCAAGGATGCACAATCTCTCTGCCTGGGGTTCTCGGCTCTTCCTTGGATAGATGATAGCAACGCAGTCATTGGCTCCCACTGCTGTCAATCAAATCCAATGACGCAGTGAGTGAGTGAAAAACGTATATAGCGCTGCACATGCGAACTGAATCGCCTCTGGCCGAATCCGGCATTCGTGTCTATGGACTTGGGAGCGTGCCTGCAAGGTTACCCCCTTGGGAGAGTGCTTTTCCTAGGGGGTTATCCAATGTGGGGGAGGAGCCGCCAAGGGAACTCATAAGGGGCCACACTGTGCAAAATTAACTGCACAGTGGAGGCAAGTATGAGACGTTTATTTTTTTTTTTTAAATAAAAAATTGTACCTTTTAGTATCACTTTAAGGTACTTGGGATTATAGTTCTTTTCGTTTCAAAAGAATTGGTAAAAATACAAAAAGGATTACAAGCTTAGAATGGTCTATATCAGGGATATGCAATTAGCGGACCTCCAGCTGTTGCAAAACTACAAGTTCCATCGTGCTTCTGCCTCTGAGTGTTATGCTTGTGGCTGTCAGAGTCTTGCTATGCCTCATGGGATTTGTAGTTCTGCAACATCTGGAGGTCTGCTAATTGCATATCCCCGGTCTATATTAATTAATGGAAATTGTAAATGTTTTAACCACTTGCCGATGGTTGGACGTCTATAGATGTCCTTGGCTTTGTGGGGGTATATCTGAATGATGCCTGCAGCTACAGGCATCATTTAGAAATTGCAGTTATCGGCCGGCGATTCGCTAAACCATAAGAAGGATCATAGCGGCTCTTCCGCCGCTTGATCGTTCTTGCTGGTGGCGAGAGGGGGAGGCGCCCTCCACACACACATATACACACTCTATAAAGAGTTAAGGAAAGTGTGCCCCCCCCCCCCCCACCAATATCCCCTATAAAACCATTGGAAGGATTTCCCCGGGGGGCAGAGAAAGGGAGTTTAGATCACTGGGGAATGGACGGGAAGGGTAATTGCGCCGACGTGGCCCCACAGGGTAAATTGCTTCCATTGGTGGATTTGGTTTAAATAATGGGGGAAGTACCAATGACTGTATGGAAATACTGTCAACTGGCAGATTTGCTCAATACGTGGAAGCTCAAGATCAGGCCAGCAAACCTACTTACTACTTTTGAGGAATGGTGTGTTACCTTATCAGAGCCGGGTCATATGTTGTCTCAAATGTATAGGTTGGTTCTGAGAGCCCAAAATATGACAACTCCCTATTACATTTGAGAATGGGAAAGAGAACTGGGCTTTAAATTTTACATCAGAGCAAATTAAAAGGCTGATGGGAGCAACACACCATACTTCAATAAGTTTCCATATACAGGGGATGTCTTACAAGTTCCTGATAAGATGGTATCGTACACTGGCTCAGATATATCCATCAGCGGATGTTAATTGCTGGAGGGGATGTAACCAAAAGGGGTTCATTTCTGCATTTATGGTGGCACTGCCCAAAGATTAACTTTTTCTGGGAGGAGATAGACCTATAGAATTCTCTCCATTACCGTATATACTCGAGTATAGCAGAGTTTTTCAGCACTTTTTTTGTGCTGAAAATGCCCCCTTCGGCTTATACGAGTCACCTTTTTGCGCCTGATCTCACCGACTTTGGGGACCCGGTACCGGCCGTAAATTCCCTGGACCCCAAACTTGCCACAGATGTAGCCCCACTCTTCCTCTACAAGTGTGCAAAGTTTGTTGTCTGGGGGACCTACGGCTCGGGAGCACCGATTTTTTCAAAGCCGGGCACCACTTCCATAGACTCCAATGTTAAACATCAGTAGGGCTGCAACTAACGATTATTTTCATAATCGATTAGTTGGCCGATTATTGTTTCGATTAATCGGATAATAGCCCAACAATTTGTTGTTGGGCAGATTACAAAACACAAATTGCCGCAAAAACACATTACATGCTTTTCGGCAGCTTCTCCATTGAAGTATATTGAACCAAAAAAACTAAATAAAATAGCACCGTTTTGCATTAAAAAGTCCTTGCCCTTTCCAAATACGCAGTAGCCAAAAAAAATCATGGATGTGAACGTGTTCCATAGGAAAACATGTAAAATTAACTGTAGTGTGTTTCTGCAAAGAGCACCAAAAAACAGAGGTGTGAACCCAAGCCTGAGATGTTTAGTAACATAATGGGGTTAAAAAAACAAAAATAAGTACAAAAAGAGCAAATAATCGCTATTGTAAGGAGTTAATTTTTTTACTGTGGGACAGTGAAAGTAATATTTACAGTAGCGATTTGCTTTTTTGTACTATAAAGGGCAAATTTTTTTTTCTTAACCCTATTATGTTACTGGCCGATTAATCGATTATGAAAATTGTAATCGCTTAATTTCATAATCGATTAGTTGTTTCGGGCCTAAACGTCAGTGAAGCATGGACACAGTGACCCTACGCTTATACTCGAGTCAATATGTTTTCCCATTTTTTTGTGGTAAAATTAGGTGCCTCGGCTTATATATTTGGGTCAACTTATATTCGAGTATATACGGTACATTTTCTTCCAATGCCATCTGCTAGGTTTTATAAGAGAAGCGTTACTCCCCATTTGCAAAATGCAGCCAAAATATTGATACCTATATTTTGCAAACAGTCTGGATGTCCCACTATAAGAGAATGGAAAAGAAAAATAAATAAATAATGGAAGCAGAGAATTGGATACATATGGTCAAAGACCAACAGAATAAATTTAAATATACATGGGCAGGATTGGCTGTATTGCCCCTCAGAAATACAGGTGGATTAAAGCTTTTTCGGGGGGAATCCTGTGTTATAGATCGGATAGTCTGGGGATGTGTCTGGTGGGGGGGGAAATTGGCAGGAGGTGGGGGTTTTTTTGCATGTTTTTTTTCCTCCTCTGGGAGGCACAGTGGAGAGATGATTGATGTCATTAAAAGGAAAAGGTAAAGGTAGAGGATAAATAATAGTCAATTAGGGACAGGATAGGCAACACGTAATGGAATCACATAACGAAGGGGATACCGAAATGAAAGGTGGAGAGGTATACTATAAATGAAATAGTAGAGCGAAATTATATTGCATTAAAAACACTAAACATAATGGGACACGAAAATAGTAATTGGTCAAGAATCTGGTACCTAGTTTTTACAGGTACCTGAGCCTACTACCGCTTAACCACTTAAGGACCGGCTCACGTTAATTTACTTCATCACTTGAACACCTGTAGAGGGAGGTGGATACACGTACTGCTGAATACACTTCCTTCCTCTCTGCTTCTAAATTTGACACACTAAGGCTACTTTCACACTGAGGCGCTATAGAGCTAAAAATAGCACCTGCAAAGCGCCCTGAAAGAGCCTCCTCTTTCACACTGGAGAGGTGCGCTGGCAGGATGCTCAAAAAAAGAGCTGCCAGCTGCTTCTTTGAGGCGCTGGGCAGCGCTGCCGAACCGTCGGCAATGCGGCACTTTGCAGGCAGTTTTAACCCTTTTTCGCCCGCTAGCGGGGGTTAAAAGCTCCCCGCTAGAGGACAAATAGTGCTGCAAAAACAACGGTAAAGCGCCGCTACTTTACCACCGGCGGCACAACACCTCAGTGTGAAAGTATGTTTGCAAGGAGAGAACTGCGCTTGCACCTATACATAGGAGAAATCAAGAACCATATATACTCGAGTATAAGCCGAGGCACCTAATTTTGCCACAAAAAACTGGGAAACCGTATTGACTCAAGTATAAGCCTAGGGTGTCCATCTGCATGCCTCACTGTGCCCATGCCTAGACGGACGTTTAACATGGGAGTCTATGGAAGGGGTGCCCGGATTTTAAAAATCAGTGCTCCCCAGCCGTAGGTCCCCCAGACAACAAACTTTGCACACTTGTAGAGGAGAAATGGGGCTACATGTGTGCCAAGTTCCGGCCGGTACAGGGTCCCCAAAAGTCACTGGAGAAATTACAGTTTAACATGGGAATCTATGGAAGGGGTGCCCGGCTTTGGAGAGAAAAAAAAAACTGCACACTATTAGAGGAAGAGTGGGCGAAGACGGGGGGCGATGGCGCGCACGTGCACGTGAGGACGCGCGCGCGCTCGTAGGTGGGGGGAGAGGACAGCAATGAGATTACTTGGTTGCGAGGACGGACCGCGCCGATGAATGAGAGGAGGAGGAGGCACCTTTCACCCCAACACGTCACACGCCGAGTACCGCTGTGTATGGCTCTACAGGCACCATCTCACGCTGCTAAGCTGAGCCACGCTGCTAAGCTGAGCCACGCTGCCTACACTAAGGGCGGATTAAACAGCCGGTGAGGAGCGGGGATAGACGAACGGAAGCAACGCAGGTATCAAAGTAAGGAGAGGGACATGCAGCGTGAGGACCGAGGCTGCCGACCACACAGATGGACACCCTAAACCACCAATAATAAGGTCAGATCTCAGCTACCTTTTACTCAAAGGGCAGGGAGGATGATGGAAGTGTAGAGGTAAGGCAGGGGAAATCCCCTTTTTGGAGAAGCAAAGGAGGGTCTGGAAGAAAATATTAAGGCCAAGTTACTAAGGAAGATTGGAGAAGGTCTGCTATTAACTAATCACTGGTACATGCTAAGTAAATGTGTATGTGGTGTTCTTAAAGGTGGATGAAAATTTAGTACAAGAACTGTCTGATAAACTTTAAACTATCTTAATTGAGTAGGACTGTGCAAGACAAAGTTTATAACATCAAACACTGTATTATATTGTACGTGGAACAGAGGTGAGAAGTTCTGGAGTGCGGTCTGGGGATAAAAAGGGGGTAAAAAGTGACCATTAACTAAATAATAATAAGTATAAAAAAAACGGAACACCCCCCCCCCCCCCCCCGACGTATAACACAGACAGTGCATTAAAAGCGGCCCTTTTTACTTGCATCTATATGATGTGCCTCCGGGGGTGAGTGTATAAAAGTGAAAAGTGTGTCTCCAGGAATATTGATATGGGTCAAGTGGAGCTATATTTGTAGGATATGATCTATGCAATTTAAAAATCCTGGACATTGGAATCAATAGTGGGAGCGAACAATGACAAATGATGATTGAATGATAACCAGCTGAGTGTGTTTCTCTCTTGTTCCGGAAGCTTGCTTAAAAAAAACGAAAAAGAAGGGGGACTATTTGTAATCAGTATTCACAGCTTATGGCTAAAATCTCACTTTAAGACTGGGGGGAGAAACGGACCCACCTACACCCACTACAAAACAATTTAAAAATAGTTCTAACTGACACATATGCACATGACATAAAATCCCCACTGCAGCATACTGGGTGAATGACGGACCCCCCCGCTGCTCACTATTTTTCTTTCTTTATTGAGGAGTCCAATTACTTGGGGATCCCCCTTGCTCCCTTGTACTCCGAAAAGGGGTTACGGCTACGCTCATCCTGAGAGTATTCTTACTCCCTGGCCCTAAATAACCAGATAATCAGACTATTTGAAGGCCTGAATGTCTGAATACCTTCCCTGGATTAAAGGAGAAAGGAGTGAAAGAAAGAGGAGAAAGAACTGTGAGGAGATCTGAAGTTCAAAAATGTTCTCTTTTTCTCTTCCCCCCCCCCCACAAACCCCAGAAACAAATATCTAGAAGGGGAATTTCTTTCACCTCTCTTTTCCAGTCCTTGGTGCACATAAATATTTGGTATATTGGTATATCGGTATACTGATATGTGCGGCTCAAACTATCAGAACCTCTGAAAACCGAGATAATATTGGTAGGTTAGGAGCCAAGAGAGGGGTAGAAGGGGGGGAAACAAAATTAAAGGAGCAAATAGTAAATCCCTACAAAGTAAACATCCAGTCCGGCACTTCATACCGGGTTTTTCCCTGACACTGGATTCTTTATTAATTTGCTGGGAATAAGAGGCCAAGCTGGGGAAGAGAATTAGAAGGAAGGAGACTAACATGAGCAGAATGACGAGTAGATCAACAAAAGGGGGACCCCCAACTACTCCAAGCAATACAACAGCAACAAGTTCAATAAGGCCATTCGTGACAAGAGGGGAAAGCCTGCGCGCCCCTGGGGTCCAGGGGGGTAACAAAGCAACAAGTGAACAAAGTTAAAAAGGCTGAAAATAAGAAACCCCAGAGTGATATCTCCAGAGAAACATCTATGAATCAAGAGAGAAAGGGCCTACAGGAAGTAGACAGGAAAGCAGCAGGATGGATGAACGAAGCGCAGACACTCAGTCCCCCTCAAAAGGAGAAATGGCAGAGATGCTGTTAAGGCTGGAAAACGTGATAAAAAGTGAAATACAGAATTTACGGACCGATTTTGCCCACATGCTCTCTAGACTATTCTAGAGAGCATGTGGGCAAAATCGGGCAGCAGAGGAACAAATAGAGAAACAGGAACAGGAATCAAACACACTAAAAGCCCAGATAGATCAGATTCAATTACAACAGAGGCATATTCTCTACAAATTGGAGGACCAGGAAAATAGAAGCCGGAGACAAAACTTAAGGATAAGATCTATACCAGAGAAGAGGGACGAGGACCTCAGGTCAATAGCGCAGAGGATATTTAATCCACTACTGGAAAGAACAATAGACAACCCAATTGGAATTGAAAGGGTTCATCGAGTAGGAAATCCGAAAAGAGCGACCCCCGAGCGAACAAGAGATGTCATAATAAGGTTCAGATTCTATGAAGATAAAGAAGCAATTTGGAAGAAGCTGAGGGGACATTTACTGATGTGGCCCCAGAAACCCTGGCAAGGAGATGGTTGTTAAAACCGCTCTTAAAACAGATGATAGACCTGAACATTAAGTATAACTGGGGGTTCCCTGCTTGCCTAATTGGAACAAAAGAAGGGAGATCTGCGACACTAAGATTTCCCGAGGACTTAAAAGAATTTTGTAGGAAATTGGATATCCAGGTCCCTGACCTACCAGGTTGGGGGTAGGCAGAGATGAGAGGGAGAGGAGGGGAGAATGGAAACTCCTCCCCTCTTCCTTGCTTTCTCTAGTTGCACTTTTTTTTCTGGGTTTCGTAGGATGCCCCCGGCTTTCCTCTTTTTTTTTTTCCTCCTTTGCTCTCTTTTGTCCTTTGCTTGGTCTTTCCTCTGACTTCTGGTTGGGGTCTTGTCCCCTCCCCCCCCCTTTCCGGGTGGAAAACCGGGAGGGGGGGAGGCAATCTCAGACCCCCACCCAGAGTGATCTGAACCAAGGCATGGAAGATGGTTCAGAGGCCTTTAATAGGCCAAATAGGGGGGGAGGGAGGGAAGGGGGAGGAGATGGGAAGGAGGGAGGGATGGGTTGGAGGGGGAGGGGACGGGAGGGCGGGAGGGAGGGAAGAAACCCTATCTCACCAAAACAATCAGAAGAGAGCATAATTCGAAGAAAGGAAAACAAGGATGCCAGTGATTAAATGTCTGTCCTATAACGTAAAAGGCCTTAATAGTCCAACTAAGAGACATAAGATATTGAAGGAGTTGAAAAGGTATAGGACAGACATTGCCTTTTTACAAGAAACCCATCTTACATTGGGGTCAAATACAAAGATATACTCCCCCGACTTTCCCAGATGGTATTATGGAGATACCATTTCCAAAAGAGCTAGAGGGATAGCAATTGGAATAGCGAAGGGGACTCGGTTTGTTCTAACAGATAGAATGACAGACCCGGAAGGGAGATTCCTCTTTTTAAGGGGAAAACTGGAGGAGGAATACACTCTTGTAAATATATATGCCCCGAATACCTCCCCGATGAAATACCTGTTGGGAATACTAGGGAAATTAAAAATTTTTAGGGGGGGAAAGTTAATATTGGGAGGTGACCTAAACTTTTGCATGGACCCGAAAGTATATAAAACTCACCAGACATCAGAAACCCAAGACATACAACTAAGAAAGGTTAAGGAAAGCTTATATAGAAATCAATTAGTGGATACATGGAGGATCTTTAACCCAAGCCAACGAGATTACACGTTTTATTCCCCGGTCCATGGGAGCTATTCTCGGATCGACCACATACTGGTAAGACCATAGAATGCTGGAAATGGTGGTCGAGACAAGAATAGAAACCATGACGATTTCGGATCACGCCCCCATTAGCATATCCATAAATATCTCAGGGAATCAAAAGCCCTATCAAAACTGGAGACTTAACGAGGAGCTAATAATCAAGAGAAAAGTTTCCTGAGGGTTAAAAAAAGAATTAGAAGAGTATTTTAAAACAAATGAGATAGATGGAATCTCTAAAGCAACACTATGGGACGCCCATAAGGCGGTGATAAGAGGGGTCTTGATCTCTGAAGGAGCAAGGAGGAAGAAAGAAGAGAGTAGTAAAAGGGAAAAACTTATAGGGGAGATTTTTAATCTTGAACAAAAACATAAGAAAATGGGAAAGCAACAAGACTTATATCTAAACTTAGTAAACAAGCGAAATGAGCTTAAAGAACTCTTAGATCAGGATACAAAAAGGGAATTTAACTTAATAGCAAGGGAAAGATACAGGTGGGGAAATAAAACAAGCAAACACCTTGCTCGGATGGTACAAAAAAAGAAATCAAGGAATTACATAGACAAAATTAAAAACGAAAAAGGCAAGGTCTTACATACAACAAAAGATATTGCAGAAACATTCAGAATATACTATGAAAAACTATATTGGGTAGAACAAAAGAACTGGCAAAAAGGGGAGAAAGAAAACAAGATTACAACATTTTTAAAAGAAGCAGGAATATCAAAAATTGATCAAATGGAGGCAGAATGGATGGATAGGCCTATCACAGAAAATGAAATTAAACTAGCATTAACAAGTTCAGATGCAGGTAAAAGCCCGGGCCCAGACGGCTTCACAGTGATGTATTACAAAAAATACAAGGAGATCCTTCTCCCAAAATTATGCCAGTATTTTAATGGCCTTGGAAGAGAGTATAAATTAAGTAAAGAAGCATCAGAGGCAACCATCACCGTTATTCCAAAGGAAGGTAAAGACACAGGAAGCTGCTCAGGGTACCGGCCGATATCTCTGCTGAACACAGATATAAAATTGTACGCAAAGGTATTGGCCGGAAGAGTTAGACAGGAAATGACAAAACTGGTACACCCGGACCAAACGGGCTTTGTTCTGGGTAGAGAGTGTAGAGACAATGGAGTAAAAAACACTCTTGTTACTTCAGAGAATGAAGGCAGTAGGGTCCCCAGGTTTACTTATGTCGATCGACGCAGAAAAAGCGTTCGACAGAGTAGACTGGGGACTTATGCTGCCGACTCTGAGGGGCATGGGGTTTGGACAGAGAATGATAGACTGGATTGCAGCCCTTTGTCTCCCACGGCCAAAATAAAGATAAATGGCAGTCTATCTCAAACTTTCTCAATGAAAAACGGTACAAGGCAGGGGTGCCCTTTGTCGCCACTCCTGTTTGTGCTCTTTGGAGCCTCTGCTGGCCAGGATCCGTAACTGCAAAGAAATAAAAGGGGTTAAAATAGGAGAGGAGGAATACAAACTTTCTGCCTTTGCAGACGACGTCCTCTTCTATTTGGACAAACCCAAAACATCAATTCCAAACCTATTAAATCTATGTAGAGACTACGGGGAAATTTCGAACTTTAAAATAAACCTCACCAAAACGGAGATTATGAGTATAAATATAAGTAAATTGGAAGAGCAATTCTTGAAAGTGAAGTACCATTTCGCCTGGGTTAAAGAACTCAAATATCTAGGGATACGGTTAGCAAATTCTACAAAAAAATGTATAAGATAAATTTCATTCCCCTATTAAATGAAATTAAGACCGAAACAAAAAGAGTGGAAAATAGAGCAATATCATGGATAGGACGAATCAATTATTGCAAAATGGTTATCTTACCTAAAATATTATATAAATTTCAGATGATTCCCATAGCCCTCCCGAGAACACTATTTTCCGCACTAAAAAAATTATGAATTATATATGGAGAAATAAGAAACATAGGATATCACTCCAGACCCTAAAACAACCCAAAAAAAAAAAGGGGGGCTTAGCGGTACCGGATGTTAAAGGATACTATGACGCAGTGGTAATGACAAGGGTGGTGGAGTGGGCCAGAGCCAACAAAGAAAAAAGGTGGGTTAGTCTAGAAAATGAGTTAGCACAGACGAGGTTGGACAAGATAATATGGAACCCTCCCCAATTTAGAACACTAGATAAAAACGCACATGAAATAACAAAAAATGCACTTAAAATATGGGATAATGTCTATAAAAAAAATTGAGAAGGAATATAATTCACCTTCCATAGCACTAAAAAATAATGATTATTTTACACCAGGTAAAACACAAGTCGTGGGGAATTGGATCAAACAGGACACTGCACAATTAAGGGATATAATGAAGGAGGGCCACATAATAACACTACAGGAGTTAAAAGTTAAAAAGAATTTAATGGAAATTAATGAATGGAGGTACCAGCAGCTTAAACATTTTATCCAGGATCTACCAGGCCCACTGAGAGCGGGAGACCAGTTAACAGATTTAGAAAAAATATGCTTCACGGAAAGATCTAAAGGAACTACTTCAAAGCTATATAGGATTCTATTGAAGATGGATGAGCAGAACATACCTCCATTCATTAAAAAATGGGAAATGGAACTGGGAACACAACGGGATAGGGGCACAATAGATAAAATGTTGGCTCTGACACACTCCTCTGCGGTAGACAGCCGTACGGCGGAGATGTGTTTTAAATGCATATCCGGATGGTACATGACCCCGGATAAGCTAAAAAAATTCAAAGGAGAACAGACAGGAGAGTGCTGGAGGGGATGTAGATCACCAGGAAATATGGCACACCTTTGGTGGGGATGCACCAAGGTTAAGAGGTATTAGGAAAAAAATTTGGCCTGTGTGGAAGAGATCACGGGGAAAAAGATCAAGATGGACCGATGGGTCATCCTATTCCATGGGGGGGGAGGAAGGTACAAAAAGCTACAGGAAAACGCTTGTACCGCATCTACTCAACGCCGCTAAGAGACTTATTCCAAGGAGGTGGCAAGAAGTGGAGTGCCCCTTAATTTGGGAGTGGAGTGGATAGATGCGGTTGAAGAAACTTACAAAATGGAAGGGCGTAGAGGGTAACAACATCTTACAAATCACGAAATGGGATAAATGGAGGACTTTCAAGAAATCATGGAGTTACGCAGAAAAATTAAAGGGTAGATACTTAAAAGATACACTAGAAGAAAATTAGAGAGAACTAGAGATATAGGAGATTGTTTAAGGTGAGATAGGGGGGATGGGGGGAGGATAAGGGGGGGATAAAATGAAATTGTAATCCTTTTGTGCCTCTGAAGCATGAGGAGTGACATTTAATAAATAACTATAATATATATTCATATATAAAAAAAAAAAAAAAAACTAAGAAAAATAAAATTTTCACACAAGAAGCGACACTTATGATGCAAAACCAACATAGAGATGCAATGGGCTGGTACGCAGAACATGAGCATATAATGCACACTCTATGAGGTGGAGTCTGAAGTGGAAAAAAAAAAAAAAAGAGGAAGAGTGGGGCTACATGTGTGCCAAGGTTGGGATCCAGGGGACCTATGGCCAGCCAGTACCGGGTCCCCAAAGTCCGAGAGATCAGGCTCAAAAAGGTGACTCGAGTATAAGCCGAGGGGGACATTTTCAGCACAAAAAAAATAAGTGCTAAAAAATGTGGCTTATACTCAAGTATATGCAGAATTTCTTTTTTTTAACCCGACAGTCCCAACATGATAAACCAGTAAGGCCTCATACACACAATTAGATTTTCTGCAGATTTTTGTCTTCAGATTTACTAAAATCATATAATATGAGGTCGAACCTTAAAGCCCTGTACACACGATTGGTTTGTCCGATGAAAACAGACCGATGGACCGTTTTCAACCGGTCAAACCGATCGTGTGTGGACCCCATCAGTTTGTTTTCCATCGGTGGAAAAAAAAAAAAACATGTTTTACATTTTTCCTATGGATAAAAAACCTGATAGAAAAAAAACGATCGTCTGTCGGATTTTTGACTGATGGTATGTAGGCAAGACTGATGAAAGTCAGCTTCAGCGGATATCCGATGAAAATATCCATCGGATTAGATTCCATCAGATATCAGATCGTGTGTACAGGGCTTAAGAGTTTCAGTTTGTATGCAATCAGGTAGACCCTTGCACTACATGGTTTTGATAAATCTGAAGACAAAAATCTGCAGAAAATCTAATAGTGTGAATGGGGCCTTACTTTGATATCTGAAATCAAGTCATCTATTGACACTGCGGTTGTGACAGTGCTGGGGGGGAATAGGTGACAGTGCTGGGGGGGATGAGTGACAGTGCTGGGGGGGGGGGGGGGAATTAGTGACAGTGCTGGGGGGGGGGAAATTAGTGACAGTGCTGGGGGGGGGGGGGAAATTAGTGACAGTGCTGGGGGGGGGAAATTAGTGACAGTGCTGGGGGGGATGAGTGACAGTGATGGGGGGGGGAAATGAGTGACAGTGCTGGGGGGGGGGAAATGAGTGACAGTGCTGGGGGGGGGGGAAATGAGTGACAGTGCTGGGGGGGGGGGGGGAAATGAGTGACAGTGCTGGGGAGGGGAATGAGTGACAGTGCTTGGGGGAGGGGAATGAGTGACAGTGCTTGGGGGAGGGGAATGAGTGACAGTGCTTGGGGGAGGGGAATGAGTGACAGTGCTTGGGGGAGGGGAATGAGTGACAGTGCTTGGGGGAGGGGAATGAGTGACAGTGCTTAGGGGAGGGGAATGAGTGACAGTGCTTGGGGGAGGGGAATGAGTGACAGTGCTTGGGGGAGGGGAATGAGTGACAGTGCTTGGGGGAGGGGAATGAGTGACAGTGCTTGGGGGAGGGGAATGAGTGACAGTGCTTGGGGGAGGGGAATGAGTGACAGTGCTTGGGGGGGGGAATGAGTGACAGTGATACAACTCATGCTAAAGGCATGCCACTGTCACTACTAGGTCGGGCTGGGGGGAAAAAAATGAAAAATCAAGTTGGTAGGTCAAATCGATTCCAATATTTTTTTTTTTTTTTAACGATTTCTTTTATTTTTCTTTGTTACAGGGAAAGGACCCCAAGGCCGTCCGTCACCGACTAGGCTGAAGCCACGGCCTTGCATAAAAAAAAAAAAAATCCTGCTCGCAACGCCTCGGGACAGAAGAAGATTCAAAATCTTAAAATTTGCAGATTTTTAGGGGGGGGGGGGATAAACATAAAAAAATCGCCCAGCTCTACCACTAGGCTGTGCGATTCTCATTAACATGAAAATTCTACCTAAAATGTACTTGCTTCTCTCATCACTCGTCACAATTTCCAAGTCATTTATTTATTCAGATTAACCAGTTTGTGTCCTTTTTATGGGAATCCCATTCCCCACAATACAAGCTGACCACATTAAGGAGGCTCACAATACAAGGGGACTGGTCATTTAGTAGCTAATTTCCGAATAGACATCTAGATCTGGCATGCTTTGACCTCAACTCATTACTTTGAACCGATCATTCGGGAAAAACGACTCTAGAACCACCAGCAAATGGAGACACTCCAGCATTTATCCTCCCAGACAAAAAAATAGCCCAGAGACCTTGCAGAGTTGGATGATGACTGGGAGAATGCTCGGTACTATCCCAAATCACATGTTTAACCCAACAATCCCTCCTGTCTGCTGTAGATGTGACCACTTCACAGGGGACTTTTGTCATATGTTCTGGGCATGCCTGCAGTCGTACAATATTGGGAAAAAGTTGACACAATGATTAACACCATAAGATGCACTTCCTTTACTCCAGCTTCAGGAATTTGTCTTTTAGGTCTGGTAGAAGAGTTGGTCCCCCCACTACGGCAGAGAGAACTCCCCCAGGACTCTTACTATTCTATGGTAGGAAGGCGATCACTTTCACTATTGCAAAAAATAAAAAAACAAACCCAGCTCTCACTTGGTTTTTGGAAACAACTGGTGAATGCTAATCTGCCCCTGTACAAGGATACTTATTCTAATAATGTATTCACAAATTTGAGAGGGTCTGATGGAGGTGGATAGAAAATGTTTCTGCTGCAATGTCAGACACGGTTTCATGCCGAGCTGTTGCTTCTGTATTTTGAAAACACAACTCTAGCCCAGAGGTCCGATGTGTTACTTTGGAGCATTAGCTGGCCAAAGGGCCATATATAAAAACTTTTGTGTGTCTTATAACCTAATTAAAGGCGTCCATACATGATGCAAATTTCGTACGAAAATCCAAATCGACCGTTTTTCGTATCATTAGTGTGCTTGTTCGACGCGCGATTTTCGTACGACAGACAAAATTGACAGAACCAACCTGTTTTTTTTTTTTTTTCAAAAAAAACTTCCAAATTTCGTATCGTAAATAGCAGAGTTGGACGATTTTACCTAAGAAACAGAACTGCGCATGATCCCAGGAAACTTCGAACCAGAAGAAAGACATACCGAAAAAAAAAAAAAAAAAACCACAAAATAAAGAATGTTCAACTACAAATAAACAATTATATTAATACAGGAAAAACTGTAGCCTACAATCTACATCAAAGTCTAAAGAGGTGACAACAAGTCTGCAAGAAAAGTGAATTTAATGCTTGTGCATGTATATAGTTCCTTTCACACCTTCTATGACATGAAAAAATATAAAGAAAGCAGGCAATAATGACATTCGCTAGAAACCATAATTGCCTTAATAAAAAAAAAATCATCAAGTATGCTTCAGCCAGGAGGTGCCGACATGTCAGCGAGCAAAGTGGAATAAACAAAAAAATTGTCTGTGCATCTGTAATGGAAATTGCAATTCATGTATAACATCAAGTGTGGTGAATATACTGTATATATTCACACAATGCTTAAAATTAATACACTCCACATCGAATTTTAACAAGCACAGATTTATTGTGCCAACCCCAAATCAGGAATGGTTTCATGTTTGTACCCGTATATATATATATATATATATATATATATATATATATATATATATATATATATATATATATATATATATATAAACAAGTATAAAAATATTTTATTCTTAAAAACAAACTTTTAAGTAATGCAAAAAATATAACCTCTTCATACAAAATCACTATACATTTTGTATAATAGTGCAATTATAAAAAGGTCAACATTATAACAGTATGGATGCAGTGTGCTAGTGTCTACAGGTGGACAACAATACAGTAGACAGCTACAATAATATAAAGTGCCCATATGTACAATAGGCATGTCAGATAATATTAAAGTTTAACAATTGTCCATATGCACAGTAGGTATATATTGTCCTAAACAGTACATATGGTCAAAACATTGCCTACATGTGCTCTGCAATTTTGAAATTGGTACAATTTGTACAATCAGGGGGTTTGTACAGATCGACAAGAACACTGTAGGTCAGGGGTAGGAACTCTTGGCACTCCAGCTGTTTTGAAACTAAAAGTCCCATCAGACATTGCAAGACCATGACAACCACAGGCATGACACCTAGAGGCAGAGGCATGATAGGATAGGATTTTTAGTTCCACCACAGCTGGAGGGCCGAGGTTGCCTCCCCCTGCTGTAGTTGTTTAAGTCCCTTCCAGTGTCCATTTGTACAATCAGTAGAGGTGTTTACTACACTGTACAGATGGACAACATGATCATTTGAAGTTGGACAAGGCCCTAATAATGTCTGCTTTGCACTAGATCATGAATATGCAATCAGCCGACATCCATCCATTGCAGAACTACAAGTCCAAGGAGTCGTAGTAAGACCTTGAGAGATTGAGGCATGTTGGGACTTCTAGCTTTTGCAAATCTACAGGCCTGCTAATTGAATATCGCTGCACTAGATAGTACAGATGAACAAAAAATAAAAAACACCGTAGGTATGTCAAAAGTTGCATATGTGCAAAAACGAACGAGAGTATCCATGAAAAAACATTCAAACTGTTTAATTGGTCATTAATCTCTGAAATTCTGCATGTAAAAGATTTCAAAGTGTGAAATTTTTCAATGTCATAATTTAATGACTTTTAAGCTGCAATTATTCGATTTGCTGATGTGCTGTCAAATGTTGAACTGCAGATGATCGAACACCTATAAAAAAAAAAAAAAAAAAAAAAAAATTAAATGCAAAACATATCAAAACTTAAAACAAAAAATATATATGATATAGTTAATTTACCGGAAGTGGACACATGGCTGCTCTCATCACTCCCTTCAACAGGCGTCAGTACGGTTACAGTTGTGTCTGTTGCCATGTCAGACTGAGCACTTGTCTGCTCCAAATCATGATCTGCCATTTCCACCTCTCCATGTGTCTTTTTTAGGCTTCCTATGAAATGCAAAAAATATATAAATAATGTTTAGGTGCAAGTAAAGCATTGCAATACCATTTTTACATTTTAAAACATAAAACCTTTGTATATCTGTAGAGTCAAGAAACCTAATGCAAATGTAGATTCCCAAGCAAAATGAGTGAAAGCAGAAAGGATGCACATGGCATGTACAGATGGCATATACAAAAACTCCAAACATGGAATAAGCATACAAGAACATAATACATGTATATCTAAAATATAGTACTTACTTTTGTGGATAATTTTGTTGATTTTTCCAAGTTGATATTCTTCTCTCAACTTCAGGTCGGACCATCGCTTTCGTAACTGATCTTTGGTGCGATCAATGCCATGACGTTTGCGTAAAACACGTTGCACCTTCTCCAATATTGCATCTTTGCGTATATTCATGTTGCTATATACTTGCTCACGACAATCGTAATCCTTCTTTTGCAGTATATTCACCATGTCTACCATCTCCTCCAAATACATATTGGTGGCTTTCTTCCTTCTTCATGTGACTGGTTTTATTGTCAGACTTCCCTCCATCTCCACCTCCACAATCTCCTCCCTTTGCTCGATCTGTGGCCCTGCACCTGGAGAATCTGCCATGTGCTCCTCAGCCATGATGTCTGCAACCGTGCACTGTCTTACAGAAGAGGCAAGCCTGTACATGATCCATCGCATGTGATTATACGAACGTCTACGGGGTTCGTCACGTAGGACAGAATATTCATTCGATAGCATATGCCATGCAACTGCCCCCCTGCCTACAAAATAATCGGTATCATTTTGCCAATTTTGATGTGCATTGGCAGTTGGTAGTCTAGGCCTTGCAGGAGCTAAATTTTGCAAACCAGTACTGTCATTTCGCCAGTCACCTGGCACAATTGTCCCACTGGTAATGTCTTCCATATCAACTACAGATGATGGCATGTATGACACTGTTGTGCGTCGTAAAAAATTGTGTAGCATACAGCAGCACTCCACAATAATGTCCACTCTTTCCACTGCTACATTTATAGCAGTGTGGAAGATTCGGAATCTGCTGGCCATAATGCCAAACGCATTTTCAACCACCCGCCTTGCCCTTGACAGGCGATAATTGAATATCTTCTGTTGAGCTGTTAAATTACGTAAGGGATAAGGTTTCAAAAGATATTCATGTAAAGCAAACGAGTCATCCCCAATAAAGACGAAATTCAGTCTTTCCACAGTCTCATTTGAAGATGAAGATGCAAAACACCTCCTTTTAATCTGTTCAGGAATTCACTCCGCTGTATTACTCCATCAGAGTTTCTTCCATTTTCCCCATGTCCAGGTATATAAATTTGTATTTTGCATTTACGATCGCCATTAATATGCTAAAGAATCCTTTTTTTTTTTTTCTTTATAATTACAAAAAGATCCTGAATTGGCTGGTGGGGTGATCCTTAAATCCTTAAATGTTTTCCATCAATTGCACCACCACAATTAGGGAAATTCCACATATCCTTGAATTCTTTGGCAATGTCTTTCCATTCCTGGGAATTTGTGGGAACTGTTAGTAAAAAAAAGACATACGAATATTTAGCATTAACAGTAATGATGATTAATTAATGTTTAATTACTTTTCAATAGGATATTCCAAGCCCAGTACCACAGCAGCCAGGGCCATCAGGTCTGAGGTGAAAAAAAAAGGAAGGATTTAAATTATGATACTGCTACTTTGCTGAAGGATGCATCGTCCATTATGAAACAAAAGAATGATAAATGAATTGCTGAGGGTTACCTTGTTGCACACAAGTTACGCAAGATGTCCATGCAACAGCGAGATTTGTTTGAATCACTGCTCCAAAAAAAGATTTTTATTGGACTTAAGGGACATCTTACATCAAATACTGATCTTATGGGGTATCAGGGATGTACATCTCACTCACCTGTACCATCTGTTCCGAACTAGCAGATGAATAATCTGTCCCAACAAGGAACCACAAGCTGGGCAATGCACCAAGAACCACATCAAGGTTCTTGGTTTCGTGAGCAACAATATACGAATCTGTGACTAACAAAATTAATTCTTGATTGTGTTATCTGTTCTTGTTCATGTTGCATTTAAAAACAGGCATTGTTAATAATATTTTTGAATGAAAATATGTTCCGTTTCACATTGTCTCTTTTTGTACATGGTGTACTTCTTGATATGGAGAATTTTTGCCCATTTTAGACAAATCGCTCATATATAAATTCAATTTCATATGTACTTATGTAATATCAGACAGTTCATCATGTTTTCTTACCTTTAAATACTGTGGTTGGAGCACCTTTATTATGGCCTCATACGTCTCCGGTATTATCCGACCTAATGATTGGGCAGAAATTCCAGTTTAAAATTTCAAGTCTTCAAAAGACCTGCCTGTTACCAAGAAACGGAGGGTTGTCATAAGCCTCTCGTCTGCGCCAATAGCCTTTCTCATACAGGAGTCTTGTTTGGTGATATGTGGCCGCACATGCGATGACAGCATCTCGAATGACTCCTGTGTAATACGTAAATAATTACGATAATACGCTGGATTATTTTCCCTCATGTAAGAATTTCTCATGCTGCAGGAGCCAGTTTTTTGACCACACTCTGCTCTTCCTTCTATTTCTTCTTTTTTTCTTTTCCTCCTACAAGGCTACTATTCCAATTACCATGGCTGTCATTTTCTGCTTTCTATTGTACCTCTTGAAAGGCATTCTCTACGTACGAATAAACACACGCTGCAAAGAACGACTGCTCTTTTCGTATTTGGCACAACCCGATTTTGGACAGTAGGGGTGTGGTTAAAAGGTTACAAAACATTACATTAACTGCACTTGAAAAATTATGCTCCATGCAAACCCCAGTAAAGCATGCGATATCAAGAGAATATCAAAATCTGACAGAATCAGAGCTACAAGGAAAACCTTATTTTATAGAGAAATGGGAAAAAGAAGCAAGACATTTGAGGATCAACAAGTTGAAAGAATAGCATCCGTACATAACACCGCAACGGATATGAATACAAATTGAAATGAACTACAAATGTATATCGAGATGGCATAGGACACCCAAAGTGATCCATAAATTTAATAAAGATAAAACCCCATTGTGTTGGAGAGAATGTGGACAGATTGGAACAACTACACATATATGGTGGGACTGTCCAAAGATAAAAGGAATATTGTCAGGAAATTCGGGAATATACGGAAGTAATAACTGGAGAAAAGATAGCTAATAGCATACAAGCTTGTGTGTTCCATGAATCAAAAGAATCAAACATAAGATATAGGAAAACATAAATCCCACCAATAATAAAATGCCACAAAAGGACTGATACCAAACAATTGGCTAAGTACAAAAAAACAGACATAAAAGAATAGTTTGAAAGAGTAGAAAACTATAACAAAATGGAATATCTATGTAGTTGTGACGCGGGCCAACTCAAACATAATAAAAAATGGAGACAGTGGAAAGACTTCAAATCATCGGAGGAATATTTGGGGAAAATAATAGAGGAATAGAGAGGAAGGAACAAACCATTAGGGGACCGAGGAGGGAGGGGGGTGGGTGGAGGGTAAGGTCTTATTAAAATTTGATATGTAAACTAATAGTAATGTAGCGCTGACATTCTTGTATATTGATGTGTGTTTGCATACTTTAATACAACGTCTATGGACATTGTTATGTTTAAGTATTTGGAGCCATCTAGTGACCAAATACTGGTAATGCAGAGAGATGTTTTGTTTAATATTTTGGTTGCCTTGGAGACGAGGAGAGACCCAAATACTGGTAATGCAGAGAGATGTTTTGTTGAGGATTTTGGTTGCCTTGGAGACGAGGGGAGACAGGAGTGTAAACAAAAAAGCCTTCTGGATGCGGATGCCGAGCTGCTGGGGAGCGAAGGCTGAGCTCGGAGAGCTAGAGGAGTGGCCGGATTGCAGAGACCGAGAGACACTCATCCGAGCATCAGAGAACCGGATCCATCCAGCGGAGCTGAACAGAGCTGACGGAGAAGCAAGTTGCAGTCACAGGACCCTGAACAAAAGTTACTTCCCGGAGCTCCGATCCAGTGGGTGAGCGGGTCACGACCCACAGTTTGCCAAGTTTACACGCAGTTAGACTCATATACAGGCCTCACTGGGATTTATAGTTCCACAGAGGAGCAGAGGAACTGAAACTGAGAAGGCTTGAGGCCTATCTAATTTGCCGTTTCAAGCGATTTTAAAATAGTTGTTGCAGTTACACCAGGAGCATTTTCACTTCAATTTGACTCATCAAAACTGTGGATTACAAATCACTTTAGCTAGCGAAGAAAAGAAGATCCAAGACCAAGTACTTTAAGTGAGATCTCACGCATAGCTAATAAAGTAGGGGGAGCTCCCAGGTATAAAATGTTTATGTATACTGTTTTCAAATAGCTTATGTTTAAATCAATTGTGCTGTCGTCTTACGTTGGGATGACAGCACAATTACTGTAATCACTTCTTTGCATATTTCACAGTAAAATATATCTCTGGTTAAGTATCCAGTTGTTGTGGCGTACTGTTTTTCTCACTCCAAGTGCAGTCAGTGGATCCTGGGGTTATAATACAGGTATTTTGTATTGTCTTACATTGTATTGTATTGCATCACAGCTGTGCCAAGGGGATTGAGCCAAGTTAGTGGGGTTTATTGGTAGAGTGCAGGCCCAAATTAAACCAGCAGCTCCTTCGGGGGTCAGTGCTACAGTAATAATAAAAAAAAAAAGATGAATGAAGAAAAAGATAAATATATAAAACAGTATATAGGATAACCACAAATGATGCGAAACCGAAGAAGAGACAATATTTATGAATAAATGAAATCATGAGCAAGTCTCTTGCTGTGGTTGAGTCTGATGTGGTTTAAAACTAGAGGTAGACCGATATGGGTTTTTCTCTGGCCGATACCGATGCCGATATTTAGAAATCACGGCGGCCGATAGCCGATTTATGGTGCCGATTTTTTTGGGCCGATATGTTAAGCCGATTTTTCAGGCGCTTTTGGGCTAAACAGTAAAGTTAGCCCATATTTATTTTTTTTCAACCAAAAGTTTTCATTACCTGTTTTTGTGTATTACATTTTATATATATATATATATATATATATATATATATATATATATATATATATATATATATATATATATATATATATATATATATATATATATATATATATATATATATATATATATATAAATAAATAATACACAAAAACAGGTAATGAAAACTTTTGGTCGAAAAAATAAATAAATAAATATGGGCTAACTTTACTGTTTATTTTTTTTTTTTTTTTAAAGTATATTTTTTCCCCAAAAAATGTGTTTGCAAGACCGCTGCGCAAATACCGTGTAACATTAAATATTGCAGCAATCGCTATTTTATTTCCTAGGGTCTCTGCTAAAAAAAAATATATAATGTTTGGGGGATACAGGATTTTTACTTGTAAGCAACAAATGTAAAAAAAGATTTAGCCTTTAAATGGTTAAACTGAGAATTCTCCTACACGGAGTTCAGTTAATTGATAAGTAGCAACATTGTATTTCTTTTCTAAAACTTGGCAGGCTGCCCAGGAGAGAGAGAGAGAGAGAGAGAGAGAGAGAGAAGTCTTCTATGGGAAGCACTTGCATTGACTTGTATTGCAGAAGCTTTTTGCAAGTCGCGGTGCTGAATTTATCAATCGGCTTTTTTAAAGCACAAATCGGCCGATGCCGATTAATTTAAAAACGCCAAATATCGGCCGATATATCGGCCAACCGATATATCGGTCGACCTCTATTTAAAACAAAACCAAAAAA
Organism: Rana temporaria; assembly: GCF_905171775.1. Taxonomy (NCBI): domain Eukaryota; kingdom Metazoa; phylum Chordata; class Amphibia; order Anura; family Ranidae; genus Rana; species Rana temporaria. Next base: position 161,579,458 of record NC_053497.1, read on the forward strand.
AACATTTCATACCATAGAGGAAGTGATGTAAACAGTGTTTTGATGTACGATTTTGATTTTACACTCGCATTCTGTATGTGAGCGCCGCTTTCGTTTATCGCTGGGAATTCGCATCGTGTATGGCAGGCATAAGTGCGAGCTATGCAGATGTGAACAGACCTGTTACCATTATAATATCTGCTTGTCTTATGTTGTTAGTAGTAACCTACTATATACTTAAAGTGCATTTGGGGCTAAGCCTAGCAGTGGCTGCACCACTACCCATTTTATTCAATTTTTTTTCACACGTCAGATAAAGTGCAACCCGACTTTTGTTCAGAATATTAAATAAATAAATATAAATTACCCTGAGTGATCAATGAACATTGCAAGAATAAAAAAAACACAACACACACACATTTCAGATTCCAACCACTTGTTATTCTGAAGAAAACCATAAGGCCCCGTACACACGGTCGGACAAAACCGATGAGAATGGTCCGATGGACCGTTTTCATCGGTTCACCGCTGAAGTGGCCTGATGTGTGTACACGCCATCATTCCAAAAACCGATCGGGTCAGAACGCGGTGACGTCAAACACACGACGTGCGACATGTGTCGACTTGATTCTGAGCATGCGCGGGTTTTGAACCGATGCTTTTCTGTACTAACCATCGGTTTGGACCGATCGGGCAGCGGTCCATCGGTTCGGTTTTGAAGCATGTTTTAAAATTTTGGACCAAAGGAAAACAGACCAATGGGCTATACACACCGTCGGTTTGGACCGATGAAACTGAACCTCGGTCCATTCTCATCAGTTTTGTCCGACCGTGTGTATGGGGCCTAAGTGTTTTTCTGTGCCTCTGTTCTGAGTAGATCCAATGGGAGTGGCTTCATAATTATCTGTCAGGCCTGGAGCTACAGGGCACTAATGAGGACATCTGCCGGGCCTGCATCCCTTTAGACTGGTTCCTATTGAAAGTATCTCTCAAAAAACAAAAAATAAATAAAAAATTTGATTTTTTGTACTCACCGTAAAATCCTTTTCTCTGACGTCCATGGACGGACACAGCCTTCACAAGTCTTAACATATGGGTTATGTTCCTGCTCATAGGAGAGGACCAGGCAGAACATGTTAGATATTTAAATACATGTTACTTTAACAAAGTTGAACAGCCCCGCCCAGGGGGCGGTCCCTCCGGACATAACCCTCCGCCCTGCAGCATGCAGCCTCAGTTCGTAACAAACAGTACAAACCTAAAAAAGGAGGGGTGGGTGCTGTGTCAGTCTATGGACGACAGAGAAAATGATTTTACGGTGAGTACAAAAAATCCTATTTTCTCATATCGTCCATGGACAGACACAGCATCACAAGTCTTGACATATGGGACGTCCCTAAGCAGTGTAAAAAAAAAAAAAAAAAAAAAAAAGAAGAAGGAGGGGTGGGAACAGTATCAATAAAAACAAACAACTTCACCACAAAACAAGCAGAGCTCCTCAACGGAGGATGTGCAACTTTAAACAGCCGCCTGCAAAACCTTGCGGCCGAAGGAAGCATCTGAAGATGCACTCACATCAACGTTGTAAAATTGAAAGGTATGAACGGACGACCAAGTCGCCGCCTTGCACACCTGTGAGACAGACGCTTGATGTCAGAAAGCCCAGGAAACACCAATTGCCCTGGTTGAAAGTGGCGTGACCGGAAAGGGTGGCGCCCGCCCCTTAAGAGCATAAGCCTGTATGATTGTCTGCCTGATCCACCCGAGAAATGGTGGCCGACAAGACCGCCAGGCCCTTTTGTGGACCAGACACCGACAAATAGCAAGTCAGACCTCTGAAACTGAGCCGTAGCACACATATACACCCGCAAAGCACGTACCACGTCCAAAGTATGTAGCGCAACCTCCTTAGGATGCGCCGGCAGAGGACACAAGTACAACCTTCTCGTTAAGGTGGAAGGCCAAAACCACCTTCGAAAGGAAGGTTGTGGGCGCAACACCGCCTTATCCTTATGGAGAACCAAGTAAGGCGAAACACATCCGACAGACATAATGGCCACTAAAAAGGCCACCTTCTGAGATGGTGTTAAGAGGAATCTCTCTGATGTTTTCAAACCGAGAGCGCCAGATTCAAACCCCATGGAGGAAGAGGTGGTTTAATAGGAGGGGGGGGGGGGGAGTACATGACGAACCCCCTGCGCAAAGGTACCCACCAGAGAATGGGCCGCCAAAGGCCATTCAAAGAACACAGCCAAGGCTGAAATCTGTCCCTTAATGGTGCTAAAGGCAAGTTCTGATTTACTCCACGCTGTAAAAACAGCAGGATCCTGGAAACTGAATACGTCAGTGGACGCCACCCCATCTCTTCGCACATAGAGATGTAGGCCTTCCAGGTGCGATGGTAGATCTTCCTGGAAGAAGATTTCCGTGCCCTCAACATAGTTGAGATGACAGAGTCGAAAAGACTTCGGTCCCTTAGTACCGGGCTTTCAATAGCCAGGATGAAGTATGGGACCTTGAGACAGAAGGTCCTCCCACATTGCCAGCCGACAGGGTGCATCCGCCGCCAGGCGCACGAGATTGGCGTACCAAGGACGCAGGGGCCAATCTGGAGCGATTAGAATCATCGGGGATTCCCTCGGCCTCCACTCTGCGGAGCAGACGAGGAAGCAACCTCAGTAGGGAAAAAGGCATAAAATTAGCCGATACTGACCCCACAGGGGCCACCAACGCGTCCACCCAGGGATCTCTGGAACTGGCCACAAACCTAGACACCTTGCGGTTGAGGCGAGAGGCCAGAGGCCAGGAGATCCACGTCCGGTGTGCCCCACCTCCTGCAAAGGAGTTGAAACACCTCCGGATGCAATGACCATTGCCCCTGGTCCAGCATCTGGCGACTCAAGTAGTCTGCCTGCCAGTTTTAAATGCCCGGAATGTAGACAGGCGACAGAGCCGGCACGCTTCCTTCTGCCCACCGCAGGATATGAGTGACCTCTGACGCTGCAGCCAAGCTCCGTGTTCCCCCCCCTGATGGTTGACATAAGACGTGGCGTCCTGATTGGGCGACCTTGCAACCTCCTCGAAGAGAGGCATAGCCTGATTGCCGAAGTTCCAGGACATTGATTGGCAGACGGGATTCTTCTAGAGTCCAGCGACCCTGGGCCGACTGGACCCCCCAGATGCCCCCCCAACCTGTGAGGCTGGCGTCCGTCATAATCACCATCCACTGGAAGGGAAGGAACGACTTCCCGGACCGCAGAGCTGGGGATCTCCGCCACCAATTCAGAGAGACACTGACTAAGTGGCCTACCTGAATCTGGCGATCCAGAGACAATGGAGATTTGTTCCTTTTGGACAGAATCTACCTCTGCAATACTCGTGTGGAATTGGGCATACTGTATCTCCTCAAAAGGAGGCTACCGTGAGGCCCAGGACTCACATGCAAGAACGGAGAGACGACCATTTTCGGGATGCCAACAGTTTCACCGCAGACTGAAGAGTCTGCAACTTTTCCAAGGGAAGAAAGATCTCGCCTCCGTGGAGTCCAGAATCAACCCCAGGTATTCCAAATGCCGAGTCTCAGGACCGACTTCTGGATGTTCAAGACCCAACTGAATTCTCGGAGGGTCTGGCTGGCTATAGACACATCCACCTCTATTTCTGAGCCAGAAGCTGCTCTCAGAAGAAGATCGTCTAAGTAGCCCACGATGGCAATGCCTCGCTGTCTCAGCAAAGCTGGAATCGGTGCAAGCACCTTGGTGAAAACTCTTGGTGCCGACGCTAGGCCAAACGGATAGTGGCCTTCTCTGATTGCAGAGCGTAGAAACCTCTGGTGACCAGCGCAA